>NC_083408.1:104116535-104448202 GCF_020745735.1 Hemiscyllium ocellatum | reverse complement strand
TTGAACTTGTGCCTCACAAACCTGGACAAATAAGATCTATGAAATAAAAGCCTTTGAAATGTGGGTGCCAAGAGTATACTAAAAATTCGATATTCAAATCGTAACACAAAGTTGCTTTAGATTACTACAGCAATATAAAAACTATCCTTTCATCTTTCCGTTGTTTTGATTGCAAACTGAAATTGGAAAATAATGGTTTAAAAACAGAATTTAAGAATTAATTTTTAAAAGGAATAACCAATGCATCACTCATTCTAAGTGCTGTTTACACAGCCAATTGTTCTAATACAGGAAACCTATTTTGTAGGCATGTTAGAGCCAAGGACTGTGGACAAATGCAACTTTGGCTGGCAACAAGACTAGTGACCAGTTATTGATGACTGCTGCAAATGTGTTGAGGAGGAGCGCCTCATCTTCCGCCTGGGAACCCTCCAACCACAAGGTATGAATTCAGATTTCTCCAGCTTCCTCATTTCCCCTCCCCCCACCTTGTCTCAGTCGGTTCCCTCAACTCAGCACCGCCCTCCTAACCTGCAATCCTCTTCCTGACCTCTCCGCCCCCACCCCACTCCAGCCTATCACCCTCACCTTGACCTCCTTCCACCTATCCCACCTCCATCGCCCCTCCCCCTAGTCCCTCCTCCCTACCTTTTATCTCAGCCTGCTTGGCGCTCTCTCTCTCTTATTCCTGATGAAGGGCTTATGCTCGAAACGTCGAATTCTCTATTCCTGAGATGCTGCCTAACCTGCTGTGCTTTGACCAGCAACACATTTGCAGCTGTGATCTCCAGCATCTGCAGACCTCATTTTTTACTCGAAGTTATTGATGACTCCCAGCTAGCTGAACAGCTTGGGGATGTGAATTATTTTTGGCAGAAACCACCAGATGTCTGGAAGAGGAGGAGGAGTTGCTTTTAACTGTACAGCAAAAACAACTAAAACTGAAGATAACCAGTTTCACATTTCCCTCCCCTCAGTAGTTGCTGCAAGCTGTGGCTCCTCAACAATAAGCCAGAAATTCTAAGTATAAACCAGCCACATTGTGTCTTCTACAAGTGAAAGTATCTCGAGAACATTCAAGGACCAACATGTCTGACAAGCGAAAATAACCTCCTCAGTACACTCTATGAAAAGACGGCACAGCAGTTAGCACTGCTGCCTCACAGTGCCAGTGGGTTCAATTCCTGCCTCAGGCAACTGTCTGCGTGGAGTTTGCACATTCTCCCAGTGTCTGTGTGGGTTTCCTTTGGGTGCTCCGGTTTCCTCCCACAGTCCAAAAAATGTGCAGGTTAGGTGAATTGGCTATGCTAAATTACCCGTAGTTTTAGGTGAAGGGTAAATGTAGGGGTATGGGTCTGGGTGGGTTATTCTTCAGATGTTGGTGTGGACTGGTTGGGCCGAAGAGCCTGTTTCCACCCTGTAGGGAATCTAATCTATCAAGCAACCTTGCAAAAGTGTGGACTGCAGATGCTGGAGATGAGTCAAGATTAGAGTGGCGCTAGTAAAGCACAGCAGGTCAGGCAGCATTCAAGGAGCTGGAAAAATCGACGTTTCAGGCAAATGCCCTTCATCAGGAAGGACTGAAATGCTAACTGAAATGGGAAAACAATGATTTTTAAAAAATTAATACTTTTTAAAAACAAGTAACCTTCCTGATGAAGGGCTCCTGTCTGAAACGTCTATTTTCCTGCTCCATGGATGCTGCCTGACCTGCTGTCCTTTCCCAGCACCACTAATGCTATCAAACAACTTTCCCAGTCTTTTCCTCTGTCCATGACATTCCTTTTTCTTTTCTTCAGTTTGTGTCTATATAGAGGGGAAGTGTTGAAAAGGCATCATATTTTAACCAGTAGATTTATATGTCAAAGGTTCATAATTATTTAACTGTAGCTAGACTCTACTCACTTTAATAAAATGTCATTCTTATTAAGTACGGAAATTTTCTGGATGCTTTGCGAACTTGGATCTAAAAGTCAGGTAAATAAGGGATCCCATTCCCTCCTCTTCCTGGACAGCATTCAGAAAGAACCATTCCCTCCGGGACACCTTCACTCTTTCTCCATTCTGCTAACGAATGCAATCACAGGTGTAATAGCTAACCATCTACTGCCTGCCTCCTCAAGGCCCCAGAAACAGCATCTAGATGAAACTATGTTCATGGTGCGGTCTCCTCTCCACTAGGGAGAAGAACAGACTGGGTGACCTTTTTTGCAAAACACAGCAAAAATGACCTGAGCTATCAGGCTTCAAGAGAAGAACACTAATGAGATGTGGGGATTGTTCAAGGAGCAGCTACTGCGTGTCCTCGATAGGTATGTACCAGTCAGGCATGGTGTAAAGGGCCTTGTGAGGCAGCCGTGGTTTAGTAAGGAATTGGAGTCCCTTGTGAAAGGGAAGAAGGCGGCATATGTAAAGATGAGGCGTGAAGGTTCAGTAGGGGCGATTGAGAGTTATAAGGTAGCCAGGAAGGAGCTAAAGAGGGAGCTAAGAGAAGCGAGAAGGGGACATGAAAAGTCTTTAGCTGGTAGGATTAGGGAAAACCCAAAGGCTTTCTATAGGTATGTCAAGAATAAAAGGATGACTAGGGTAGGTATCGGTCCAGTCAAGGATAGTAGTGGGAAGTTGTGTGTGGAGGCGGAGGAGATTGGAGAGACATTAAATCAGTACTTTTCATCAGTATTCACTCAGGAACAGGACACTGTTGCTGATGTGAATATGGAATCACAAATAATTAGAATGGATGCCCTGGAAATATGCAGGGAAGAGGTTTTGGGAATATTGGAAAGGATGAATATAGACAAGTCTCCTGGGCCTGATGGCATTTACCCCAGGATCCTATGGGAAGCTAGGGAGGAGATAGCAGAGCCATTGGCCTGGATTTTTATGTTGTCATTGTCAACGGGAATAGTACCAGAGGACTGGAGGATAGCGAATGTGGTCCCATTGTTCAAGAAAGGGAGTAGGGATAGCCCTAGTAACTATAGGCCAGTGAGTCTGACTTCAGTGGTGGGCAAAGTCTTAGAGAGAATGGTAAGGGATAAGATTTATGAACATCTGGGTAGGAATAACGTGATCAGGGATAGCCAGCATGGTTTTGTGAAGGGCAGGTTGTGCCTCACAAACCTTATTGAGTTCTTTGAGAAGGTGACTAAGGAAGTGGACGAGGGTAAAGCAGTAGATGTTGTGTATATGGATTTTAGTAAGGCGTTCGATAAGGTTCCCCATGGTAGGCTAATGCTAAAACTACGGAGGTATGGCATTGAGGATACATTAGAGGTTTGGATTAGGAATTGGCTGGCTGGAAGGAGACAGAGGGTAGTAGTTGATGGATTATGTTCATCTTGGAGCGCAGTTACTAGCGGTGTACCACAAGGATCTGTTTTGGGACCATTGCTTTTTGTTATCTTTATAAATGATCTAGAGGAAGGACTTGAAAGCTGGGTAAGCAAGTTTGCGGATGACACAAAAGTCGGTGGAGTTGTGGATAGTGAGGAAGGAAGTGGTAGGTTACAGCGAGATATAGATAAGTTGCAGAGCTGGGCGGAAATGTGGCAAATGGAATTCAATGTAGCTAAGTGCGAAGTCGTTCACTTTGGTAGGAATAACAAGATGATGGATTACTGGGCTAATGGTAGGCTACTTGGTAGTGTGGATGAGCAGAGGGATCTTGGTGTCCATGTACACAGATCTCTGAAAGTTGCCACCCAGGTAAATAGTGCTGTGAGGAAGGCATATGGTGTACTGGGCTTTATTGGCAGAGGAATTGAGTTCCGGAGTCCTGAGGTCATGTTGCAGTTGTATAAGACTCTGGTGAGGCCTCATCTGGAGTATTGTGTGCAGTTTTGGTCGCCATACTATAGGAAGGATGTGGAAGCTTTAGAACGAGTGCAGAGGAGGTTTACCAGGATGTTGCCTGGAATGGTAGGAAAATCTTATGAGGAAAGGCTGAGGCACTTGGGGCTGTTCTCATTGGAGAAGAAAAGGTTTAGGGGAGATCTGATAGAAGTGTATAAGATGATTAGGGGTTTAGATAGGGTAGATACTAAGAACCTTTTACCGCTAATGGAGTCAGGTGTTACTAGGGGACATAGCTTTAAATTAAGGGGTGGTAGGTATAGGACAGATGTTAGGGGTAGATTCTTCACACAGCGGGTTGTGAGTTCATGGAATGCCCTGCCCGTATCAGTGGTGAACTCTCCTTCTTTATGGTCATTTAAGCGGGCATTGGATAGGCATTTGGAAGTTATTGGGCTAGTATAGGTTAGGTAGGATTCGGTCGGCGCAACATCGAGGGCCGAAGGGCCTGTACTGCGCTGTATCCTTCTATGTTCTATGTTCTAGTTGTCACCATTTCAATACACCACCATGCCCCTTGGCCAACATTTCTGTCACAGGGCTGATGCAGTGCTCCAACGAGCCTTGGTGCAAGCTTGAACATGTTTTCCACTTGGGGGACCTTGCAGCCTTTCAGATTCAAAATAGAGGTCAATAACTGGAGCCTGATTCCATCCTTCCATGTTATTTTTTTAAAAACCCATGCACACCCAGTCCTGTTATGACATGGGTTGCTTTTAGCACAGTCACCCATTCTTAAGTACACCATTATCACATTACATGGTTTGCATTTAGTACAGCCCACCCATTTTCTCTCACTCTTAGCTCATCACTTATTCAGCTTTTCTTCGGTCCTGGCCTGCTATCTGAAATCTCCTCCTTTACATGCCTCTTTCATCTCTCCCTGGTCTCCATCTCCACTTACCTGCTCACACACCACCACCTCTCATATCAGCTTCAACATAAATACCATTTTTTCCTAGCTGCCAACAGGTCTGAAGAGTCACCAGACTCAAATGTTAACTCTGCTCTCTCCAAGGATGCTACCACATCTGCTGCATTTCTACAGCAATTTGGTTTTGTGTCAAATCTCCAGCATCCGTGGTCCGCTATTTTGTTTTAGGTAAACACGGGATATTGAATACTTTTCAAAATCTTTAATGACAACACTGGGAACAGTAGGGCTTTATTTCCAGCACACTGCTCCAAGACGTATAACAGCAAGAACACTAATCAGAAAATATAGTATCAGCATTTCTGCTTTTAGATAACAGCTGAAAAACTAGCACTCTTAGAGCGCAAAAAAAAATGGAATAAGCACAGTTGGTGACTGATGTTACAGACAATGCACGGGGATGGCCCAAGACAAGTGCTGCTGCAAGCTGCAGTGAAATATAGCCAAGACCTTAGTGCTATAATGGTTCATACATTATGGGTAAACATGGACAAGAGGAGCTGGATGGTTCCCTTCTGCGGTGCATCATTCCTATGATTAGGCATGGCATATAGAACTAGATGCAAAGAAACACTGATTCCCAAATGTTTCAGAGTACCAAGATGGATTCTAAAAGTTTATTTTTGAAATGAAAGGGACATTTATATAAACAAGTTATATCACATTCTAACCACAACTCCGTCAGTCACATCATGCGTACCATCTACAAGATACACTGCAGAAATTCACCTAAGATCTTAGGCAGCACCTTCCAAACTCTAAATCACTTCCAATTAGAAGAATAAGCACAGCACCAGCTGCAAGTCTAGAGGGGAATGGTCAGAGGGTCAATGTAAACTCAATGGGCCAAATGGTCTCCTTGTACATTGGACAGCTTCTATAAGAGCGTAATACTGAGAACAATAGCCCTTCACTTGAATTTTGAATCAACCATATTTAAAGTTGACTAATAGTGAATTAGTTGTGTGTACTTTGTTGTGACCACTCAGAGAATACAAAATGAATTGGTTCAAGTCAAAACTTGCATTTCACAACCTCAGTATTTTTCAAAGCATCTTATCATTGTAATGTAGGTAACAGGGTAAAGACATCAGTAACCAGAATGACTGTAAATTGGGCATGCTCTTACTTGGGAAGAGTTTGTTCTTTACTCTTCCATGAGAAATGGATATCATGAACCAATCAAGCATTTTTTAAAAAGTCTTCAAAAACGGTGGTGACAGCTGACTTCCACCCAGCAAGAGTTAAGGTGGGGAGAGAGAATATGATTGTTGCTTAGGTTCTAAAGGGACAAAATCATGAAGACACTCCGAACTGAATTTGTTGCACCTATAGAAGCAGTAGAACTGAAGAAAACAATCCAAGCTTGAAGGTATAAAGAGAGCTCTTGTGAGCAATCTCTGTATCTGGCTGAGTCCCACAGAAGTAATAGGATTGATTTGTTCAAAAAGGTAGCATGCATAAATCAGCTGTGATAGCGGTGTCTCTTCACGATGACAATAAAAATAGCTTGCTTGAGGGGATCAGGTGCATTTGAGTGAAATCTATTCACCACGAGATTGATAAAGCAACCTCACATCTGGATTCATCATGAACTAACTGAGATTGGCCAAAAACCAATAGGAAATTAATTGCTGGGGAATAATGGAGGTGATAGCAATGTAGAATATTGTCTCTTTTGGGGAAGAACAAAATTAAAGGCTATCAAGGTAATCATAAAAACATTCAGAAAAAAACCAAGCAGCTAAATGGTGATAATATAGAACAATCTACAATAGAGGCAACTGTTGAAGAAATGATATTTTGTCGATTACAAGAAACTAAAACTAAGTAGACAAGCCAATGGAGAGGGTAGAATAGACTATTACAACGCCAGATTTATATGAGAAAAAAATATACAAAAGTGGCTCACACCAAGTATAAATACCGGAATGGATTGTTTTAGGCCAAATAGTCTATTTTTTGGGATCAGACTCTATAAAACCTGTTGCATCATGTACAACAGGGTGGTAAAGGACAAAAGATAGATTTTATCTTTGTCTTGCAACTACCATGTTCCCAATTAGTTTTTGTTTGACCTCTAATGCATTACAAGAGCTTCAAAGTACAACTGTGGCCCCTGGTGGTAGTGAATAAAAAGTACAGTGGACCTTTTCATTCCCTTGATTAATCTTCACACTGCTTAAAGAAAAATGCAGCCTCTATCTCAGCCAGTCAGAACAGCAAAGAGACTTGTCCGCCTACATTTAAACAGCAGATCTCAAAAGGTGAAAAAACACAATGAACAAGCTTCCAGGAATCTCAAGGTACAGCATGTGAGCACCAGATTGAAAACATTTAGTCCTATTTCAGAATGGGACAAATTCAAACAATTCAAAATCATAAAATACAATGGACTATGTTCTATAGGTAAACTCTTATCTGGAAGAAAAAGAAATTATTAGTTTGTAATGGATTAGATTCCCTACAGTGTGAAAACAGGCCCTTTGGCCCAAGTCCACATTGACCCTCCAAGGAGTAATCCACTCAGACCCATTCCCTTCTGACTAATGCATCTAACAGTACGGGCAATTTAGCACAGCCAACACACCTGACCTGCACATCGCTGGACTGTGGGAGGAAACCCACAAAGACCTGGGGAGAACATGCAAACTCCACACAGACCATTGCCTGAGGCTGGAATTGAACCAGGGTCCCTAGCACTGAAGGGCAACAGTGCGAACCACTGAGCTACTGTGCCACCCCAGAATCTGTATTTAAAAATATAGATTCTGGCAAACTCTATTGTAACTGAGATACCAAGAACTTGAGATGCTTATATTCAGTCATAAGAAATCGCAAGACTGCATAACAAAATAGATTCAAACACTAAGCAGAGAGAGTTTAACACTAATGAGCAGGATGTAACGTAATTCATCCATCTGTGGAAACCCTAGACTTAAGTGAAAATGAATTGTCCATCCACTTTTAAAATATGGACACTGTAGCGTATCTACAGACAGCAGACAAATTTATAATTTGGACACTGCTCACTGAATCTGAATGAAATACTGATGCCTCTTAACAGTCTACAGCAGATGGCTTCAACAAAATGTAACGGTGTGATTTAATTCAGGTGTTTAAAATTAAGGATTGACAAAGGTGGTGAAATGGTTTCCACTGGCTCAAGAGGTGGTAGCCACAGGGGACAGGTTTAAGCTAATTGGTAGAAGTGTACGGCCAGAGCTGGTAAACTCTACATAGGAGTTTGTAGGCTGTAAAGCAATGCCTCAATTGCAGAGTCAATGGTCATTTGTAAGAGAAATGAATAAAAACATGAAAAACCTGCAGAGCAATAGGGAAAGACAATGGCATGGGATTTTCAAACAGGCAGCACAAGGTTATGAAGGTTGACAAAGTATTTGGAAATTTGTGCTCTACCTTGGATAGAACTATGTTAAGCTCAAAGCGTTTTTGTATCATGTTTTAAGAGGGGGAAATATGGTCTTAATTAAACTTTCAGTGCGGAGTGTTATTTGGAAACATTTTTACATTCACATGCATGACTTTTTAAAACTCCGAGAATTAAACAGTTCAGTCCTTTGGAAGACAGACAGAAAAGAGTTGTTTAGAAAACGACGAGTATGCCAGTGAGGTTCCTTTCAGAGAGAAGCAGGTCATTCAGAGAGAAAAAAAAAGGTCCGTAATAGTAGCTGTGCAGTTTAAGTATCTAAACAGATACGTTAGGAAATAAAAATAACCATAATGACTTAAGGTGAGCAAGAAAAAAGGCCAGAAAAAGAATGGTGTGATGGGGAGTTTATGGAACTATGCTAAGAATACACCAGCTCTCTTAGCAGCTTGTTTAGTTAATGTCTCTTTCCCAGATATTTAAAGGGAAAGCATCAAGGGAAATCAAAGTTTGACAAAAATAAATCAATTAAAGGCAACTCCTTAGAGAGGAGTCATACTGGTGTTAAAACATGAAATATTCTCTCCATAGATGCTGCCAGACCTATTCATTTACTCCATTTTCGGTGGAGTTTCAGATTTCCAACATCTGCAGTATTTTACTTTTATTTGATTTGAAGATAGTTTGACACATTCGGTACAGAACACTCAGTCTTCAACTTAGTATTGAAAAAAGTCCCCACCTTGTTTCCTTTGAAGGTGTGTCATAACTGAAGTGTAGGAGGAAGTGAGGTCTGCAGATGCTGGAGATTGGAGTCAAAGGTGTGTTGTGGGAAAAGTACGGTCAGGCAGCATCAGAGGAGCAGGAGAATCGATGTTTCGGGTCGGAGCCCTTCATCAGGAATGAGCATAACTGAAGTGTAGAAGATCCTCGACAATGTAAATGTAGAAAATTTTTTTTTAATCTAATGACCAAGTCCAGAAATATTTGAAAATTAGAGGTCACCCTGTTCAGGTGAATGATAAGAATTTTTTCCCACAAGCATTTTGCAAATTTGATACATTGCTTAAAAATGATGGAAACTGTCACTGAACATTTTTAAAGCAATAGTGAAAAGACTCATTAGGCACAGAAAACAAATGTTAATAGGGAAATGTGGAACGCCAAATATAATAGCCATAATACTATTGAATGACGAGATACGCTCAAGGGGCAAAACAGCCCACTTCTGCTCTAATAGTTGTTATAATGACTTTAAACATAATTATATCAAAATGGAAAATATTCCTATTCAGTGGAATTAGGCAAATGAGAAACACCGCTTCCAGTTATAGTAATACAATGTTGACAAATTCCAACACAATTTAAGCCAGATGAAGCATGCCTGAATTAGTCACTGTCCAAATGCAGAAGTGACAGAAACTAAAATGCATATAGCAAGATTCCCCAAACGTCAGTTTACTACGTTGTATTTCTTTTAAAGTGCTGGACTTGGTGTGCGGATATAGATTGTGTGTTCAAATCTCTAGAATAGGGCTTAAATCCATAAACTCTCCCAAATAAGCCATGCTTGACACTACTGAATCTTGAACGCAAAACACATGTCACACAATTTTGTGCTGCATTTTTATTTTCTTTATTTTAAATGAAGAAATACATCTCTATACAAAATAGCTTCTGAAAATTACTAGTGTACAGACACTATGAAAAAAACAGAACTCCATCTGTGAGCCGCAGAGTACAGCCTGCGAAAGCAACAGTTAAACTGTGAGGAAGGGAAAACTATGACGAGTTCACCAACAGTGAAAAAATAAAATAGTTTAGCACTCATCTTGGCAGAATGATGTTGTATTCACATAGAAGCTTTTCCAATTCTTGCTTGTCCACAAATAACCCACCCAATTACAATTTGTGACAGTTTGATTTCACAGTCAGGCAGGTAAACAAATGTTTTGATTCCTGAAGAGTGACAACTGTGAAACCTTTTGATGTTTAAAAACTTTGATTCATTAAAAGCCAGTTAATGATTACCCTGCTAAATGGGAACAGGTCAGTCCAGCACCAATTCATTCAAATGAAATTTTTTTCTTTTTAAAAACGCTGGTTTATAGAAAGAACTGTTTCACAACCATTATTCATGCAGTGTGACAATGGAACCATCAGCAGACAAAAGCATTCAAAACAGAAGCAACACACGTACAAAGGTTTCATTAAACATAGTTGGCTTAAACACACTGAAACAGAGCACTCATGAAAGCCTGGGCAGATATTATATCTAGCACCACTGAAAACTTCCATATAATTTGTTGCTGCCATATTAAAAGGACCCAGTGTTACCAAATTTAATAGGCAATCTGCCACCTGGTCACCTACTGCAAACCTAAAAATGGGTTATGTCATCAGCACATACAAGAAATATTCTGGTTATCCAGGAAAGGCAGATATCTAACTAATATTTTCTTAGTAGGAATGTTTGGAAAAAATGTTGAAGTTATTTGGCCAGGGTTGGGGAGTATAGAAAGAGTTCCATTTGGCTCTATTTTAAACGCATCCAAGAGGGAGTAAACTTAAAAAGTATGTTATTAATGAATGGGAAGGGTAAATCAACCTTCTCTAATATCAATATATAAATCAGCAAGTACGAAAACTCGGTTCCTGGACCAGGCAATGCAAACACGCATATACATTGGAACTGCCACTCATAACTCAAATGGGGGGCGGGGGGGGGGGAAATGCATCAACTGCAAAATATTACTCCCTACTATATGCTGTATATCTTAGTTGTGTTGAAAGTGTTTCTTCCTCAACCCAATTTCTAAGAATATTGGCAATAAAATTCATAGTCTCCCCCAAAGCCTTAAAAATTGGCTTTACATAAAATTTATGGCAAAAAGTAACCCAAATCAGACATTATATATAGTACAGTCAACTATGCAAACACTTTCAAGGTCAGAGTATACATTTCATTTCTCCCATCTAAAATTTGGATAATTTCCTCTCTACTACAGACATGCAATTATTTCCTTGAATGGGAAAGGCCAGGATCAATATTTTTCCTTCCAATGCTCTAAAGCACGAAACCTCTGGATTTATTCTGTGTAAAATCCATTCAAAAGAATGGTTCCAATCTCTGCAATGGCAAAACTTCCATAACATTTAATAGTTTGTTGCAAAAAATCAAAACCACTGTAGTTCCCAGGACAATGATGAAAGAAAGACAAAAATTGAGGAACTCCATTTCACTGGAAGAGGGAATTGCAACTCTCTTTATCCTTCTCCCTACTTTTCTTTCTAACAGACTTATTGAAAAGGAATAAAACCTAAGATTTTTCTTTAAATGGTTAGCACTTTTTTTCAAACATGCAAGCAGAATAATTTATGAAGCTGAAGTTGAAGTGCTGGTCAGTAGACATATCCAATAATTTGATATCCAAATTTGTGAAAGCAAGGCACTCAAACTGCAAGCACATCTGTAGGTGGAGCCTACATTGGTGATCAGCACTTAAGTTTTAATGGTTCTTTCCCATTTTCCCTCGAGTGTCAAATATTTTGCTTTATTATGCATATCATACGTATCAAAAGTGTGTAAAAATCAGAAATTTACATGACAGCACAATTAAAAGTGAAAGCCTGGAACTTTCAGGGACATCCTCTTCAGAAAGGATTTGATAAGATGATTTGTTAACAGTCTTTTACCACTTGCAGTACACCTAAAATTAAAATACCTGAAAATAAACTCCTGTAAAACTTAACAGTGAGGACAGCCAACTGAATTTATGTATTTTACAAAGATACATAGTTAGCTGTGCGAGAGGGAGTCAACCACCTCAAATCAGAAATATTTCCTTGGCAGGAAAAAGTACAGGTTGCCGAAAGGACAAGGGAGAATTGAAGCATGCTTGTTCACTTCATCTAAAAAGTTATTTCAAATGAGGCTCTGCTCTTTTTCAAATTTCAACAGGTCACAGTTAGCAGATCCAATGACCATACTACAAACTAATAGAATTTGAAAATTTCACCTGTTCAGCTCATGGTAAAGTTTTAGACTGCCTGCAATGTTGTGTTTTGGAAGAGCATTTGGGAAGCAAACAATTTAAATCTAATAAATTAAAACTATAAAATACAATCTGTATGTTTGGAAGGACTTTCCCAATGCCAACAAGTTTACAATGTCACAATGCAACAGATGAAAAAAATACTGAGAAATTGTTTAAACTTATGCAAGCACAATTCACAGAGGAAATCCTCTGCTATCTCATTAAAAATTAACGACTGAAGTTATTCAATGGACAGCCACAAAATACTGATCCCTATCCACCAATAGCTGATATGCCTGATTTAGTTCTGGCTCCAAGTGAAATGGTCACGGACTGAGCCAACAGCCTGTTCATATTAACAAGCTCAGGTTCAAACACGGCAACACTTGAATCACGTTCTTTTTCTACATTTTCCTTTAAATAAATGCACATGACTGATTTACAGAACCTGCTTGCCCAGCCCAGAAAGTAGCTCCATAAGTTTGGTTCCGTAAGCAAGCACTAGCTGGACTGACCAAAAGGTTATGTAAAACTTATCATTTCTGACCTGGTCAAATGCATTAAATCTAAGGAAGAGTTTGCTTTTCAATCATGTTGCCAGATCATGCAGATCTCAGGTTGTCATAACACATCCCAAATCATAAAAGCAGCAATAAGATATTTCATCATTTAATTTGGTGGCAAAAGTGTACATTAGTTGGCTCGTTGTACAGAGATTTCAAGTTACTTGACATCACATACCTGGAGAATATTCATTTCACACATCTGTTCTAGAGGGATTGAGAAGTGACATATAGTGGAGGACCAGCAAACTAAAAAGTGCTTTTGCATTGATCCAAAGGAGGTTTTAGTTTTAAAATGTATTGCTAATAGTAGCATTTATGGAAAGGAACTTACTTGCTTGTGCACTGGGGATATTTGAATGAAAAATGTTAGCCCAATGAGAATGCCGATTTTCCAGGGTCAAATGGATTAATGTAGACAAAAGTGAAAGACAAACACCAGTTTCTTGGTTAAACAAGAGGGGGCACATGCTTCAGGGATGCATAACAGCCATGCAGTCTGCAAACCCATGAGCCATGCAAAGCACAAAAGCCTGCTTTTCCCAAGCAGGAGCAAATCACTATGGAGTTTCATTCATTGTAAATACAGATGAGTTCAATCAATGTCAAATATGGAGGAGTTTTACATGGTATTTCAAATTGACAAGGAACTGGTAAAGCAGTGACTCATCCCAGTGGCAGCAGATATTAAATCCCACCCACTAAGACTTGATTTGAAATCAACTCCAATAGGAAACATCCAGTGTCCAAATATGACATCCACCATCCTTAATTTAGCTGAAGCAAAATAAGTCCCAAACAGTCCCTGATAGTGGCATAAACAGGAATTAAATAGTCAAATTAATATCTAATTTGTCAAGAAAGCAGCACAAAAACAATGGAAGCAACTGGGGGGAAAAAAAACTCACAGAAGCTACCGCCCCCTTTCCAGGTCGTACGATGCCCCAGAAACAAAGTTCCGAATTTTTAGTTGCTACTAGGAAGAAAAGAAATAGGGGGATGATATAGAATAAGTGCCCTGAAATCAATAACAGCATGGTCTGATGCAAGAATCCATCAATATTAAATCTTTCTCAATACCATCACTAACCTAAATTCACAAATAATGCCCATATGACTAAACAATTGGTCAACAAAAAAATTAAAAACTTTTTCACAATTGCAAGGGCGTTTAAGAGCAAAGATAATAGGAAAAGAAAAAAGGTTTTCAGAAAAAGTTTCAACTAACGTAACTGTTGCCAACACATTAGCAGTACTCCGCCATGATGCACTCTCTGCATGACCAGTCAGCCCGCAGTGCATCGTTTTTACTGGTTGAGTTCTACTAGACTCCAGATTCAACAATGATCAAGTCTTATAGGACATGTTTTTAAAAAAAATCTACAGCCTTTATCGTCCAACTTCACCATTTATCACAATCACCTGCATTCAAAAAACTTTTAAAATGTTTCCATGGAGGAAGCTGTAGCCAGTGATCAGATGACTCTTCCTGTAGATGTTTTGTTTCCATGTATATGCGCATGTATGTCTGTGTCTGTGTTTCTGTCTGTCTGTCTTTGTCTGTCCTGGTTATTTTTTATTTCTATGGCCCCGGGAGTGGTAGCATGTCTACCGATTCAACCTCAGCTTTATCGAATTTTTAACTACTGGAACAGGATTTACAGGAAGGGAAGAGACATCAGAAAGTTCTGTGCTCGTTGGTTCCTATGTAAAAAGAAAGAATAATTTGCGTGTCAGTTTAAGAGAAAATTACGGATGACTGGACTACCACGAACTTTAAACATTGGCAACCAAGTATTCAAAAGGCATATAGTTAATGTATAGAACTGAATAAAACAAGCCTCATGGTATTACCTCTAGATTGTTAAACCATAAACCCAGTTACTATTCTGCAGACCTGGGTTCAAATCCTGCCATGGCAGATATTGCAATGTGAATTCAATAAAAAATTAAGAACTTGAGAATCAAGATTCTAATAATGACCATGAAGCCTTGTTGATTATCAGAAAAACCCAACCGGTTCACTAATGTCTTTAAGGAAGGAAACTGCCTTTATTAGCTGGTCTGGCCTACATGTGACTCAAGATCATAAGAAATAGGAGTGGAAGGAAGGCCATTCGGCCCACTGACTCCACTTCACCATTCAATCATGGATGATGGGTATTTCAACACCATTTACCTACACTCTCCTCATAGCCCTTAATTCCTTGCGAGATTAAGAATTTATCAATCCCTGCCTTGAAGACACTTAACGTCCTGACCTCCACTGCACTCTGTGGTAGTGAATTCCACAGGCCCACCACACTCTGACGGAAGAAATATCTCATTTCCTTTTTAAATTGAACCCCTCTAATTTTAAGGCTGTGCTCATGAGTCCTAGTATCCCCACCTGACAAATTTCCCAATGTCCACCCTTTCTCAGCCAAGCATTATCTTGTAAGGTTCTATTAGATCTCCTCTCAGCCTTCTGAACTCTAATGAATACAATCCCAGTATCCCCAGCCGCTCATCGTATGTTAGGCCTACCATTCCAGGGATCATTCATGTGAATCTCCACTTGACACGCTCTAGTGCCAGTATGTCCTTCATGAGCTGTGGGGCCCAAAACTGGACACAGTATTCTAAATGGGGCCTAACCAGAGCTTTATAAAGTCTTAGTAGCACCTCCCTGCTTTTACATTCCAGCTCTCTTCAAATAAATGACATTACATTTGCTTTCTTAACCACAGACTCAACTTGCAAGTCAACCTTCAGAGAATCCTGTACTAGCACTCCCAAGATCCCTTTATACTTTGGCATTAGGAATTTTCTCTGTTTATAAAATAGTCCATGCCTGTGTTCTTTTTTCCAAAGTGCAAGACCGCGCATTTGCTCACATTGAATTTCATAGGCCATTTCCTGGACCACTCTCCTAAACTGTCCAAATCTTTCTTTAGCCTCCCCGCCTCCTCAGAACTACCTGCCTGTCCATCTAACTTCGTATCATATCGTGCTCCTCCTGATTTGTATTTGTGAGATTTAGGTTTGCAGAATTTATCAAGAACAATGACTTTTCAAGAAGGCAGAAGGAGAAGGATGTAGTGGGAAAAAAGTTCATCTTGAAATGAATGGAAAATAGTAGAGGGTTTGTGCCTTATAGCATAGCACTGAAACAAAGGCTGACTTCAGTATTAAGAGCGGAATAGTACCAGTTAATGGTGTCAGTCAGAAGAGGACTAGGACAGCAGTGTAACATAACTCAGTCATAGAGATGTACAGCACAGAAACAGACTCTTTGGTCCAACTCGTCCATGCCGACCAGACATCGCAACCCAATCTAGTCCCACTTGCCATAACCCAGCCCATATCTCTCCAAATCCTTCCCATTCATATACCCATCTAGATGCCTTTTAAATGTTGCAAATGTTCCACCACCTCCTCTGGCAGCACATTCCATACATGTACCACTCTTTGCATGAAAAAGTTGCCCCTTAGGTCCCTTTTATATCTTTCCCCTCTCACCCTAAACCAAGACTTTGTCTATTTATCCTATCCAAGCCCCTCATGATTTTATAAACCTAAGGTCACACCTCAGCCTCTGACTCTCAAGGGAAAACATCCCCAGCCTAAGTCAACCTCTTCCTGTAGCTCAAATCCTTCAACCCTAGCAACATCCTCAAATCTTTTCTCAACCCTTTCAAGTTTCACGACATCTTTCTGATAGAAAGGAGACCAGAACTGCACACAATATTCTAAAAGTGGCCTAACCAATGTACTGTACAGCCACAACATGACCTCCCAACTCCTGTACTAAATGTTCTGACCAATAAAGGGAAGCATACCAAACGCCTTCTTCACTATCCTATCTACCTGCAACTCCACTTTCAAGGAGCTATGAACCTGCACTCCAAGGCCTCTCTGTTCAGCAACACTCCCTAGGACCTTACCATTAAGTGTATAAGTCCTGCTAAGACTTGCTTTCCCAAAATGCAGCACCTCGCATTTATCTGAATTAAACTCCATCTGCCACTCCTCAGCCCATTGGCCCATCTGATCAAGATCCCATTGTAATCTGAGGTAACCTTCTTCACTGTCCACTACACCTCCAATTTTGGTGTCATCTGCAAACTTAATCACTATACTTCTTATGCTCATATCCAAATCATTTATATAAATGATGAAAAGTTGTGGAGGCAGCACCAATCCTTGTGGCACTCCATTGGTCACAGGCCTCCAGTCTGAAAAACAACCCTCCACCACCACCCTTTGAGCCAGTTCTGAATCCAAATGGCGAGTGCTCTCTGTATTCCACGAGATCTAATTTTGCTAACCTGTCTCCCATAGGGAACCTTGTTGAATGCCTTACTGAAGTCCATATAGTTCACATCCACCGCTCTGCCCTCATCAATTGTCTTACTTGGTCAAAAAACTCAATCAAGTTTGTGAGACACGATTTCCCACGCACAAAGCCATGTTGAAAATCCTTAACCAGTCCTTGCCTCTCCCAATACATGTACATCCTGTCGCTAAGGATTCTCTCCAACAACTTGCCACTACCGATATCAGGCTCACCAGTCTATCGTTCCCTGGTTTGTCCTTTCCACCCTTCTTAAGCAGTGGCACCACGTTAGCCAGCCTCCAAGTCTTCTGGCACCTCACCTGTGACTACTGATGATACAAATATCTCAAAGGGACCAGCAATCACTTCCCTAACTTCCCAAAGAGCTCAAGGGTACACCTGATCAGATGCTAGGGATTTATCCACTTTTGTGTGTTCAAGACAGCCAGCACTTCCTCTAATATGGACATTTTTTCAAGATATCACAATCCATTTCCCTACATTCTATATCTTCCATGTCCTTTTCCATAGCAAACACTGATGCAGAATACTCGTTTAGTATCTCCCTCCCCCATCTCCTGCGATTCCACACAAGAGCAGCCTTGCTGATCTTTGAGGGGCCCTATTCTCTCCCCAGTTACCCTTTTGTCCTTAATGTATTTATAAAAATACTTTGGATTCTCCTTAACTCTATTTACTAAAGCTATCTTATGACCCCTTTTTGCCCTCCTGATTTCCTTAAGTTACTTCTACTGCCTTTATACTCAAATGATTCATTTAATTTCTTGTCTGTACCTGAAATATGTTTCCTTCTTTTTCTTAACCAAACCTTCAATTTCTTTAGTCATCCAGCATTCCCTACACCTACCAGCCTGCCTGCTGCCTTATTTCTCAAGAGTAGGTCAAGTCTTGCACCTTCTCTAGTGGGTACATCCACCTATTGAATCAGAAAAGTTTATTGTACACACTTAAATTCCTCTCCATCTAAACCCTTAACACAATGGCAGTTCCAGTCTATGTTTGGAAAGTTAAAATCCCCTACCAGAACTACCCTATTCTTCCTACAGATAATTGAGATGGCCTTACAAATTTGTTTCTCAATTTCCCTGACTATTAGGGGGTCTTAATACAATCCCAATAAGGTGATCATTCCTTTCTTATTTCTCAGTTCTACCCAAATAACTTCCCTGGATGTATTCCGGGAATATCCTCCCTCAGTACAGCTGTCATGGCATCCCTTATCAAAAACAACACTCCCCCTCCTCTCTTGCCTCCCTTTCTATCCTTCCTGTAACGTTTGTACCCTGGAACATTAAGCTGCCAGTCCTGGCTATCCATAAGCCAAATTTTTCTAATTGCTAAGATATTCCAGCCCCATGTTCCTAACCATACCCTGAGGTTCACCTGCCTGCCGTTAGGCCTCTTGCACTTAAATAAATGCAGTTTATCAGTCCTCTGCTTGGTCCCTGCCTGTCCTGTTTGACTCACTTCTTTTCTCAATTGTACCAGTCTCAGATTGATCTCCTTTCTCACTATCTTCCTGGGTCACACCCACCCACCTTAAATAATTTAAATCCTCCTGAACAGCTCTACCAAATCTCCCTGCCAGCATAATAGTCCCCTTCCTATACAGGTGCAATTCGTCCTTCTTCTCCCCCAAAAGAGATTCCAATGATCCAAAAATGTGAATCTTTCTCCCATACACTAGCTCCTCAGCCATACATTAATCCGCTCTATTCTCCTATTTCTACCCTTACTAGCTCGAAGCACGAGTAATCCAGATATGACTATTCCAGGGTCTCCTTTTTAAATTCCTTCCTAACTCTATATGACAAAATAGATAATCCACCAAACTGACTCCCTAAAATTTTGCTTCGCAACTAGCAACTATCTTAATCCTCGAGCAGAGGAGCCTATGCACTTCCAATGAATGTGAAAAGATAAAGCTCTGGACCACTGTTTCAGCAGTTGTAAAAGTCTCAAGCAAGGGTCTAGTTAGCAAGTAACCCACTATTTGACACTTGGTCAGAGTAAAGAGAGATTAAAAGAAAAATCATCTCCAAAGTTGAAGAATCTCTGCTTGGGTTGCTAGATTGACATCTGGCTTGACACTGTACAAATCAAGAACTTGGCAGCGCTGGGTTTGACTCTTGGTATGATCTCAGTTAGGATAGAAAATGACAATTGGCCTCCACATTCCTGAATTCTTCGTGGAGTTTATTATAAGAAAATGAGGACACCAGATGCTGGAGATCAGAGTAGAAGAGTGTGGTACTGGAAAAGCACAGCCAGTCAGGCAGTATCCGAAGAACAGGAGAATCAACGTTTCAGGCATAAGCCCTCCATCAGGAATAAGGCTTGTGCGCCAAGGGGGCTGAGAGATAGTTCGAGGAGAGTGGGGTGGGGTGGAGTTGGGTAAAGGTAGCTGGGAACGTGATAGTTTAGATGAAAGTGGCTTAAAGTGATAGGACAGAGGAGGGTGGACCGGATAGGTGGGAATGAAGATGCACAGGGATGACTGTTGAAGAGGGCAGTGCCAAATTGGAAGGTTGGGACTGGGATAAGGGGAGGGGAAATGGGGGAACTGGTGAAATTCACACTGATCCCTTGTGTTTGGAGGATATCAAGGCAGAAGATGAGGGGTCCTTCTTCCAGGGTCGGATGGTTAGGGTTTGGCGGTGGAGGCAGCCCCAGACCTGCATGCCCTTGGCAGAGTTGCAGGGGAAGTTGAAGGGTTTGGCCACAGGGCAGTGGGGTTGGTCAGTGTGGGTGTTCCACAGATGTTCTCTGAAACGATCTGCAAGTTGGCATCCTGTCTCCCCAATATAGAGGAGACCACATTGGGTGCTTAGTACTCAATGATAAATGAGCAGTTTATCTTTGTTTCAAAGCACGGCTGCGATTTTGCTCCCAAAGCCATGGATACCTATTGCATATAACCATAAATGAAGAACTGTCACTTATGAGATACCGATGGGTGGCCAGTAACTGTGGAGCTGTACTCCCAAGTGGAGAATCAGGAGAGATTCATTAAAGCAGGTGCTTATCTGATTGCAGCCCAGCTGGTACACATCACAAATACTTACCTGTGAGGCAGGAGCCTTAGATGTGACTGGCACCAGCTTTTCTTCAGACTCAACGTCCTGCACAAAAAGGAAAACCAAATGCAGATTACAATTTTACTCCATTAAAAATATATTATCACCTTGACCAGACTGCACAAGATTAAACTTTATTGCAAGATCCTTACATAACTGTCAAAGATGACGAAGAACTTCCATAAAACTTCCAAATTAATGCAGTTGAGAGAATTGTTTTCCACACACCTGGTACTAAAATTGAAATGCTGACAGCATACTCAAACATTTCTTACCTTCATATTTTCATCAATTTTTTTCTCATTAACAGGACTTGAACAGTCACCTTGTTCCTTCACACAACCGGATCCCTATTAAACAAGAAACATAACAAAGTTGCAGATTGTTTCATGGTTTTACCATGCACTCCAAATTTTATAAAGAGCCTAAAAATGAAATGGGGAACTAGGATTTTAAATATTGGACAATTTTTGTCTTTATTTAGTTTAAAAAATACATTTATATTTTGAAGCAGCCAAACAAGGAAATGTTCTCAAGGGGAGAATGAACAAAGTGCACTTGTCAATGGAAAAATGAGAGCTAGCAATGTCAGGTGACTTAAAGTTTCAAAGAGTAAGGGTGTATTGACTGTGTCAACGATAACAGAGAACCTGACAACAGGTAGGAGAGATGGTAGCCGAATAGTAACATTACTGGACTACTGATCCAAATACCTGGAGTCAAGTTGCCATAGTCTTACCAGACCAAAGGGCTATTCTTTCAGAGAGAGACGACAGATGGTGACTTAACTGGAGGGCCACCATACCAGAGGTGTGGGGAGAGGTTGAGAAGTGGAATCCTTTATGGTAACTTCCGCCAGCATGGGAACTGAACCCACTCTTTTTACATCATACTGCTTTGGAAACCAATCGTCCAACCAACCAAACTAAATCAACCAGAGTGCCCTACGGACGAGCACTCGAATTCCACACAGCAGCCAGGTGAATTTAAATTTATTTAACTAGTACACCTTGAGCAAATCATTAGTCTCATTCATGATCATGAAAGTGAATTTCAGGGAAAGAAATAAGCCCTCTGATCCAGTTCAGTCAATATGATTCTGGATCCACAGCAACTTTGCCATATTCTAAAACAGCCTAGCAAGCCTCTCAACAATATCAAAACACTACAGAAAAGTTAAGAAGAAAGCTGAATAGACCAATTAATGAACTTAAGATACCAAAACATGACAGGCCCAATCGACCATGCAAACCCTTCATTAACATTCAGCAGCTTTGTGCTAACATCGTGAGAAACATCCCAAAGATTAGTCAAGCAACAAGAGTCATTTTTACTGAATCAACCTTACCTAGACTTGTCCATCACTATCTCTGAGCATATCAAGACTGAGTTCGAGGATAGACTCACCAGGAATGATGGCACAATGGTTTACAGCTTGAAGGGAACCCTCAACCTGGACACCAGACCTCAAAGTCTCGTGGCATCAGGTCAAACTTGGTTTAGAAAGCTGCATGATAATCTACAGGCTTACTTTATCTTAGACACTGCTTGGAAGAAACACGCAGGGTAGCAAGGATGCTGTATGTATCCTGGATGGGAGGCTTCAACATGCATCCCCAGGAATAGCTCAGTATTACCATTAAAAGGCCAAAGTGGCCAAGTCACGAGGGCTGGAGTGGGCTTGTTGTGAGAACACCAACAAGAGGAGAAAACCTACTAGACCTTGTCCTTACCAATCTACCTGTCGCAGATGCCATCTGTTCATGATAGAATTGGTAGGAGTGAGCACCGGACAGTCCTCGTGGAGACAAAGTCCCGTCTTCACGCCGAGCACACCATCCGCCATGCAGTGTGGTACTATTACCTAAATGGGATAGATTTAGAAAGATCTAGCAGCTTAAAACTAGAAGTCTATGAGGTGCTGTGGTTCATTAAGAGAGCAGAATTGCATTCAACCACAATCTGTTTGTGGTTCAGCATATCCCTTAGTATACCATTTGCCTCAAATCAAGGGATCAACCCTGGCTCACAAGTAATGCTGGTGTACACAGTAGAAGCAGCATACCTAAAAATGAGCTTCCATCCTGTTAAAGCAACATTGCAGGAGTACATGCACGGTGGCTCAGTGGTTAGCACTGACGCCTCACGGTGCCAGGGACCCGGGTTCAATTCCCACCTCGGGCAACTGTCTGTGTGGAGTTTGCACATTCTCCCCATGTCAGTGTGGGTTTACTCCAGTTTCCTCCCACAGTCCAAAGATGTGCAGGTTAGGTGAACTGGCCATGCTAAACTGCCCGCATGTTAAGTGCATTAGTCAGGGGTGAATGTAGGGGAATGCGTCTGGGTGGGTTGATCTTCGGAGGGTCGGTGTGGACTTGCTGGGCCAAAGGGCCTGTTTCCACACTGTAGTGAATCTAATCCAAATCTAACCTAAATGGCAAAAGCAGAAAAGTGATTCCCACAATCAATGGACCAGATCATAGCTCTGCAGTCCTACTTGATTTGATCACGAATGGTGGTGAACAATTAACTAACCAGAGTACCCACTTCAGCACACAACTGACAAATGCAAAAGATGAGCATAGGGAGTATCTTCAGCCAGAAGTGCCAAGTGAATGATACGCACATCAGTGTCCTCCTGAGCTCCTAAGCATCACAGACAAATGAATTCACTTTGCACAAGAAAGGAAAGCAGCCGATAGTCAATGTTACAGGCCCTGACAACATCTCAGCAGTACTACTGAAGATTTGTTAGCTGCACACCTAGCCAAATTCCAAAAAACCAGAACACTGGACCTAACAGTGTGGAAACATGTCCAATCCAAAGTTCAAACCAACCAACAATTGCTCCATTTGTCTACTCTTCAATGTTAGCAAAGAAATGGAAGGTGTCACTGAAAGTACTATCAAGAGACACTTACATAACACAACCTGTTCAGCATGATCAGTTTGGGTCCAAATGTGGACACAAGAATAATTCTAGCAGGGATGGGAGAGTAACTGCACTTGACATCAAAGTTTGGGAGAAGATTTGTAGCTCGGGTGCTCGTTGTTGTGGTTCTGTTTGCCAAGCTGGGAATTTGTGTTCCAGACGTTTTGTCCCGTCTAGGTGACATCCTCTGTGCTTGGGAGCCACCTGTGAAGCTTCACAGGAGGCTCCCAAGCACCGACAGGGGACGAAACGCTTGCAACACAAATTCCCAGCTCGGCGAACAGAACCACAACAACTTGACATCAAGACAGCATTTAATGAAGCATGGCATCAGGAACCCAAGAAAAATTCAAGTCAATTTTGGGGATATTTTTCACTAGTTGAAGTCATACCTGGCACAAAAGAAGGTGCTACGGTTGTTGGAGATTGATAACCTCAGTCATAGGACATTATTGCAGACAGGGCAACATCATTTAGATGCTTCAATGACCTTGCTACCAGAGGGTCTGAGATAGTGATGTTCACTGATGACTACAGTGCTCAGTAAAATCCACAACGTCTTAAATACTAAATCAATCTGTGCACTCATTTGTCTGGACCTGAACAACATTCAGGCTTTAGTTAATTCACCACATTGGAGATGATCATCCCCTTGATCAATGAGAGAGAAACTTAACCACCTTCCCACATATCAGCCGCCCTTCCAACAATCTTGACAGTCAACACCAACCAGTAAGTTACTTGAAAAACATAAATTTTGTGGCTATATGAAGTCAGAAGCTAGGAATTCTGAAGTGTAACTCACCTATTGTTTGCTTGGTGCCTGTCCACCATCTACAAGTGGAAGTTAAGAATGCAATAGAACACTCTTCACAAACCTGGATGAGTACAGATGCAGCTCCAATATTCAAGGAGATCATCCAGGATAAAGTAGCCCATTTAATAGGTGCTCCATTCACCACCTTAAACATGCACCCCACCCTGCAATTCACAGACGTAGTCAATGCAGCAACTTGCTCAGGCTTTTTCAACAGTACCTTCCTAATCTGCAATTTCTACCATCTACAGCAGCAAAGGCAGCATACATATGGGAACTGCAACACCTGTATGTTCAAGTTACACACTATCTTGACTCGGAATTACATCTCTGTACCGTCACAACCAGTTCTTGATTCAAAAGCTGGAATTCCTTCCGTGACAATCCTGTGGGTGTCCCATAATCACTTGGACTGCAGCTGTTTATGAAGGTGGCTTACTATACTACTCAAACACAATTAGAAGTCGGCAATAAATGCTCAGTCAACCAGAAAAGTTGCCACCCCATAGCCAACTAAAAAAGGACAGAATATATGCGGATAAATTTAGTGACTTGTAACGAGAATCAGTTTACTTACATCTAGCTTCTTTCTCTTTGGTGAAATTTCAGATGTTGGTGTAGATACTCTCAAGTTTTGTGATGGATTTTGATCAATAGTCACACCATTTGTCGAAGGTTCCTGAGCAATTACCAGAAAACAAAGAGCAGTCTGTTGACTGTTATTCCTTTAAGAGCCACCATTTGTTGGTGGTCTTATATGTCAAAAAATAAAAATGTATGACTGATAACAAAATAGATATTCCTATGTTACAACAGTAGAATTAATTGCGTATAATCGGTACAATGGAGATCAAAACTAACAGTGGACGACCATTTGGTCCCTCAAGCCTAATGCATCATTCAATACAAGATAGGTGATCTGCTTCAACTCTATTTTCGCAAACATAAAAAAGCTATGCATCAAGAATTATGGTGAATCGAAATTAGAGGATACAGGGATCAGAAAATAAATGCAAATCTTAGAAATCACTGCCGCAACACACAAAGATTGGACACTATCATCTTGGCCTTTGGATTAACTTGCTAGCAGTATTGTCTCAGCAACGTAAATAAACCTCACTTTAACCACTGAAAAACGCAGAGAACAGCTTCATTTACAGTCAATGACCAGGCACTCTTTTCTTGGGGAACAAGATTTTATTTGGCATAGTCAAAGGGCTGCAAGAATCATGGTGCATGCACAGCCTGCATGAGTTTGCTGGACTAAATCCAAGGTTACAAACATATCACTAAAGTTCTCATTTTGCCAAACTCAATGATCCCATCCGTCAACATTTAAATGGAAAAAAAATCCTAGCTCCTACATAGTAATGTGACATGGAAGGTAGATTAAGTCCAATTAGGGGATTGTTCATTACCCAAACAGAAAACAATGTCCTCAACAGCACACTTCTGGAGGGTGTCCACCACTGACTACGTAAGAACCAGCTCAGTTTAACTTTTGTTAGAACTGCTTCCCTTTTCTTTTCATCCCTAAAAAGATGGCAAATTAAACTCCCTGCAAGTTAACCAGCAAAATGTCAAAAAAAAACACTAGAGCAGAAACAAATTTAAGTTATAATAATTGAAAAAGTACAGTTTTGAGATAGTCAACTATAGGAAACAGAAGAAACATGCACAAAAAGTTCACACACCTCCTTCTTTGCAGATTCATTTGTCGTTGGTGATGCTGGTCTCTTTCTCCCAGAGGTAACAGGGTTGGATTCTTTCGTGGGTGCATTTGGGGGCTGACTGCTGACACATGTAGACAAAAGCCGGCTGACTACTGACTTTGGTTGTGTGACAGAAGTAGGTACGGAAGAGGCCTGAGGAATGTGTTCACTGGTTGACGAAGATGAGCCTATAAAACATAAGAAAAAAAATCCACAAGTTATCTAGCAGTTCACATGAACAGACCTTAAATATTGCATAGTGGAACCATCAATTTTGATTTCTCTCACCCTGTCACAAAAGCTAAAAGTGAAGTAACCAGAGTTTCATGCCTTTCAGGTATGATCCTTCCTATCTTTATGCCAGTTCAATAGTCTATCACTATGATCATCTTTATTATTTGAAGCAAACCTCCACATACAATTAGGACAATGCTGCCCTCAGAAGGAAAAATCCTGTGCCTTTAAGCAATCACAGACAAATCAAGGAATTTGCTCCTCTCTGCATTCAAGATCTGATCTGAGATCCAAGTGTTCACTTACACCTTAGATGGAGAGCAACTTCCCTCAAAGTTGTGTAGATGTGCAGTCACCCAAGGAACAAACAGGCTGCATATAGGCATTTGCTTTCTGATTACCTAAGCTTCTCATCAAGAGAACAGCTCCTCTGACATATTATGGCCCTTTAAGATACATGCTTGCATGGCTGAGAGTCAAACTTAGAGGGAGCGTGCAATGCAACAACAAAGGCTCAGACAACAAAATGAAACCAGAGGGAACAATGGCTGAGATGGAATTTAATTCTGAGAGATTACCTACAATAATCAAAACTGCAAAATAGCTAGGTTACCATATATCACTTACTCCATTAATCAGAAAGTAGAAAATATAACATTATTTTATAAACCTGGAGACTACTGAAAAAACTATATTGAGGGGTGGGTCTAGACCGAAAGATAGCAACATAATTTTATTTCAAAATATACCTTGTAAATGCACTGAAAGACAAAGTTCAGAGTTATGGCAGACCCTACTGAGCCTAGGTAGAGCAAGGATAAGCAAAAGATGCGGCTTAAGTTAAAAAGTACTCCAGTAGAACAGTGGTATGTGCCCTTTTAAAAGAAAATTTAGACTCACTCCCAAGAACACATTCTTTCATTTAATTTCTACTCACCCTGAAAGGGTTGCTACTTACCCCCTGAGCTGGGAATGGAATTTCTTTTTGAAGGACTAGTCTCCGATTCCAGCTGTGTTTCTGAATTCTGAACAATGCTTGCATTCACTGACAATGCTGCAGCAACAGGACTATACCAAGAAAGAAAAGCAAAGTTAATGAACAGCACACTTACAGCGACTCTCAGAACTGTCACAGAACAAAGACAGCCATTTGGACTGGAATGTTTGCACCAACTCTCCAAATGAGCAAGTGCTAATTCAACATTTTTCATCCATCCATCCCTACAGTCTTCTTTCTGTACCATGTAAACTCTTTAACAGATGATATTCTAATTCCTCCTTCAAGGCCTTAATTGAATTGGTCATCAGCAAACAAAGTATGCTCGATCTGAATTGCATGAATGTATTTCTCACCACTCCATTTAACTACAATCTTTGTCCTATCATTTTTGATCTTTCCAACAGTTTTTCATTGCCTGCTTTATCCAAGCCCCTCATCTCCTTGGTCAAAAGGCAGCAAGAATAATTCATAAGGGATCACATGCTTTTAAAGCATCACTTCAGACTTAGTAAATTTCATGGATCTTAATTCAACCAGAAATTGTTATGTGGTGCTTCAGGAGGTAGA
Organism: Hemiscyllium ocellatum; assembly: GCF_020745735.1. Lineage (NCBI taxonomy): Eukaryota > Metazoa > Chordata > Chondrichthyes > Orectolobiformes > Hemiscylliidae > Hemiscyllium > Hemiscyllium ocellatum. The sequence goes on along the minus strand of NC_083408.1, from coordinate 104,420,744 downwards.
GGATTGGGTTATCCTACAAGATTTTCTTTTTAGAAATTTTCAATTACCATGTCTCCACGTTATCTTTTGAAACTCCAATAGAGTAATTGATCTTTCAGTCATGCATCCAACAGATCAATGCATCAGTGACAAGAATTAACATTTTTGCTCTCATGTAGTAATCTGCTCTTCGTTTCAGGCTGTAGCACTGGTTATCAGCAAAGCAAAAGAGAAAGTCAATAGGTATAAGCCTCTCCCAGTCAGTGTACACAACGTCATCCACAACTGTGCTCTGCCTCATGGAAATATACAGAAACAGGTTCTTTCATGGCCTCAGTCTACCTCAGAAGAGGTTGAGTCCTCAGACAGTGTGCAAGCCCACCAGAATGTGGACAAAGGTATTCTTGAAGTAAACCCACAGCTGCAGCACAACTCTGCCTGAAAGAGTTGAAAGCTGGAGAAAACTCTGCCAAGGAAAGTCTGAACTGGAGACCAAAGGGAGAGTGATATTGAAATCTGTCATCTTTCCAACAACTTTTGCAAGAGGTCAGCATCAGACGCAGTGCTTTGTATTTCTTTTGACTCAACTGGAGAGGTTGAGAAGGGGGCCTCACATTTAGACAATTAAAGATCTTGGTATATTTTGCACAGGTTTATCCCAAGGTCACTGCAGTTTCATTGCAGAACATTAACATATAGGATACAGGAAAATAATATGCCTGACTCGACTAATGTAGAGAATAGGGGTTCTGCCTGTCTTTGATGGTGGGAGAGATTAAGCACCATTGGTCAGCCACTGTACCAGAGTTTGACAACTCTTTAGTATGGTGCTGACCTGGATAGCCCAGCTTCTTCACTGGGTGCTTCAAGTGGATAGAATCCATTGCACTAGACAAATAAACCAACAAAAGAAAGATGCCAGCTATTTATCTGGCAGCTGGAAAGTCAGAAGCGCAGGTAAAGGATTGGTGGATAACTTGCAACTGGTGAACAATGCACAGAAAATAATGGTTTGTGCATCATGACAAATGGCTTTTCTGCCTTGGATCCAGACTCACAAATATAATGGAAGGGGCAGATACTCCTTGAAATTTGTTGCTGTGTGCTTTGTAATCTTTCAGGACAAGATTAACATAATAGGTCACTGGCAGCAGGATCATCAGACTTAACACTGATCAGACAACTTTCATATAGTGATATAAGGTAACACCCGGTGTACTTCAGGGTTAGGATGCAATCCTTAAAATTGTTTCAAAGCAAACATGAAGGTACAAAGTCAGCAACACTGCTTACCCAAAAACATGAAACAACTCCTTGATTCAACTTAACACGCACTTGTGACATTCCAATACTAGACTATGAAATTAAAATTAACATACTTCAGAACATCTACAATATTGTACTTTCAATATATGAGAAGCAAAAGCAGAACAATTCCAAGTGTTTCAAAAAGTTAACACCACAACAGAAACAAACAAACAAACAGTCATTGAAGCCAAACAGTCTACACCAATGACAACAGATCTGAGCAAGACAGTAGATGAAGAGCTGCTTCAAGTCCAACAGGCTGAATTCACCAAGCATTGGAAGCCACTACTCCTGCAGCATCATGTGAAGACTGTGGTCTTATAAACACAAACAAATACAAAAAATAGGGAATTTCCTGAGCATTACTGCAAAGGTATTTGCCCAGGCTGTCTTTGTTGACTGTAAATCCTAGCTGAACACAATTGCCTGAAAGCCTGCATGTTTTCAGAACTAGGTCTTCTCAGACTGGTAGCTGCAAGAGAAATACAAATTCCTCAATCTTATTATGGCATTACTTCTGAAATGATTCAATCTACTTAAAAGCTGGCTGACAGTCAAAACTGCTAAATGCAATCCCCTCATTACATGGATAAGGATAACTAAAATGGGAAACAGAATCCCTAAGTGTGGGAGCATCGAGTCCACACTGATCCTCCAACAAGCATCCAACCCAAATGCAAAACTCTATTTCTCTCTAGAGATGTTGCCAGCAAGTTCTGTTTTTATTTTAGATTTCCACCATCCACTGTTCCTTGGTTGGTTTTGAAATTACCACAACCTTAACTTTGCAAACACTGCGACTCTGAAGTTGTAGCAACAACCTAACGAAGTACCAAACTCCAGATCAGCTAAGCCTGATTTCTAAGCACATCTTATTTAAATATATTAGCCAAGAGAAAAGGTTCAACAGTTACCATTTTCATTGTCTGACACATTCTGGCATCGTAGGTCAAGGTCACAAGAGCGCAACTCCTGGATAATACTGATTTTATCAGCATATACCTATTGCTAAGCCAACAGCAACTGTATTGCCTTAACTGGGTCCACTGGATGGATGAAACAAAGACATTCTGTATGGTAAACTAGCCAGGGGGTCACAACCTTCTGGGTGTCCTTATCTGTGCGACAAGGACAGTTGTAAGCAACGGTTGTGGACATTGACAACTGGGAGACTTTAGCTACCAGCCATCATCTCTAGAAAGCTGACTGTTCAGAAAAACTTTGGAAGAAACAGGCAGAGACAACTCAGGAGGAGGATTGAGCAAACAGAGGCCAAAATTGTGCACCTTCTCATCCCTCAATCTTCCATTTCAATTAATGTTGCATAGAAAAGTATAGCACAGAACAGGCCCTTCAGCCCATGCTGGTGTGCCAAGGATTAATTTTAATCTAAAATAAAATAACCTAATCTACACACCCCTCAATTCACTGCTGTCTATTTGCATGCCCAGCAATCACACGTTTCCACCACCACTGCTGGCAACGCATTCCATGCATTCACAACCCACCTCTGCCATCTCCTCCACACCTTCCTCCTAACAACTTAAAAACTATGACCCCTCATGGCAGTCATTCTACCCTGGGGAAAAGTCTCTGGCTATCAACTCTACCTATGCCTCTCATTACTTGTACACCTCGGTCAGATCACTTCTCTTGCTCTGCAGCAAACCTCATGGCTCTTAAACTCGATCCCCCTCTTAATGAAAGCCAAAACACCATATGCTTTCTTAACAACCCTATCCACTTAGGTGGCAACTTTGAGAGATCTATGCACTTTAACATCAAGATCCTGCTATTCTTCCACACTGTCAAGAATCCTGCCTTTAATCTTATATTCAGCATTTAAGTTCAACCTGCCAAAATGCATCACTTCCCATTTATCCAGGTTGAACTCCATCTGCCATTTCTCAGCCAGCTCTGCATCCTGTCAATGTGCTGCAGCCTGCAACAGCCCTTGATACTACCAACTGCACCTACCTACTATCAAGCTTTGTGTCATCGACAAATTTACTAACCCACCCCTCAACTTCCTCATCCAAGTCATTTATAAAAACTAAAAAAATAGTAGAGGCCCAAGTTCAGAGCCCTGTGGGACACCACTCACCACTGACCTCCAGGCAGAATACTTTCCATCTACAAACACCCTCTGCCTTCTGTCAGCCAGACAGCCAAATCTCCCTGCATCCCATACCTCCTGACTATATGAATAAAGTACCATGGGTAGCCTTATCAAATGCCTTGCTTAAGTCCATATACACCACATCCATTGCTCGACCTTAGTCAACCTGTCTAGTCACCTCCTCAAACAATTCAATAAGATTCGTGAGGCATGACCCGCTCCTCACAAAGTCAGGCTGACCACCTTTAATCATGTTACACTTTTCCAAATAGTCATAATCCTATCCCTCAATTCTTGCCAAAACCTTGCTGACCAAGATATAAGACTGACTAGTGTATAATTGCCAGGGATTTCCTTATTACCCTCCTCACAATGAGGAACAACATTCGCCTCTCTCCAATCCTCCGGCACGACCCCCATGGAGAGTGAGGAAGCAAAGATCTTCGCCATCATTTGCTGATGCTATCTGGCTTGCTATGTTCTTCCAGCTTCCTGCCTGTCTATTTTAAATTGCAAAGCCATATTCCGGATATGATGCGAAGACAACAGATTTACAAAGAAACTTTTGTTTAAAAACAAATGCAAAAAACAACTTCTATGTTACCTCTGTGGGCTGTTGGCATTCTGTAGTGGACTAGAAGGCACTAGCAGGCTGTGGTCACTGTCCAGAGAAGCCTCCATGCTATTTTCATCGTCACAGTTGGCTTTGCTCCCCTCTAACGAATGCTTTGGATGAAAAAAATATTTGTGGCAAAGTTAGACAGCAAATTCAGAATCTGCATTTCTTGGTACATTTTGTGAAACACTACATTCATAGTGGTAAAAAAAATGTAAAGAAGAGAATTAAGTTTGATAACCTTGGCTTTACCAACACATCAACTTCCCTTTCAAAAAAGTGATAGAATTATCTGGCAAGATATATAAATAAAAACAAATTAAAAAGAAACTAAACCATAAGCCAGTTCTTACAACAAGACAACCAACTTCAAATCTGTTTTATTTGACTAGTATCATAATCTTAGCCAAGTCTATAAGAATATAACCATACATCCAATGATTCATAATAAGCCAAGGGATATGGTTGCTTCAACAATCAAAATTGTATCATAAAATTTGGTGCAATATCTGGGGAACTCTATTCCTCCCAGTGTTGAGACTTATGGGGCAGCAAATTCCTTGATACTTCCAATTTGCAACTGAAAGTTTTCATTCTTTATCCCTAATCACCTCTGCACGCTTTTTCCTCTTTCACTGTAAGGAAGAATCAGTGCTCTAGTGGAGCCTGATAATGCAACAGCAAATTCCATCAACGCAGAGAATTTAACATATCCTCCTGCTAGATACTTAAATAAATCTTAATCCTGCTCATAATTATAATTATCAAACACCAAAAAAAGAGAGCATATACTAACTGGCCAGTGGCTTGATAGACAGAACAGAAACAAAAATACACTAACTTCTAATAATGATCAATTAAAATAGAATCGTTTCCACAGCAGAACTACAGATAATAAGCATATCAATAGACAGAAATAAAAACTAATTATTATTGCAATTGAACAAAAGCACTATTTACAAAAGATGATAGAATATGAGAGCTAATAAATGCAACCCCGGCCAAAGATTTAATTTACCTCATTATTATTTGTTCTTTAACATGTGCACTAATTTAGCAGATGCTTTTTCCTAACTAACAGACAAAAGTCAAATTACTCAATTTACAGACCAGCTCGATTTCAAAATAGATTACATGATAGGTTACCTTTTTCTTTCTTTGCTGGACATAACTCGGTAAAAGCAGATGGAGCTGTTTCCTTTTCACGTGCATTGCGGCAATTCTCATATCTGCTTCAAACATTTTGCTGTTCATTGCTTGTCTATAAACTGTAATGGTAGGTGATATTAATTTTCTGCTACTAGATTATTTTACAATTAACACTGATCAAAAGGTCTCATCCTTGTCCAAGGTTCCTATGGAGAGGTACCAAAAGCATGATTTTTCTCTTAAATGTTTAAAAAGCAAATAGGAAAGTATAGGAACCATCACCACAGAAAATGGAGCTTAGTTGACATATGTTCAGGCATCGTTGAGATCATTATACCCACTTAACTATGTTTGGCAGGAAATGACATTTTAAACACATGGTACTGTGAATTTCTCTGCATGCAGCATCTTAACTAGGCTTACATGATAGATACAGTTGATAATAGTTGTCTTGTCACTCGGATGGAGAATTTCAAAACTAGCGGGCACATTTTTAAGATGAGAGGAGAAAGATTTTAAAAAGATTTACGCAGAGGATGGTTCATGTGTGGTATGAACATCCTGAGGAACTGGTGGATTCATTTACGATTACAATGTTTAAAAGACATTTGGATGAATTCATGAAGTGGAAAGGTTTGGAGGGATAGGGTTTCAAAGGAGCCAGGAGCAGGCAGTTGGGACTAGCTCAGTTTGGGATTATGTTTAGCATGGCTTGGTTGGACCAAAGGGTCTGTTTCAATGCTGTATGACTATCTATCTACGTGCTCATGAATATTTGGGCTCCTGTGCTATTAACATGAAACAGACACAAAAATCATGATAGCCATTGTTATGTCGCATTGGCATAACATGTGGACGTCAACCCAGGCTGTCACAAAAACTTTAAAAGTTTTAATCCAAATACACAAAATCCCCATTTCACTCAGGATAACAAAACAGTCTAAGTTTCTGTACTTAGCATGAACAGTTATTACAAGTCAATACATACTTTGATTAGGCCACAGTTGGATTACCTTGTACAGTTCTGGTCACCACACTACAGCGTGGATGTAATTGCACTGGAGGGGTGCAGAGGAGATTCACCAGGGGGTTACCTGGGATGGAGCATTTCAACAATAAAGATAAACTCAAGTTGTTTCTTTGCAGCAGAGAAGGTAGAGGGGGACCTGAGAGAGGCATATAAGATGACAGACATGAACAGAGTGAACAGAAAGTAGCTGTTCCTCTTAGTCGCTGGATCAATTCTAAAAAGCATAATTTTAAAATGAAAGGGAGAAGGTTGAGGGGGGAGTTGAGGAAGAAGAAGTTCTTTTTAAAACAGAGGGGGCCTGGAATGCACTGCCTAGGAGGGTAGTGGAGGCTGATAATCTTAGCTTTTAAAAAGTACTTCAATGAAGACTTGAAGTGTCATAACATTCAAGGCTATGTGCCTAGTGAGAGAAAATGGGACTCATTTCATAAGTGTATTTTTTGAATAGTAGAATAGACTCAAATGGGCCAAAAGACTTCTTCTGTGCAGTATGATGCTTACCACAGATAAACATATCAACATATAATTTGGATGGTTGATGTTTGAATAGTCAAGGTTCTACTTGTAAATTCTTTTTGAGCAAGCAAGGATGATGAAAGGAAAGCCAAGCCCCAAAACACACTGAAGGCGTCAGGTGTGCCTGTGACTAAGGATGCAGCTGCTGCTCCCTCAGCAGCCAAGAAAGAGGAACCTACGCAGCAGATCATCACTGAAGAACTCGGGGCGATCAGGGGGATGATCAAAGAGTTGATGAAGACAATCGTACTGGAGCTGGTTTTGGTCATGCTAGAAAAGCACGAGGAGGAGTTGGAAAGGTTCAGGAAGCAAGTTGAAGAGATTGAACAGTGGACCACGGCTTCAGAGACCAAGGTCGAGTCCTCGGTGGGGCTGATCCAGGCCCTCGACTAACAGGTCCAGGCCTTCTCTGAACAGGTTGATGACCTGGAAAATCGAGGTAGGAGGGAAAATATCCAGGTCGCTGGGCTGCAGGAGGGAGTGGAAGGTAGGCAGCTAGCAAGCGTTTTTGAAGACTGGCTGCCACAGTTCCTTGGCTGGTATATCGAAGTGGACCAAGCGAAGGTTGACAGAGTTCACTGGGTTGCAGTGCGCAGATCCAGTCTGGATCAGCACCCCCGCCTGGTCCTGGTATGATTTCAAAGCTGCAGGGACAAGCAGAGAATCCTGGAATCTTCTAGAAGGATGTGGAAAGATCCACAGAAAGATCCAACATATCAAGGAACTAAGATAAAGTTCCCCTAAGCCTAGACTGCGGTGGTGATCAGCAAAAGGAAATCAAAAAAAAAAGGACCTTGATATTCAATATTCAATGAGATATCCAGCAGTGCTTTGTATTGCTCATGAGGAGATGGCGCTGTCATCTGACTCCTCAGAACAAGTGAAAGATTTCTGTGACACTAGAATAATTTGGATGCATTTATATCCTAGACAATAATGTTTGTTTCTTTTTCTCTTGATAGGTTTCTTGTAATGGTACCCTTTTCTTAAAGCTGCTGCTGTTGGTGTATTTTTTCCTCCAATTAGGATTGGTGTTGGTATATAGTTGGGGGTAGACAGAGTGCTCATTATTTTGTCTGTTCCCTTCTCCTGCTAGAATCTGGGGTGTGGTTCGAGCTATAAAGGGGAACGGAGATGTGCATGGGAGGTGCAAGTGCCCTCTATAGGCATGGGGTAGATTCCCTCATTAAGTGCCTTTTGTGTTTTGTAGTTAGTTTAGTGTTTTGGTTTCTCGCAAACAGACTCCACAAGCCTTCTTTTGAATATGCCCAGTGTGCTGAAAATAGAATTCTTCCTTACGTCAGGTCAAAAGATAGTTGCAAAGCATCATGGCTAGCAGTGCTCTTAAATGGTGCACCTGGAATATTAGAGGGATCCATTTGCCAGTTAAAAGGTGTTGCTGAGCCTTAAAAAGGAGGGGGTGGATGTTGCCATGTTGCAGAAGACTCTGCTTAATGACAAGGAACACGAAGTTACAGCAGGGCAGGTTTGAATGAATGATTTTCTTGTCCTTTAACACTAAGAGCAGGGGGGTGACTCCATAAAACTCTTTCCTTTAATTTAATAGGTTGTGTCAAAGATGAATAAGGTCAGTTTGTTATCCTTCAAATCCTAACACATGGCAAGGAATATGGTATTTTGAATGTCTATTGTTCTCTGGCCCAACCCCTTGAAGTTTTTGACTGATGCACAAGCTGATGGCCTTTGCATTGTGGCATATTATTATTATTGGAGGGGGGGGGGTGAAAAACGGGACTTTAATTGCCTTATGGGTCCTGCGCTGGATAGAATGCTCAAAGGTCACCGTAAGCTTTCTCCACAATCTTAAAAAAAATAGCTGGCTTTATTGGAAAGGTACCTGTTAAGTTTAGCATGCCAACTTGATAGCCAAAGTTTATCTGGACTAAAACAAGGGCTGATTAATTGATGGGTCAATAGAGCCAGGCGAGACCCTGCTTATGAGCCCTCCCCCATCAGGAGCAGAGACAGAATAGGAACATGGGAATAGTGGACATTCAAACATTTAAATCCACTCTGCCAATTAGGATCATGACTGACCATCTACCTGTACTAGCCTCACATTCCATTATGCTAATATCTAGAAACCTACTGATGCATCTTAAACAGAGTAATACCTGAGGATGGCAAATTCAAAAGATTCACGACTGAAAAAAATCCTCAGTCCTAAAGCACTTGCTCCTTACTCAGACTGATTCCTGGTTCTAAACCCACAGCCCTGTAAGCATTTTGTAAGTTTCAATACAATGACCTCTCATTCTTCTAAACCCTAAAGAGTACAGGCTAGTTTCCTCAATTACTCCTCAAAAAGAATTTCCATCATCCCATCAAATAGATTTGTGAACCGGTTTCACTGAATGGCAGTTATGCCCTTCCTTGCATAAGGCAGCCAAGAACAGCACTCCATAATCCAGGTGCAGTCTCAACAAGATTCCACTTTATTCATATAGATATTTATTCATATTCACAAAACCATGCGCAATAAACGCCAACATATCATCTGTCTTAATAACTTGATGGATCAGTAAGTTACTGAAATCTGCTAAATCAATAAATAAAACTGCTGAGCAATAATTCAACTTCCCCACAATGCATTTATGTATAGATTTCTTAAATGAAACAATATTTGATAAGGATCATAAAGACCTTATGAAAAGAGGCTATTCATGCCATCAAGTTCACACAAACCCCTCAAAACATCATCCCACCCAAACCCAGCCCCAGACCCTATCCCGTAACCCTGCATTTACCACAGCTAATCTAACCTCCACTCCACATCCCTGGACAAATTTAGTACTATCGATCCACTTAGCCTGCACATCTTTGGACTGTGGGAGAAAAATAGAGCACCTGGAGGAAATCCACCCAGACAATGAGGAGAATGTACAAACTCCACGTAGACAGTCACCCAAGGCTAGAAATGAACCTGGGTCCCAGATGTGAAGGAACAGTACTAGCCACTGAGCTACCATGCCACCCATAATTCTGGTATTTATAATATTAAATTCTGGAAATTTATGAATTTATAGCATATTAACAATTGCAGCATAAGACTACAAACACCTCTCACCAGTATCTGTGAATGACTGAATGTCATAAGTGAGGTCAACACTCAGATTCTCAGCATTTTCCACTTTTTTAAAGACTATTCCAATGACCCACATTGTGCTGAATTCATCCCTGAAATAGAAAGTTCAGCATGAGATTCCTTTTAATCTTTTACAGTATTTATGTTGCAAAGCATGGCAAACCTCTCAAGAGGAGCCTAACATTTAACACGTAAGCATTCAATCTTTCATTTTTATTCTCATGTACAATAATTTTAAACAAACAAAACCATAAGCCTCAAAAAAGCCAAAACACATTACTTACTTATCAGGATTGTCTTTGGGAGCTGGAAATGACTGTGGATTAACGTGAGCCAGAGTAATGAACTCATTCTTTTCTAAGCTGCTAATAAGGATTCGGATTTTGGATTCCACCAAGCCCACCCTAAACAAAAACAACTGTTATTGAGTGAAGATCAGGAGCTCCAGCAAGCTACGTATGGCACTGCATTTTGTCAAAGCTCAACATAAAACCAGTTTCCATCCAATATGAAACAATGCTAGCATTCTAGGGTCGAGTAATACATCCAGACAAGTAAATGCAATTTTATATGGAAAACAAGCTTGCATTTCCACACTGGTTTAAACAATTCAACCCCTCCAAATCAGTTACTTCAGAATGCAGTAACTTCTGTAGATGAACAAAGCAATTGATAGATCTCAAAGAGGTCAAAACAATTGGCCTGATTTGGACAGACGTGGTAAAGGGTGGTATACTTATGAGGACATTAGAAAAGCTCCCTACTCATCTGCAAACAGTACCCTGGATGGGGGATGCTGATTTTTGTTTCATCAAAAACAGAGTAGTTCTCCTTCAACACATTAGCCTACATTGCTGTATTAAAGTTTCAAATGTGGTTTAAACACACTTTTACTGAATTACTCTGACACAACCTTTTTCTCTATAATACAAGGGGCAGAGGTAGCTAAACAAACCAACATTTTTCCATTATTTTGCAAACAGCTTTTATTCTTTGTCAGCTACTAATTTTTGACTGCATTATTCCCAGCATGGACTATGGTTCATTTAAAAAGCCATGCTCACCAAGGAACACAAGCAAATACATTCCACATATGTGTATTGTTGATGTGCACTCTTTTCCACCTGCCTGAATTACACAGGCACATGATTCAAGAGGTGCTAATAACCACTTGATATGTCACATTAGTGGTTATTTCACATGAAAATTTCAAATGTGACCAGGCGTATGTTAACAGGTATTCAACTGTTGGGAGTTATGAAACAAGGATTATTACATCACATCCAGAAATTTTGTAATTAAGCTATAATTAAGAAAGTGCCAAATTAACATATTAAAAAGTCCTTTTCATATGAACTGGGGATCCATATACAATAACAATCCAAATAACTGGAAATGCTTTTTGCAACAGGCTCCAGAACTTACCACTCTAAGTGCTGTTTTTCCGTTGGGGCACTTGCTAGCAGCACAATGTAATGCCTTTGAAAGGGAGGAAATAAATTACTTCGTGCATTCAGTTGACAAAACAGAGCACTTCAAACTTGCTGTGAAATATTTGCTCAAGCTTTTTGTTTTGAAAGTAAATGGAAATTGATCTTGCTTCTAGCCGACATATCTTCAGTCAACTTGACTCAGTTTCAGAGCTGAAACTCATCTGTATTTGATGACTCAATTATACATCAATTCTGGTTTATGCAGTATCGTAATTCCATAGGGAATGCCATTATCTTAAGATTTTTGGCAACTGGAAAATTTGAAAGACTGTGGACTGAAAACAATCAAGTCCAAGTAGGTGCATAAATATCATGAAATATATTAAGAGCCAATTTGTGTTAGATGAGTGTTATTTAGCTGCACTAGAAAATGCCTCTATCAAAACCTCCAAGCAATCGTACCAACAGGTTCTACGCTACTCATGGGACTGTGTATTTGGATGGAACGAGAGTGGTATTTTCATCTGAGGCCAGAGAAGGCAAAAGTTGTTGGAGACTTAAAATATCTGAGCAAGATTTCCAATGGTCTTCTGCACAGTACCTCTTAGCAAATCCTTCAACATGAGCAATACAAGGGAAAAAAAATCTGATGGCAAGGCTACATATAGCTGACATCATTTAGATGAGGTTCAGGAATGGGTCATTCAGCCATTGAGCCTCCTCACTGTTCAATAAGGTGATTCTATTGTGGTCTTAACTGCACATTCCCATCTGCCCTTGAACCCCTGTTCCTCAAGAGTTGACTTCCACCTTAAAAGGTAGTCAGTGACTATCACTGTTGATTTCGGAGGAAGCTGCGAAAATTCTCAAAACTCAAATAAATGCCATCTCATCTCCCATCTCATGTTTAAAGATATTTCCTCTCAAACAAGGGGGAAACATCCTTTCAGCATTAGGATCCCGTTTGTCTAACTAAGATCACATCTGATTCTTCTAAACTCTAATGAATACAGGCCAAGCCTGTCAAATCTTTCCTTAACATCCCCATCTGGGCATCAGTTAAGTGAACCTTCTTTGAACTGCTTCTAATGCACGTATGCGCTTTCTTGTTTTATTAGGAAAGCAAAACTGAACACAGTCGTCCAATGTGATTCCATCCAACATTTTAACTGTAGACAAAACTATACATTCCATTCCTCTTGCAATAAACATTCCATTTGCCTTTGTGATCATTTGCTCCATTTGCAAATATTTTATGATTCATATACCAGGACACCCAGATCCCTCTCTGCCTCAAGTTTGCAATCACTTAATTTATATGTGCTGCTGTCCTATTCTCCCTACCAAAGAGAATTGGTCTCCACATTTTCACACTACCAATTTTGGTAGTTAATCTATTCATTTCCCTCTACAGGCTACTTTACATTCTCAGAACATGCCCTTCAATTGTTATTCTACTTGCTACTAAAAAGTTAGCCGCATATTTATTATACCTTGTTTCATGTCATTGATAGAATTTTCATTAGTTGAGGCCCCAGCACTGACCTGTGGCACTCCACCCACCGCATCTTGCCAACACGAAAATGACACATTTATGCCTGTTTTGTTAGTAAACAATCCTCGAGTCACGCTATTACATTTCTGCTTAATGATGAGTTCTTATTTTATGTATCTTTCAATTTGGCACATTTTCAAATATCTTAATTAAATCCATGTACATCCACAGACTTCCTTTTATCTCCATAGTAACTTCCTCAATGAGAAAAGATCCAATGATTTAGATTTTTCACAAAACCATGTTGGCTCTGACGGTTAAGATTTTCCAAGTGACCTGCTATAACCTCCCTAACAATGAGATTCCAGAGTTCATATAGGGATTATAAAATACTTAGCTTGTAATCTCCTGCTTTCTGTGCTCCCCTTTTCTTGAATAGAGTTGCCAAATAAACTATTTTCTAATCTGATGAGACGTTATCAAGTTTATGGAATTTTGGAAAATTAAAACCAATGCATAATTGAGATCTCATGCTACGTATCACATATGTACACGCAAGTGATGATAGATGCATCCCCTTAACTCCATTACTAATTCAAATGTTAGCTTCACAGAATTTGGCTCCTAATCAGTCACAAGTGCCCATTTCTTAAAAGTAGCATCAACAAATAGAGTGAGTCACTTCAATTAAAAAAAAAGTGTTTATTTTAAAAATGCAATCCATACAGATTTTACAAATAGTCAACACTGATCAATAACTTGAGAAATTCAGGTAATAAAATGCAACGGTTTAAAATTAGTGATCCACATGCCTGTGAGCCCTCTTCATTCCCCCACTTGCACATCACTTAGTCTGGCATTTTGCCTATATCCTACAACAGAAAAGTCTGAAGGTGATGGCTTTGAGACATGTGGCCTATGTCTGTTGTTCAATACTAAACTGTTAACTAGCCATAGTAAGGGCTGCAGCAGCACCATTTTTGCCATGTATACTAATTGGAGTAGAAAACACAAGTAAACATGATTCAACTTTAAATACAGCACAGTTGTGTCGAGTTTGGATATTTTGCTAAGAATTTAATCTGATAGATCTTACAGCAGTTTGGGATTTCTGTCCGCAGTTGTACACAAAACTTAAACTTCAGAGGTTGCTGAGAATGTTGATGTGCCCTTGCTCTTATGCTCCATCTAAAGTACAGGTGAATGACGTCTGTCCTGTGGCATGCATGCTCATTGAAATTGCTCATTATTGGTTGGGATTGCTGCTGGCAGTTTTTCAGACTGATGAAGCTGACCATAATGTCAGCATACCCTGATAATTGTTGTTGTTTTCTTGGTATTGAGGTCTGAAATTTTCACCCATGTTGAGCACTATTTCAGTGAAAAATCAATAAGTAGCAACCAAAGACGTAAAGCACATAATGAAAAAAACACTCACGTCAATTTGCAATTTATCACTTCCAAATGCAGAGAAGTTAAAGTACATATCCTGTTAATGACAATTACTCTTACATATTCAAACATGCAATTAGCTGTATCAGTCATCATATATGACTTGTTCGCAATGAACACAGGTCTAATGTGGAATTCTTTAAAATCAAAAGGCAATTTTTATGTTTAGAAGGCACCTTGATTGACAAGTTGAGAGCATAACAAATTGAATAAACTGGAATGATATCACTAAGTAGGAGGGGAAACAAAAACAAAGACCAAAATGGTACAGGTTAGTCCCATCACTTGTGGAGGTGGTAGAGGAATTAGGAAAGATGAATCAGAAAATGGATGTAGTTAATGACTTGGCCATTGAATGCAAGTCTATGCCAACTTTTTGCCATAGTAATTCATCCAATTCTGCCTCCCTTTTCTGGTAGTCCTACAATTTACTTATCAGCGTACTTCGGATTTCTTTACAAATTATAAAAGTTTATACTCATCTACTGTAAACCTGACATCGAGTGAGACAGCTTAACAACAAAATTGGACCCAAATGAAGAACTCAAAGTTATCTGATCAAAAACAATGTGTGCATAACTTATAATGTAATTGCTCAGCTCTTTTGCCTATTGAAATCCAGTTAATTCTTTCTTAAACTGCAGTTTCTTTTTGTACAAAAAAGTTTTATAAAAGCACAAGCCTAGGTTAAGTTTTTAAATTCTGAAATAAAAACAAACTGCTGGAAAAGCTCAGCAGGTCTGGCAGAATCTGCAGAAAGAAACCCGAGATAACGTTTCAGGTCCAATGACCCTTGCAATCCGAGGAAGGGTCAGTCAATCCGAAACATTAACACTGATTTCCCTCCACAAAAACTTTTTCAGCAGTTTCTATTTTTTTTCTGATTTACAACAACTGCAGTTCTTTCAGTTTTGAAGTTTTAAATTCATGGCCAGAGATAGAAAAGAGATTTATACCCATTTTGAATAGGGAACAACATAGCCTTAAAAGGATGAGAAGGGAAAATTATGATTTGAGCATAGTCACTGAATTATCTAGTTACAGACATTGAGTGCATAAAGAATAATTCAACAAAATAATTAATTCACAAAATACTTAAACAAAATCCTCAAGACATTTAACACAAAATGAAGCATAACTTAACCCACGCATTGCATAACAAACTTAAGGGTTTAAAAACAGTTGAATGCCTTTGCAAGGATAGTCAACACCAAATGCAGTCAAAGGATTGGGGGAAACAGATGCATTCAATTCTCATTTTGAAGTCTCACATTTTTCCACTATAAGTTATGTGGTCCACATTTAGAATGGAAACTACTGAAGTAAAAAATCCTGCAGTTAAAAAAAGTCCGATAGTGATAGCATTGTGGTAATCCCATTATCAGGAGACCAATTAGAGCATACATTTTCATTGCAAATGCAGATGCAGAAATTCATAGAAAACCTGACTGGAAGTGGGCAAAAAAAAGCAAACATAACCGAAGTTTAACATTTTCGGCATCAACATCTATAATACAATTTACACTCTTTCCTTTGTGGTCAACTTATTTTTGCTTGCAAAAAAATCTTCAAAATTTGTTTGATTAGGAATTGGCCTGTAAATTTCTTAAAATTTGGTGACATGATTATCAATAAAGATACATAGTCTTATATATTTATCAAAGGTTTGCAATATTTCAGAACCATCTTGTGTTTTAAAGGAAATGCACAAATTAACAGAATTTACTTTGCACCCCTAAGCTCTCATTACCAAGCAAGCCATTTATTATTTAATGTCATGCACCTCATCTTCCTCCTGGGGACCTTCCAACCACATGGGACCAATGTGGATTTCACTAGTTTTCTCATTTCCGCTCCCCTCACCTTATCCCAGATCCAACCTTCCAACTAAGACCACCCTCTTGACCTGCACCACTTGTCTATCTTCCTTCCCATCTAGCTGCTCCAACCTCAACTTCATCTACTTATCACATGCTCAGCTACCTTGCCCTCAACCAGCCCCCCTTCCCATTTATCTCTCAGACCCCCAGCCTACAAATGTCATTCCTGATGAAGGGTTTATGCTCGTAATGTCAATTCTCCTGCTCCTTGGATGTTGCCTGACCAGCTGTGCTTTTCTAGTACCACACACTTTAGTATCATCCCCAGGGTCAAATAATTAATTTCCTTTAAAATCCAATAGTTTTCACATTTTACCCTCTTAATTCTTAATTTGCAATTTTAGATTGATAATTTGTTGATCCTTAAAAAAAAAGGTATTGAGCTCTCCCTATTTTTGGCATCATTTATTTAAAATCGCTACAACCACCTATCCAGTGGTAACAGTTCCAATATCTCATGACTGTTTATCCATTGTGTCATCCTAAGTAGTACACAAATGGTTTTAATATCTAAGACAATGTTACACCAAAATAGTAAACTATATTTGAAATATGGCCAAATCGATGTCAAAATACACCTATCAAAATTCTGGATAAATGTGCAACTGCATCCCTACATATGCCTCACTCAGCAATACACTTCAGACTTTCATTGTGGATATTCACATGCTTTTTCTTCCAAAAATGAAATATTACAATACTACACAAACCAATAGCCTGCTTTCTTTTGCCAAAAAGCTTCAATGTTGGGAAACAGAAATAAAATGTGAAAACGACTCCTCACAGCATGAATTGCTGTTCTGACTGAAAAAAAATTGTTGGAAAAACTCAGCAGTTCTGGCAACATCTGTGGAGAGAAAGCAGAGTTGCAGTTTTCTTTGGTAATGATTTTATAGTCTTCCTAATAATCAGTTATTATTAGAAATACAGAAAAGGAATATAGTTTCAACTCCATCTGAATGGTTCTGGAAGACTCTTGAAGGTTATTCAATCCCTCAAGACTAATCCACCATTTAATATGTCGTTCATGCCATGAACTCCAAACTATTAAAACACAAGATGCAATGAAGTTCTAGGATATTTTCTACTGTTTCATCTCCTGCAATGTAGTTCCACATAAACACAGAACTCAAAAGGTATGGCTGGCCAAAACCTGTGCCAATGTTAATGAAAATTAAAAGCGCAAACCTGTTATAGCTACTCAGCTGAAACTAATCTACACACCAGAACAAAAACAAAGTCATGGTCACAACCTTGAAGACTCCAGGTGACCAAAAACTCTGCAATTTCGAATCTAGCGTGTTGATTGTGTGAATGAGTCTATGGCAATACATATTGTAACTAGAGGTTGGTGGGATAAAAATGTAAACCAACCCAAGTTCTAGAGAACAAATTTTTATGTAAAAGCTCCCAAAGAGAAGCTCTGAAACCATTTCTATATTGTACCAAACTAGAAAAAATGAAATTATTGGTAACAGTAGGAAGAGGAGTACAAAATAGAAGATAGTTTAATGGTTCTATCTTGAGTCTTTATGTGATATGGGAAAGGGAGCAGGAAGATCACTCATCCAAGATGGCAGAACATAGAAAATCTTCCAATATTTCTCCTCCCCACAGGAGAGAAATTCATTGATATGTAAAAGGTTAAATTGAAATTTGAAATTTTAATTTGAAATGTCAACTCAGTTTCTATCTCCTGGCCTAAGCATTTCCAGTTTTATTCATTATTTCATACAACTGCCTTCATTCAGTTTTCAATATTTCTGAAGAACAGCAAACACCTTCAGAATTAAAAACAACTGATTTACCAAACTACCATTCAGAAGGAAATTACAAACTCAATTATCTTTGGTTCTCAACTGTTTCCTAACTTCACTCCTGAAAGATTTCTGAACTTAATTTTCAGACCATGTTCCTTCTTCCTAGATTCCCAACTATTTCTCCAACCAGACCCTGGTAATACCTTAACTTTGATCAAATAACCATTTACTTGTAATTGCAGAGTGTATAACTCTGTAAATTATACAGAAAAATTCAATACTTGAACTTAAAATATCATTCTATTAAATTCACACCATACCTCCATACCTTCCCTAAATACAGTACTTTGGATGCGTACTGTGACTTTGAACAGCATACATTTGTACTCTGAAGGCCAGAATTTCATAAATTTCTTTTATCTGTTCATGACATTTTAATGATCCACGAGCTTGGATCTCAAAGTCTCTTTGGGCCTTTAGTTTTCCCTTTTACTGGTGGTTAATTTAAAAATTTATTTTAGAATTTTTTTGTACCAGCTGAACCAATGTCTTATTAGTTCAGTAAATAAAGTGCCTTGATAACCCATGCCAATACGACCCAGTCTAGTGCCAACTGGTTTAAGTGCTGTACTCTACACCTCAGTACTGGCACCAGTAACTGAAAATGAAA
Source organism: Hemiscyllium ocellatum (assembly GCF_020745735.1). Classification (NCBI taxonomy): domain Eukaryota; kingdom Metazoa; phylum Chordata; class Chondrichthyes; order Orectolobiformes; family Hemiscylliidae; genus Hemiscyllium; species Hemiscyllium ocellatum. The sequence continues at coordinate 104,402,231 of NC_083408.1, read as the reverse complement.
TCATCTTTTCCCACACCATTCTTTCAGCCATACCTTTACCCTCTTAATCTGCTTGCCCAATACCAGTTTGCAAGTTACTCAGATTAACACATCATTTCCTCAATTTAGCTCTTCATACTCTGAACAGGACCTCTCATTGTTCGGAGGCTGATCCTATCAACCAGATCTTGTCCCTTCCCAACGACCGGTATGAGAACTCCCTTTACCACAGCACCAGTTTGGCCACATACTGTAACTCTTGTATGAAATTCATTGTGACATCTTCTGGTTATTGCATTTCAGACATTATTATGCAACACCACCCTCTCGGCAAATCCCAGGTCTAACATGATATTTCTAGTTGGGTTCCTGACAGTCTTAATCTTCAGTTACACAGAACATTCATTTTAGATGTTGAATATTAAGTTACTGTGAATCCATGCCCAGAATTCCCAAATAAAGTATTGTATTTGTCACATCAATCTTATTCTGATCCTGTAGCCCTCTACATGGCAAGCTCAAAGCCTAGAATAAACTGCCCAAATACTCTTTTCTCTCACTTCACAGATCTGAATGCAACCAATTCACACACCAGCTCAACAACTGAGCTCTGCAAACAGGTCTGCTGTGCAGACTCACTGTCTCTACTACAGTTTGTGGATAACCTATTGCTCTTCTACTCGAGCTCTGATCTTAAAACTATGGCACAGAGGACAATCTGTTGCCATGTGGGATAAATGCAGGACAGTACTGACCAGAATCATGAGAAAAGCCCAACCACAAAGGGGGAAAAAGTGAATGAATTAACAGATAATATGCACGAGACAGGATTTAGAGTCATTAATTACATTGGTAAATTCAGACAAGCTTTTCTTTATGATGCTTTGATGGATGCTGAAGTACTAGTCATTCCAAGGTACTGGAAGAGTTTCGTCAAATTACATTCAATTCCAGGTCAGCCGCAAACAGTGAATGCAAGTCTAAATGCTACTGTGAAAACCCCCCCACAGCTAACTCAAGTTGTCTTTCCTTAACTTTAGCTCCACCACGAACCATTACGCTCAGTTCTGCAAATGATCACAGATCTACAATCAAAAAGACACCACACACCAAGGTTTCACAAGACAATGTTTTTACTATGCTCTGTAATCAAATGAACATGAAAAGAACATAAAAATGGCATAGAGAATGCAGCCCATCAAGTGTGCTCCAACACTCAATACAATCATAGCTGATCTTAGGTTTCAAATGTATTTTCCTGCTCAGTTGCCATATCCCAGGATTCCCTGAGAAAACAGAAACCTATTTACTCCAATCTTCCAAGGTATAAACACTGGAGTATCCACACTGCTTCAGAATTCTAAAGATACACAAAAACTTTTAATTAAGGAATTTCTGCTGATGGGAGTCTTCAATGATCAAAGCCTCAGCTTCAAATTGTTTCCTAGTCCAGTGGGAATCTCAGAGCATCTACCCCATCAAGATCCTCAGGATCCTATGCATCAATATCATTTCCCATTCTATCAAACTCCAGAGAATAAAGGCTTAAAATTTACTATCCCACAGAAGGTAACTCACTTTTAAGTATGGCCATCCATAAATATAGAGAACAAAACTCAAGTTTTCTGCAATTGCCTTGCAGAAATCTCAATTGTAGCAAGACAATTTTGTTAAATATAGTTATATATCCACTTTCCCTGCAATTCAGATCAAGAACTCTACCATTTGGGCCAACAGGTCCTGGGAGTTTAGTTGCTTATGTCTCAACTGTTTTTAGCGGTTTTAATTTCCTCACTCATTTTAGCCCCTGGGTTCCCCTTCATTTCTGGTCTTCAACGTGTTTTTGAACAATGATATTTGAACAATGCATCTATTTACTCACTTCCCATGATAATTTCTTCTGTGGCTGCTTTAAGGGACAAATGTATACTTAAGTTAGTCTATCCCCATTAAAAACACAATTTTACTAAATTAGCCTGAAATATAAAAGTCTTATTTTACATTTTAAAGTCAACATTCAGTGGTTTTTCTCTGGTTTCTACAATAGTCCTAAATCCTAAGACTTGCTACTATTACTTGTACTGTTAGAAGTCCCCTTTTCTTAATCTAATTCTATCCTTAACTTTTTTTGTTTTCCTAATGAAAAGTATTTTTGTTAAACATTTCCAACTGCTCCGTTAAACTTTTCTAACTATTAACCACTTCATCCTTTAATTTAGTTAGCTAGTTATTCGTGCATACCCAAGTAATTAGCTTTCAATGTACGATTCTTGTTTGTGATTGGAACCCATCACTTTCAAATTTAACAAGGTCATGACAATCACCACTTTGTGAATTTAGTTAATATATCACTTCAATCAGTCCAATAAATAGATCCAAGATAACATTAATCCTAGTTAATTCTGCATCATATTGCTCCAGGAAATGGTCACAAAATATTTTACAAACTCATCTTTTGAACGGTCACAGTTTGAAACATTAAACTTCCTATGAGCTGTCTTGCCATTCAGAATAGAAGAATCCTGGAGTAATCGGCCACAGATCTCTAAAGACAGCAAGATAAGCTGGTAGGGTAATTAAGGAAGCATACAGGCCTGGGTCTTTATCAATCGTGGCAGAGATTACAGGAGCTTGATGGTGCTGTACAGGACTTTGGTTAGGTCACAACTGAAGTACTGTGCACAGATCTGGTCATTGTCCGAGAGGACGGGTGTGATTGAACTAGAAGGAATGCAGAGATTCACCAGAATGCTGCCTGGGATGGAATGTTTTAGCTATGAATAGAGTCCAAATAGGTTAGGGTTGTTTTCTTTAGAGCAGTGAAGGCTGAGGGAGGGGGAAACCTGATTGAGGTGAATAATATTATGAGGGACCTAGACAAGGGGAAGAGGAAGCAGCTGTTCCCTTTAGTTGAAGGGTTAAAAGTAGGAATATAATTTTAAGAGGAGGGTAAGGTGATTTACAAGGGATTTGGAACATACAGCCAAAAGTGAAGAAGAAATGAGAAACTTCGCAACCTTGGGAAAGTACGTGGATGAGCACTTCAAATGTCCTAACATTCAACGCTACAAGACCATAAAATAGAAGAGCAGAATTAGGCTGCTTGGCCCATCAAGTCTGCTTGACTATTTGATCATGGGTGATAGGTTTCTCAATCCCATTCTCTTGTCTTCTTCCCCCTAACTCTTGATCCCCTTACTAAATCAAGAACCTGTCTTAAGTACACAATGACTTGGCTTCCATAGCCCTCTGCAACAATGAGTTCCACAGGTTCACTACCCTCTGATTGAAGACGAAATTTCTCCTCACAACAGTGCTAAAAGGTCACCCCTTCACGGAGGCTGTGCCCTCAGGTCCTAGTCTTCCCTACTTCATGTTCACTCTATCCAGGTGTCTCAGTATTCTCCAAATTTTAAATGAGATCCACCCTCCTCCATGGAGTTCCTCAGCCTTCAGCTCCCTAATCAATTGTGCCTTATTACCAATCAGTATATCCAGAATTTCCTGTTCCCCAAGAGGTTCTACTGTAAGAGACTCCAATAGGGAAGGTGTCCCGATAATACTAAGGTGATACAATTAAACGAGCATTTCAACATGGGCCATGGATCAACAAACAAACACAGTCTTAATGACAAAAGATAAGTTACCCACTCATTCATTAAGGTTTTGAAAGCAAGTTCATTTACCCAAGACTTCTAGCTGATATCAAAGTTTCCACTTTCACAATTCCTCACGTTTCAAAAAGTTTGTTCACTGACATTTTTATGGATAACTGAACAGACAGACAGACATTTCACCATTTTGCTAAGAAAAAACATTTTATTAGGAAAATGGATACAAAGTTATAACAGTTCAATCATTACTCTTAGTCTAGCATAAGGAAATGCCAAAATTTTGAAAATTAGCATGCCAGATCCTAAACATCAAAAATCTCACTTAGAATACAATATTCTTTTTGAAGAAACCCATCTTAATACTAGTTATAGGTTTCAGAAAAATATTTTAAAAGGAAAGAGGAAGTAAAAAGGCATTTTATAACACTAAATTAATTCACATTAATATTTATATTAAACAAATTTAAGAATTAAATAGTCTATCACAGTTGCATCATAATCACACTACAACGCCTGTGTTGCAGTCAGTTAATTACTGTAAATCAAACACTATCTAGTTAGAAATGTGTTATTCTGGCTCAGATGAAGCAACTTAGATGCTCAATGTTGGGTTGCAATCAAATCAATGTTTGTGCGAATTACTTCTTTTTTCTTGGGAGCAGAGCAGGAGAAGTTGCCTCCAGGTATGGGAACTGCAAGTGAAACACAAGCTAACCCCCTCAATCTTTGCCCCACTCATAAGTAATTGAATACATACTTGTACTTCTGAAAGAAGTTTGGAGCTTCAAAGAGTTTGGACCACTCCATTTTACCCATTAAAATTTCATCTGTGATCGAAAGACCTGTGAGGAAACAAAGTGGATTCCTTACCTCTATTTAATATTGTAATATCAGAAGGACTGAAAGGTACAACTGGAGGCTTAGAAAAAGTTTAATATAGTAGCTTCCAAAACAAGCCATAAAAATTACTGATGAAATTTAATTAATTGAGAAATCAATACATTTACATTCTCCACATATGCTATTATTGGCATTGTTTTTAGTTAAAAGAAAATTACTCACCCTGCTTAAACTCCTCCATCATCACTGCACGTGTAGATGCAGAGACGTTATATGTAGAGTTTTGCTGTGGATAAGCTGGCGTGATTATTGGCATGAGATGGTATCTATCACTTGGGTTAACCTATACGCAAGATAATGACAATTGCTACAGCTAAGTATACAATTCATCAAAATTAAGAGTCAATAGAATATTACTTTGTTAAATCTCTGAAAGCATATCTAATTTCAGATGGTTATTTTTAAAAATCTCCAAGATAATGGCAGGATAAATAATTGCATGCTTTTGACAGAATTACAAAGCAGACAGGCAATTTGGACTTACCAGGTTTATTCCCCATATGAACTTCTTCCCATCTTAAAATCATCACATCCTGTTAAGAGCTCCTGTATTACATACTAATTTTCCCTTCAAAAACATTGATGCTACGTTTCAATTGTTACAAGAACTAATTTTGCAAGTATAAACTGAAGAGTTAATAGTTGATGAAGCAGAGTTATTTTACACAAGTAAAACTGGTATTGGAAAGCATTTAGTACTACATATTCAAAATAAATTTATCCATCAATCCCCAATTTCCTACACTGGCTATTTAACTTTTACATACTCAATGTATTCTCACTAGAATGACATTTCTTAAAAAGCCAAGAATGAATGAAAAGAATGGTTCTAATGACCTTTAGGGAGAGAAATAAGCCTTCCTTACCTAGTCAGGTCTACATGCCACTTTGGACACACAATAATGTAGCCGATTCCTAATTACTCTCTAAGCAATTAGGGTAAGCAACAGCAGTGGAACCCACAACTCAAGAGCAAAAGATTCAAAGAAAAAGTGTCTACCTCCAACAACATCAAATCAACACTGCTGCATTCCAAGCTCCTAACTCACTATGAACATACCCGTGGATCCCACACTGGTAGATTCAGATTGCAGTCCTCTGGCTGTTTTAACAAGACAGGATTGGGCCATTCCCTGTCAAGAGAAAACAATAGTATTGATATTTCAGAATTCCCCTAAACACATTGCAATAGAGCAAAATCACACAGTTGACATCAGTTTTGTCTGAGTCACTGAAGTGCTGCTTGATAATCATTTCTGGTAGTAGTATTAATGCAATTTCACAATCGATTATTTCACCAATTTACGCTGGACCAATTGGTGGTTCTAAAGATTTGTTTTGTTATGTTAACAAGACAGCTGTGATGCAGAAGCCACCCTGAAACCGAATTCATTCTGATTTTTTGGATTACTTTGCTCACTTCACATCTAGCAAACAATGGTGTACAAAGAGTTTAAATCTACATTAAGTTACAATATTTGAACATTAAATTATTAAAGTTAATCTGTAGTCCTCACCAATCACTCCACCAGCATCCACTTGCAGAGGATCATTAGCTACCATTTCTGCCACCACCAGACATATTTCCCTCCCCCCTCCTTGTCAGCCTTACATAAGGACCATTCTCTCCAGGTCACCCTTGTCCACTCCCCCTTTCACTCCCAATAAACCATAACTCAGCACCCCCCCCAAAAGTCCCATCGTACCTTCCCCTGCAACTGTAGAAGATGCAACATTTGGATTGTGGCAGGAAACCAGAGCACCTGGAGAAAACCCATGCAGACACGGGAAGAATGTGCAAACTCCACACACACAGTCACCAGAGGCTGTAATCAAACCCAGGTCAATGGCACTGAGGCAACATTGCGAACCTCTGAGCCACTGCTGCCCCTGTTTTATGTTAAACAGTGTAAAGTGCTATTTTACTTCCTCCCTCCTCAGTATCCAAAGGCCCAAATACACTTTCCAGGTGAAGCAGCGCTACCTGCACTTCACTCAATTTGTTGCTCAATATTTTCTCCTCTACATTGGGTAAAACAAAGCATAGACTGGGTGACCACTTCACCTAACATATGCATTGAGCTTCCAGTTGCCTGTCACTACCTTGTTTTCCGACCAACATTTGTCTCAGGCTTGCTGCAGTGCTGTAGCAGAGTTTGGCACAAGCAGGAAGAGGAGCACCTTATTTTCTGCTTGGGAACTCCATAGCCTTCTGGACTCAATTTAAACTTTGAGGTACCTTCTCCCAAGTCTTTACCCCTACACCGGCTGTCATCACATGGACTGCTATCACACACAACCCATTGTTAGCCACTAATAGTCCCCATTAGTAGCTATTCCTAGAGGCTGTCGTTACACCTGTCCAACCAAACTGGCAAGTAAACTTCAATATAAAATAGCACTTTACACTGTTTAACATAAAACAGGGGCAGCAGTGGCTCAGAGGTTCGCAATGTTGCCTCAGTGCCATTGACCTGGGTTTGATTACAGCCTCTGGTGACTGTGTGTGTGGAGTTTGCACATTCTTCCCGTGTCTGCATGGGTTTTCTCCAGGTGCTCTGGTTTCCTGCCACAATCCAAATATGTACAGGTTAGGTGAATTTGCCATGCTAATTTGCCCATAGTGACCAGTGTAGGTGAGATGCATTAGTCAGGGGAAATATAAAGTAATAAGGTAAGGGAATGGGAATGGGATAGGGATACTCTATGGAGGGTCAGTGTGGACTTGTTGGGCCAAATGCATAAATTTGTTAGAAAAATAGGAGGAATGCAGGTGTAAAAGTGGACTAACAAAAGCAGATAAAACTTGTATAGACTACACTTGGAAATGACTGCCTTCATAATACTAAAAGGATATGGAAGTAATGGAAAAGACACAAACAAAAAAGTTTGCTACCATTGTGCCAGTATAAAGAAATCAGTAACCAGGAAAAATCCGAAAAGCCCAGAATCCTTTATTCTTAGGAAGGCTTTCGCTAGCCTGTTTCTCAACTTTACCAGTCTTAGCACTGCATGCCTGCTTACCTGTACACAAAAATGTACAATTGACCAGTCTCTACAGTCATTTCAGGACAATTTATGGGAGGATTTTGGGAGATGAGGGACAGAAGATGGCAGAAGACGGCAGAAGACTTGATACTTTGAGGTAAAAGGTTTGATTTCACACCTGAACTTCATAGCTCTAAAATTTGATGAAGTCCCTTTGTCTGGATTCCCTACTAGAGAAAATAATTGCCTTGTGGCAACTCTAATGGAATTTTAAAAATAATTTTTAACTACTGGTTTGATCACTCAATTTAAAAATGATGAGTACACAACCTGGAGACTATTACCTGTAAACAACCATACAAGTCGGAGCAGAAACGAACATGTGACAGGCATTATTTTATATTGCTAAATCACATTACAAATAAGATCCACAGAAAGCAATACTCACCATTTTGAAAATACCAAAAAGAACTTGTGTACAAGAGTGGAAGCAACTGCATTGGGGTACAGTTGACATGTTCTTGCCACCAACATGGCCCATGACACGCCACCCAGAAAGCCTAGTATGTTTGAGTAAATGTTGTGGCCTGTTTAAAAACATACAGAATCCTTTTTAACATAGAGTGTAAGGGTAAAGTAGGTCAGTCTCCTTTTTAAATTTACAATTGAACTTGACAAATTCTCAGCCGTCACTCCAACTGAGTTCAGTTGCATTGGCGATTCAGTATAAGCTAAATCCTCCCATCCAACGGGCAGCACAGTGGCTCAGTGATTAGCACTGTTGCCTCACAGCACCAGGGGCCCAGCTTTGACTCCCACCTCGGGCAACCGTGTGTGGAGTTTGCACATTCTCCCTTTGTCTGTGTGGGTTTCCTCCGGGTGCTCAGCTTTCCTCCCACAGTCCAAAGATGTGCAAGTTAGGTGAAGTGGCCATGCTAAATTGCCAATAGTGTTAGGTGCATAAGTCAGGGGTAAATATATAGAGTAGGGGAATGGGTCTGGGTGGGTTACTCTTTGGAGGGTCAGTGTGGACCTGTTGGACTTAAAGGCCCGTTTCCATACTGTAGGGAATCTAATCTAAAAAAATCTAACCTAAATAGCACACATGCTCTCTGGTAAGACACAGGTCAGAGCCTGACTTGCGAATAGGCTATACATGACATACACAGTGGAAAACTGAGGAAATGTGGGAAAGACTGGAGAGGTGAATAGAAAGGAAGATAGGTAAGTAAAAACCAGAACGCATGCTGGCTGTAAAATACAATAGCATTGTTACTCTCAAAAGGGCAAAGCAAAGTTGAACATGACCAAGTATCATATTCTCCAATTAACAAATGAAAGCATATATTACATTTTCACTAAATTGACTTAAGATGGATAAAGATTCAAGCATTTTAGTCTCAAATTGGTTTTCACTTAACCCTTCACAGAAAAACTCTACATCGCAAAATATTGATTACCCTATGGGAGTTAAACCTTTTCCAGTTCTGAAATTTGCTATTTTATATATATTTTACACGGATATAATAAATATAAATTTTTTTAGTATCATCATACTTTAGCTCCACAGTTTGTTCTTTTATAGACATCAGGGAGACCACTGTTTAGGGCTCAAAGTGCAGTGTTACTATGCCTACCTTTGAACCAGGAGGCCAGGGTTCATATACCACCTGGCCCAGAAGTGCATAATATCTCTGAACAGGCAGATTAGAAAATACTTGGATAGCACCTTTGTTGGCCACCTCCCAGTTAACTTAAAGGAAGTTTTCACTCAAGACTTCAGATAGTCATGGGTTCATCACTCCTGTTTTGTCAGTATCCAGGTAAAACAGGCATGCTGCACAAGCCTCAGGAACAACAAAGTCAGAGTTAAAAATGTTTCATCAGAAGTGGATGCCATTGCTTCTGTTGTTTTGTAAGCTACAATAGATGCACAACCTAAAAGTTAATGTAATTTAATACTAGTTTTAGAGAAATTTACCTAAACACTGCAAGTTATAAAATCTCAAAATTAACTCAATGCTTGGCTGAATCCTGCACACTGCAAAGTGATTTTGCATAAGCTGCCTCCAGCAACATAAACCTATGTTCTGCAGTTGGTTTTAAATAAAAGGTCTTCATAACACAAGATCATGTTACATAGGTGGTCATTTGGCCCAGATTCCGCTCTGCATTACATCACAACTGATCTGATAACCCACAACTTCACTTTCCTATCTTGTCCCCAAGCCCCTCAAATCCCTTAGCTGATTAGAAATCTCAGCCTTCAATATACTTAAACAATCTCGATAGCTCTGTGGTAAAGAATGCCACAAATTCACTATCAGCCCTAAATTGACAGCCCATTCTTGAGACTGTGTTCTCTGGTCCAAACTTCCCCTCAAATGGAAAACAATACCTCTGCATCTAACCTGTCAAGCACCCTAAGAAATATGATGTTTCAGTAACGCTATCCTTTATTCATCTGAATTTCAAATCAGTCAGTATTAATCAACATGCCAGCAAGAATAACTAGTCCTTCCACACCCAAGATCAATCTCCTGAATCTTCTGACTCCCTCTAATGTCAGTACATCTTTCCTTAGATAAAGGGTCCAAAACTTGTAAAAAGAGCATTGCCAGTGTGGTTTGATAAGAGCCTTCCATAGCAGGACCTCCATACTTTTTGTAATCGATTCCCTTTGCTTTTTGTTACCTGAACTTGTAAGCTAGCATCAAATTTATGCACAATTTCCAAAAACCCTCTGCTGCAGCCTTCTCCATTTTTAGGATATTAAGCTTCTCTATTCCAACTCCCATTAGATCTCACTTTCCTCCAGCAAAATGCAGTAGCCAAGGTTCTATCCACCTCACTTATCCTGTCTCTGTCTGCAGATCCATTACCTTTCCACTATTTTGTCACCTGAAAACTTGCCAATTGCATTTTTGTTTCCAAAATATATATTGTAAAGGGACCCTGATCCTATTACAGGGAGACAACTAGTGGTGATTTAACCAGAGGGTCATGTCTCAGGGAATGGGAAGAGATTGAGGTAACCTCACCCCGAGCCACTAGTCATGTCGCACACTGAATCAGAGACCAGCCCTGTGGTCCTTTGGAGCTACAGCTACTTTATTATGTATTGTCAAGAACTTGTGTCCCAGAACTAATCCCTGTGGCACTCCACTAATTACACACTGCCACACTCAAAACTCACCCATTATCTGGTCTTCAATTGGTCAGCAAATCCTCTTACCATGCTTATACACTTCCACAAGACCAAGGGTTCTTATCATAAGGCCTGATGAGCAATATCTTTTCAAAAGCATTTTGGAAATCTATTACTCCTATTTTGAATAAGGGTGTTAAAACTGGCAGCTTTTCAATCCTCTGGGACTGGTCCAGATTTTCATAAGATTACTACCAGTGCACTGTATTTTCTGCAGCTACTTCTATTAATATCCCAATCAGGTACAGGGGAATTATCAGCCTTTAGATCCATTAGTTTCCCTAGTACCATTGCTCTCACGATAGTTATCACATTTATTTCCTCCATAAATTTTGCCCATGTAAAAACTTTTGGAATGCTACCCCTACCCCTACCCCTACTGATGCAAATTATTTATTCATAATCCTCCCAACACTACGTTCATACAGGATATTAATCGGGTATGCAACTGGGAGGCTTGGACAAACAAACAACTCAGAACTTGCTGTGCACCCAAACACATTTCAGTGATCAGAGGAAAGAACTGGTTTTATGTGAACAAAGAGCTGCAGCAATCTTACCACCATCCAAGTGAACAAAGGTAAATCTCACTACAAATTATGAATTTAGCCTGATTAATTGCTTAGTTCCATACGCAGCAGTTCATCTACAAACTGAACAAGACCAGTGCATTAGTAAAACGACTCATTTCTGCTTAATGTGTGAGCTGAGTCAGTACAGAGGATGGATTTTTTGTGCTCATGAGTCCTTACCTGCCAATAGCACATTATCCAACATTAGATTAAGCTTAACACTATGAAGACATGGCAGAAACAAATCTTAGAATCAACCAGGGTCAAGTTGGGGGTGGAAATGCAGATGCATTCATCCCCATGTTTTGCTCCGCTACATTGATGACTGCATCACTGCCACCTCGTGCTCCCAGGAGGTCGAGCAGTTCGTTAAATTCACCAACACATCCTACACCGACCTTAAATTCACCTGGACCATCTCCGACACCTCTCCTCGACCTCTCAAATCTCCATCAATGGTGACTGACTCACTGACGTTTTCTACAAACCTGACTCCCATAGTTACCTGGATTATACCATCTCCCATCCTGCCTCCTGCAAAAATGCTATCCCGTATTCAGAATTCCTCCACCTCCACCGCATCTGCTCCCAATAGGACCAGTTCCATCACAGAACACACCAGATGGCCTCCTCCTTGAAAGGCTGCAATTCTCCACTGCAACCCCCCACCCCAAAAGTGGTTGATGATGCCCTCCAGCACATCTCATCCACATCCCGCACCTCTACTGTCAAATACCACACCTCCAACAGCAACAAGGAGACAACCTGCTAGTCCTCACTTTCCACCCCACCAACCTCCACACACATCGCATTATCCTCAACCATTTCCGCCACCTACAAACGGACCCCTGAGATATATTTCCCTCCTCATCCCATCTGCTTTTCCACGCCCCCAACAATCCACCCTCCCCTCCACACACCTTCCCCTGCCACTGCAGGAATTGCAAAACCTGTCCACACCCCTCTCCTCGCCTCCGTCCAAGGCCACAAAAGGAGTCTTCCACATCCAGCAAAAATTCACCTGTACTTTCACACTTCATTTACTGTATCCGTTGCTCCCAATGGGGTCTCCTCTACATTGGTGCGGGTGTCCTGTCTCCCCAATCAACCCCATCATCCCCTGGCCAAACACTTCAACTTCCCCTCCAAGGACATGCAGGTCCTGGGCCTCCTCCATCGCCACTCCCTTTCCACCCAACGCCTGGAGGAAGAATACCTCATCTTCTGCCTCGGGATCCTCCAACCCCATGGCATCAATGTAGGTTTCACCGGTTTCCTCATTTTCCCTCCCCCCACCTTGTCCCAGTTCCAAATTTCTAGCTCAGCACCATCCTCATGACCTGGCCCAACTGTTCATCTTCCTTCCCACCTATCTGCTCCACCCTCCCCTCCAACCTATCACCTTTACCCCTACCTCCATGCACTTATTGCACTCTCAGCTACCTTCCTCCCAGCCCCACCTCCCTCCCATTTATCTCTCCACCCCTGAGACTCCCAGCCTCATTGCCAAAGAGCTTTTGCCAGAAATGTAGATTTTCCTGCTCCTTGGATGCTGCCTGACCTGCTGTGCTTTTCCAGCACCACACTCTTGCCCCTCAACGATCAGCAAGGCAGCCTATGTGTGAAACCACAGGAGATGGGGGAAATACTAAGCAAGTATTTTACATCTGTTTACTGTGGAGAAGGGCTTGGAAGATATGAAATGTGGGGAAATAGATGGTGATTTTAAAAGAAATGTCTGTATTACAGAGGAGGAAGTGCTATAGGTCTTAAAACGCATAGAAGTGGATAAATCCTCAGGACCTGATCAGGCGTACCCTAGAACTCTGTGGGAAGCTGAGGAAGTGATTGTTGGGCCCCTTGCTGAGGTATTTTTATGATCAAGAGGTGCCGGAAGACTGGAGACTGGCTAACATGGCGCCAATATTTAAAGAATGGTGGTAAGGAGAAGCCAGGCAACTAAAGATCAATGAGCCTGACATCGGTGGTGGCAAGTTATTGGAGGGAATCCTGAGAGACAGGATGTACATGTATTTGGAAAGGGAAGAACTAATTAGGGACAGTCAACATGGTTTTGTGCGTAATAAATCACATCTCACTAACTTGATTGAGTTTTTTTTTGACGAAGCAAAAAAGAGGATTGAGGTGATCAGAGTGGCGATCTATATGGACTGCAGTCAGGCATTTGACAAAATTCCTTATGGTAGACTGGTTGGCAAAGTTTAATCACATGGAATACAGGGAGAACCAGCCATTTGGATACAGAACTGGTTTGAAGGTAGAAGACAGAGGGTGGTGTTCGAGGATTGCTTTCCAGACTGGAGGCTGGTGACCAATGGCGTGCCACAAAGATCGGTGCTGGATCCACTGCTTTTCGTCATTTATTTAAATGATATGAATGTGAACATAGGGGGTATAGTTACTAAGTTTGCAGATGACACCAAAATTGGAGGTGTAGTGGACAGCGAAGAGGGTTACCTCAGATTACTATGGGATCTTGATCAGATGGGTCAGTGGGTTGCAAAGAGGCAGATGGAGTTTAATTTAGATAAATGTGAGGGGCTGCATTTTCGGAAAGCACATCTTAGGACTTACACACTTAATGTAATTAATCCTTTTTTTAAAAAAAACAAATATCAAAGTAAAATATACAACAGAAAATCAGAAACTAATAGCTAAGGAAAGTTAAAAGTATTAGATCAAAGGAAGAGGCTTACAAAAACCTAAAAGCTGGAAGGAATTTAAAACTTGGCAAAAGGAAGATAAAAACTTTATAAAATTCTTAAATATGCTGTCTTTATAAAGACAAAGGTGAACTAGACAGCAATGGAAGAGCTTTTTACAATATGTAAAATGGAACAGATTAGCAAAGCCAAAACATGGGTCCAATAGAAGCATAGAATCAACAGTACAGAGGCCATTTGGCCTATCAAGTAAGCACTGACAGAAACCACTCACTCAGCCCCACTTTCTAGCATTTGAATGTTATGATATTTCAAGTGCCAAAATGCTTCTTTGGTTGAGGTTTCCTGCCTCAGTTTCCTCCCAGGCAGTGCATTCCAAATTCCCACCACCCTCTGACCAGAAGGCAGAAGTTTAAACCAAGCAGTAAGTGGCTTAGGTGGTCTGGGAAAATAAGTTTTCTACCAGAGCATGGTAGAAACATGGAACATGCTACGTGAGGGGGTGCGGGAAGCAGGTATTCTAGCAACATTTAAAAAGCATCTGTATGAGCACTTAAAATGCCAGGGTATGATAGGTCATGAACCAAGTACAGGTGAACATTATTAGTGTAGGTTGGTACCTGTTGGTCAACATAGACATTGCAGGCCAAATGGCCTGTTTGTATACTGTATGACTGACTGAATGAAACAAATTTTCCTCAAATCCTTAAATCTGTTGCCTTTCACCTTAAAAGCATGTCTCTTATCAATGAACATTTAACTAAGGCAAACAGTTGCTGTCCATCTGCTCTGTCCATGCCATTCAAATTTTATGCACCTCAAATCAGGTCCCTGTTTGATCTTCACTGCTCTAAAGAAAACAGCCCAAGTTTAACCAATAGAGACAGAAGAGTTTACATAGTACTTTTCTTTCTGTTGTGATGCAAGGTCTACAATATTTTAAATCAAAACAATGTATTTTACTAAATCCTGAGAAGGCATTATTTTTAAAAAGGTCGACATCATTTGAACAGAGATCCAAATGTTATTCGTAAGTAATGTGATTTCATTCAACTGAGAGGACGCCTGCAGGATGAATGGATAGTTTTTAAACTTTAACTGCTTTGTAATAAACAGAGCAAAAAAAATTAAGGCAATTTGTTTAGCTTTAACTTCAGAACTGACAGTTCAAGTTCATTTCAGATTTTCTTCCCTTGCAAAAGAATATTTTCCATTTCAATGCAAGGGAAGAAGTCACCTTAGCAGAAACAGTTGCTAATCTTCCCAACTGGCAGAAATGAGAAAGATTGACGTCTTCACAATTGTCAGAGATTCATGCCATCAGTCTCGAAGCAGAGTTGAAAAGATGTCTCAGCAATTTAAGATGGTAAAGCTAAGAGAGGAGTGGGACTGGTCTGGGAATGGGCATTGGTAAACAGGTTGAAACTTTGTTTCAATGCTTACATAATCTTAATATTAAACATATGACCTATCAAGCTACATTTCATTCAGATCTAATTTGTTCACTGTTATCAGCCGGGATCATAACAGAAAGAAAATAATTCGCTCGGAAATAAGAGATCCAAAGTTGGACTCAGTCAGAAAGTGGAATAAAATAATATTAGAAAAGACCTAAGAAATAGGAGTAGAACATTCATTCCTTCAAGCCTATCCAAACATTTTAAAACATCATGGCTAATCTGCACCTGGCCTCAACTCCATTAGTGCCAACTCCTCATAACCTTCAACTCCAGTACTTCAAAAGTCTTAACCACCTCTTAATGCTTCCAATTACCCAATCTGCATTACTGTGGTGGAAACTTCCAGACATTCACTACCCTCCGAGTATGCTTTGAGTAAACACCACCTTATTCTGGAATAGTTCCCTTAGTTTGAG
The DNA here is from genome assembly GCF_020745735.1 of Hemiscyllium ocellatum. Classification (NCBI taxonomy): domain Eukaryota; kingdom Metazoa; phylum Chordata; class Chondrichthyes; order Orectolobiformes; family Hemiscylliidae; genus Hemiscyllium; species Hemiscyllium ocellatum. The sequence goes on along the minus strand of NC_083408.1, from coordinate 104,386,410 downwards.
AATCCCTACGAGCGGAAAAATCAACAGCTACCCTATCAAACCCCCTCAAAAATCTCCTAGGCTTCAAAACATCCTCCTTGTTTTTCTAACTGCTAATGAATAAAGGCTTAATTTGTTCAGCTATTCTTGTTAAATCACTCCAGAAATCAGCTTAGAGAATCCCTTTTGGATTGCCTTTGATGTCAGCACACTCTCTCTCAAATACAAGGGCCAAAAGTATATAAAATTTTCCAGGTGTGGCCTCACCAATACCCTGAACTATTCTAACAAGACTTAGCTATTTTTAACCCCCATGCCCCTCACAATAAAGGCCAAGATTCTATTTGCTTTCTTAACGACTTGCATTTGCATGTTGTGCTCCCAGATGAACACCCAGATTTTCCCTGTGCTGCACCATCTGACGTCTCTATTTAAATAACAATCTTTTTGACTCTTCCAATCAAATTGACGTTACACTTTCCTATATTAAACTCTACTCACCAAGACTTTGCCAAATCATAACAAACTCCGGTGTGACATAATTCGAAGAGAAACTGAGTTAGTGTTGCATGTCTGGTATGATCATTCTTCAGAACTGAAGCAGATTCCTGTTGAGAGGCAGTCTAGGACCAGACAGCATAATCTCAGAGCAAGAGGTGGCCCATCAAGACACAGATGGGGAGGATTCTTTTCTCAGTCAGTCATGAATCTGTGGAAATCTTTCCACGTAGGGCGGTTAAGGTTTGGTCAAGTATATTCAAGGTTGAACTGACAGATTTTTATATCAGTAACGGAATCGAGGGTTATGGAGAACAGGGAAGAAAGTGCAACTGAGGATTATCAGATCCACCACAATCTCACTGAATGATGAAGCAGAGTCAACACAATGTTTTACTGCTCTGACATTTTACAGTTTAATGGTTTCCTTAATGCCGCAGTGTCCAGAGTTCAGTCTCCATTTTATCAACTCTCTGGTGAAAATCCCTGAGCAGCCAATATGCAGCAAACATGTTCACTTTGGATTGAGTATACCTGCTGTACTACAGTTGTAGCACACTGTGCCCAGTTATCTCTATTCTACTTAATTTGGATATTTTAGAATAGATTTTATAACTGTACTCTTTGGCCATAACAATGTTACATGATTTAAACCACTTGGCCAAGAAACACACGAAAGAACACCAACCAACTGTTTGCAGTGATATAATACCTGCTCTGACAGGTAGAAACAGATCAAAAGGGACTTGTTGCCACATTTCAAAAACAATTTGCCACCGCTGCTGCTCTTCTCAAACTGGTCCACCCTCCCAATCTGCTTCACAAGGGAAACTGGCCTGCGACACACTTCCCAGTCAAAGTAATACTGGTAAAGTCAAAGGGGTTGAATTTTGACAAATCCCCAGGACTTAACAATGGTCATCCCAGAGCACTTAAAAGATGACTACAGACATTGAAATGAGCAACAATGTAGTAACAAAATTTGACTAATTCGGCAAAGGTTTGCCGATTGGAAGGTTTTAAGTACGTCACCACTGTTTAAAAAGAAAGAGAGACAGGGAACTCCAGACCTGTTAACCTTTCCCTACTGACATCAGCTTATTGCAAGATGTGATTACTGGACAACGAGAAAATAATTGACTAGACTGAGTCACTGATTTATGAAGGGGAAACCATGACTGACAAACCTGCTTGAGGATGTTACTAGCAGAGTCAATTAGGAGGAACCAGTGGATGCGGTGAATTTGGATTTACTTTTGATGAAGTCCCATACAAGAGAGTAGACTATTCTTATGAAATTAACCCACATGGAATTGAGAATATATATTAGCATAGATGGAGGATTTGTTACCTCAAGAAAGCAGTGCAAGAATGAATGACCCATTCTGAGGTTGGTAGGCTGTGACCAACGGGGTAGTGCAAGGATCAGTATTTAGATCCCAGCTGTTCTGAATCTTCAATGATTCAGATGTGGAGAAAATTTATAATACCAAAGTTTGTAGATGACAACTTGGCAGGAGTGAGAGTTTTGAGAGGAAAGCAAAGAGGTTTCAAAGTGATTTAGACAGGCTGAGTGATTTAGACAAGTTGAATAGAAAACATTTCACTTAACTACATTATATTTGATTTGCCATTTTTTGCTTAAGTGTGAGGATATCCACTTCGGCAGAAAGGAGTGCTAAATATTTCTTAAATGGAGAGAGATTGGAAAATATTGATGTCTGAGAGGACAGAGATGTTCTTCACAATATGCTGAAAGCCAGCAAGTGCAGCAAGGAATGAAGATAAATGGTATGCTTGCCATTAAATCAAAACATATTCCAGTGCAGGAACAAAGTCATGCTTTATTCATTTGAGATTGGTGAGACAACACCTGGAGTAGTGTGTGCAGCTCTAATTCCCTCGGCCAATCAAAAATATATTTGTCAGTGGGAGTGCAGCAAAAGTGCAGACTGAGATACCAGGATAATCCTACAAAGAAACTGAGTAGAGGGAGAGAGAAAGAAATGTGGGCCTATGTTCTCTCGAGTTCAGAAGAATGAATGATCATCTCAAAATTATACAAAGTTGAAGGGCAATACAGGTTACATACAGAAAGGATATCTTCCCCAGTTGTAGTGTCTAGAACTCTGAAGATTTGAAAGATTGTAAATAGGTAAACTAGCAGTGTGTAAAACTGGTTGCAACCCAGTACACAAAAACTAGGATTAAACACTTCAGCACAACTTCAAAAGCCCAGGTGCACACAGAGCTGAGACAAAACAGTCAGGGACTAAGACAGGATGTTTAGAAATTTAAGACAAAAAACAACACAAGTTGCAAGTAAAATTCAGATCCGGCAATATCTCTGGACAGAAAGTGGAGTTAACACTTCAAGCCCAGTGACCCAGAACCCCTGTTCTGAAGCAGGATCATTGGACCTGAAATGTCAATTCTGCTTTCTCCCCACAGATGCTTCCAGACCTACTGAGTTTCCTCACTAATTTCTGTCTGTGTTTTGGATTTCCAGTTCTTTGCCATTATATGTTAGATACTTAAGCTACCTTAGACAGGGAGATGGTTAGAAGTATTTTTTTAAAAAATTGAGTCATTCAAATAATAGCAAGGTAACAACTGGGTTAAATTGGTCTTGGTAGAATGTATTATATGAACAAAGTGTAAAAATGGATTTCCTGTGCAAAGATGGTTGAGATGTTATATATTGCACTGATAGATGCAGTATCTGGAGCATGACCTGCAACGAGCTATTCCCAGGAAATAACGGCAATGTTCCTGCACTTTGATGCCACTGTCAAGTCCTTGTGTGTCAAGTCCTAACACTGCTGAACAAAACTATAGCAACTGTCACTATAACAGATATCACTTGAAATAGTTTAACTCAAATCAATTAACACAATGAGTGCATACTTACGTTTGGCCCATAATTTAACTGCTCTCAACGTCAGCCTAAAATTTTCAATGTTTGGTACTAGATGTAATATTTCATCAGTGACTCTGCAACCTGTTGAACAGGAAACATAGCTCAGTTTAGCACACAGTCTAATAGCTATTTAGTCTATCCGCCTTGAAGTGAGATTTAGAAAAGGCTTAGGCTTGGAACATTTTCTTGCTCTATTAATGTCCTAAAAAAGTTTAGATGGATTAAATGGCTTGGCTATGGTGAATTTCTTAGTATTGGGGGATGTGCAGTCTAGATGGATTAGATATCATAAATATGGTGTTATTAGCATAGAGTGGTGGGCTGAGCCTGGGTGCGCTGCTCTTCGGAGGGTCGATACAGATTTCATATGCCAAATGGTCTCTTTCCGCATTGTAAAGGCTCTATGATTATTGACTATATCAACCCAATTACAAACAATACATGGACGCATCCAACTTTTTGAACCATTGGTCATCTAAACGCAGCTGTTAACCAACTTTCTGCAAAACCCTAAAGCCTTTTCACCACCTTAGGTTTTTCTGCAGAACAAGGAAAGAAAGACTTGAACTTTTACATAAAAGTTTGTTTTTGTTACATTGGGAGAGGCTGAGAAATGGATTCTTGATCAGTAGGGGATTTGAGGTTTATGGCGAATAAGCACAGGAATGTGGATGTGAAGAATGTCCAATCAACCATAATCTTATTGAATGGCAAAACAGGCTTGAGGGGCTAACTAGACTCCTCTTGTTCATATTTGTTATGGTCCCTCAACAAAATATGATAACCAGATAACACACAATTCCATTCATCATAGACAACGTGGGCATTTACTCTCAATAAGCAATACTTATTTTCCATAGAATCCCATTCAGTGCCGAAACAGGGCATTTGGCCCAACAAATCCACACCAGCATCTCACTCATACCCATCCCCTGACCCTTAACCTGTAACCCTACATGTCTCATGGAGAATGCACCTAACCTACACATGCTTGAAATTATGTGCAATTTTGCATGGCAAATGCAACTAACTTGCACATCTTTGGACTGTGGGGGGAAACCAATGCAGATGCAGGTAGAACATGCAAACTCCACACAGACAGAAGCCCAAGGGTGGAAGTTAAACCCAAGTCCCTGGTACCATGAGGTAACAATGCTAACCACTGAGCCATCCCTGATATTTCTGAATGGCAAAGTAATTTTTTACACTCAAGTTACCAAATACGCAATTACATTGAAAGTTATTTACCATTAAGACTTCTAATGCATCTCAAGTCCAAGTTTTTAAGTAGCACATCATCTCGAAGATCCAAATCTTCAGGGATTGTCTGAAGTGCCAATCTTGCAAATAAAATATCAATCTAAAACAGAAGAGTTCACACGTTGAACCAACTACAAAGTTATCTTTTAAGAAAATAAAGCAATTCAAATATCAGTTTCCAACACAGTTTACTTTTACAGTATGATTAGTTTAAGTTTTACTTAACTGTCTAAATTTCTGAATTTGACATGGAACATTTATTTTAGCTGAATGCATCTTACATTGTGAGGTTTTAATAATGTACAGAGTTTACTGATACCAAGTTTCATTAACAGCGATTATTGATTTACAGAACTGAAAGAGACATTGGCTTGATCTTCCAAACTGATTCGACTGCAAACAAATGCATTGTCAAGTATAAGCATCACGACCCCTCAGAGATTCAACCTGGAACTCCAACAGTTGTCGTCCAGTGAGTTTAAACTTCCTATGGTCTATTCTCCAATTCATTGGTACCCCGTGTAAATGCCTCCAACACTGATTTAGTTAGAAACTTGGAGAGATCTAACATATTAACCAGATAATTACCTATGAACGTCACAGTAAAACCACGTCAACATCCCAGGCAAGTTTACAGCTAATTAGCCACCTGTACCTAAGCCAAAGAACTGAACTCACCATCCTAGCCAATGGCCACCTTACCCACTGGCCCAGACATTAATATTCTTACTAACAAAGCTGCGACATGTAAATCGTTACTTACCACTTCACTGCAACTAGTGTTTTTTTTTAAATGAAAAAAGGCACAGCTTTTTTGGGCTGAAGGAATTAGGAAGAATCCTCCATTGGAAGGCTGGCCAGAAAAAAAGCAGAAGGCAGCAAGTGGGTAATGTTTTGTCTGGTCAGCATCAGAAAGAAGGCTCCAATGCTGCCTGGAAGATTTGAATCACTGCAGAATCACGTTAACCAATGACGATTTGATAAATTTCACCATGCAAGAATTATACTAAAATATTGTCTTATGCAAGTAGTTATAAACTTAATTGAAAAATAATGTGAATCAGTTAGCACTCGAGAAAAAATACCTCTATACCATCAAAAGATAGTTTAATTACTGGTACAAAAGCATCTTCAACAGCCTGCAAAATACAAAGACAGACAGAAGTCAATGCAGTGCATAAATGCAAGAAACTCTACACGTGAAAGTACAATATTTTCCATACTTACCCGTAAGTTCCTCACTTCATCTTGCTGCTTAAGCTTTTCACAAAAGGATGTGAAGAAATCAACTCTTTCAATGTGGCGAGGTGCAACACACAGAGCATCAATATCAGCACCTAAGAGAAAAAGATTCTGTTTTATCATGTATACTTAACATGCTCCTTCTCCAATATCTATCTCAAATTAAGACATTTTCTGATCATAGATCCTTTACTTAAGGATTTACCCTTTCTCGACACATCTCTGAAGGTCTAGATAAGGTCTAGATGGGGCCACCAGAACATGAAGCCCTCCAGCGAGTGTTCAACAAGTCCAAGAGGCAGCACATTGTATTCAGAATTAGTGGCAAACTTCTAGTACAAGCCAAATTGTCAGATTCACATATTAGGTCCAATTGCCTTCTCCATAAAGCAGAGTCAATTTTATTATGACACTCCAACAGCCTAGCTTAGCTAACGCACTGAGACATGGCTTTAACATCCCAGCAGTAACGAAGCACTAAAAATATTAACAACAAAGTACTTCGAAACAGGTTGGGACAAAAATCTTGATGTATCAAGGCAGTTTAATATTTAAACAGAATTCTTCTTCTCAGCTAGCCTCTCGGATAGCAAAGATAATAGAAGAATTGGCCAGTCAGCCCAGAGTCTGCTTCACCATTCAATATATTCATGGCTGATCCTCAAGCTAAACCCCCATTCCCTGCAAACCCCATTATGCCTTTAGTGCCAAGACGTATATTTCTTTCTTAAATACATTCAATAACTTGGTCTTCACGACATGTTCACCTTAAGTGGACACATTCACGTATCAGTTCTGAATGGCCTACACAACAGCCAAAGATTATTCCCAACCAGATGGAACGTTTTCCCCACATTGGCTATCAAGCCTTGTCAGAATTTTCTGTTTCAATAAGATCCCCCACATTCTACTAAACTCTTACTGAATAATTGTCTAATTGATCCAGTATCTCAAATGACAGTCAAAGAATCATCTGAACCTTTGCTGCACTCTGTCTCTGGCAAGCATATCATTTTAGCTAAGCAACAATTTGTGGGCATAACGGTGGTTAGCACTGCTGTCTCTCAGCGCCCGAGACCCGGGTTCAATTCCCGACTCAGGCGACTGACTGTGTGGAGTTTGCACGTTCTCCCCGTGTCTGCGTGGGTTTCCTCCGGGTGCTCCGGTTTCCTCCCACAGTCCAAAGATGTGCGGGTCAGGAATTGGCCATGCTAAATTGCCCGTAGTGTTAGGTATGGGGTAAATGTAGGGGTATGGGTGGGTTGCGCTTCAGCGGGTCGGTGTGGACTTGTAGGGCCGAAGAGCCTGTTTCCACACTAAGTAATCTAATCTAATCTAAAACCAAAACCACAATAATTGTAGCCTCACCACGGTCTGGTTGCAGTTGCAACCAATGTCCTGTGCTCACATACTCTTAACAAAAGTAAGCATTACAATTTCCTTCCTAACTGCTTATTGAACCTGCATGCCTGCTTTCAGTGTCTGGTGCTCAAAGATACCCAAGTCCCTTTGCAAATGTTGGTGTACAATTTGCAATCAAATAAAATTGTCATTCTTTTTCCCTACTAAATCAGAACTTCACATTTATCTATGTTATAATGCACTGATCATTTACCCACCCATCCAAGATTTTTTCCCCTGCTAGAAGTGGGCATCTCTGGCTAGGTCAGCATTTATTGCCCATTTGTAACTGACCAGTGAGTAGTTAAGAGTCAACCACACTGCTGTGGATCTGGAGTCACATGTAGGCTAGATCAGGTAGGCATGACATATTTCCTTTCCTGAAAGGACATTAGTAAACCAGATGGCTCATTAGACCCTTAATTTAAGATTCTTTATTGAATTCAAATTTCACCATCTGCCATGGGTCCCCAGAACATTAGCAGAGTTCCAGGATTAGTCTCGTGATAATACCTCTAGGCCACTGCCTCCCCATGTCTGAATTTCCTTGAAGTGTCTAGAGAGTCAGTCTAACAGCACGGAGACAGGCCCTTTGCCTCAAAGTAGTCCATGCTGACCAAACATGTCCGTCCACACTCACCCTTTTCCCTGCACTTGGCCCATATCCTTTTAATCCTCTCATCCATGTATTTGTCCAAATGCCTCTTAAATGTTATTACAGTAGCCACCTCAACCACTTCCGCTAGCAGTTCATTCCATGTGCGTACCACCCTGTGTAAAGAAAAAGTTGTTCCTCAGGTTCCCTTTTATTCTTCCCCCTTTAACCTTAAAGTGATATCTTCTAGCCCTCAATCTCCAACCCTGGGAAAAAGACAGTGCATTGTTTGGCATGGACTGAAGGGCCTGTTTCCATACTTTATGACTATGATTCACCCCATCCATGTCTCTCATAACTTCTATAAAGGTCTCCCTTAAGAGTCATAGTCAGAGTCATCGAGATGTACAGCATGGAAACAGACCCTTTGGTCCAACCCGTCCATGCCGACCAGATATCCCAACCCAATCTAGTCCCACTTGCCAGCACCTGGCCCATATCCCTCCAAACCCTTCCTATTCATATACTCATCCAAATGCCTCTTAAATGTTGCAATTGTGCCAGACTCCACTCTGGCAGCTCATTCCATACCCGTACTTTTTCTTAACTGAACCCTCAATTTCTTTAGTTATCCAGAATTCCCTACACCTACCAGTCTTTCCTTTCATCCTACCATGAATATACTGTCTACGGACTCTTGTTATCTCATGCTGTAAAGAACAAAGTCACAGTATGTTCAACCTCTCCTGATAATTCACTATTGAGTCCTGGCAACACCCCTGTGCATTTCTTTTGCATTCTTTTCAGTTTAATAACATCCTTCCTACAGCAAGGTGACCAAAACTGAATGCAATACTCCAAAAGCAGCCCCAATGTCTTGGAAAACTGCAACAGAACTTCCCAACTTCTAAAACTCAGTGCCCTGACTCATGAAGGCCAGTATACCAAAAACCTTCTTCACTGCCCTGTCTACCTGTGACTCCACTTTCAAAAGAACGGTGAACCTGAACTCCAAGATCCTGCTGTTCCACTACACTCCTTAATGCCTTACCATTCACCATGAAACCCCTACTTTGATTTGACTTTCCAAAATGTAAGACCTCACACTTAACTACATCTACAGCCTTGCCACTCAATTCATCCTAGCTGTCAGATAGGGACCAAACACCAATGGCTCTGGTATCCCACTTGTCACTGCCTCCCACTCCAAAGGGGATCAATTTATTCCTCCTGTTTCTTAGCTGCTGCTAACCAGTTCTCTATTCATGCGATATTAATACCATGATTTAAAATTCTGAAAACAAGCCTATGTGAGACTCAAGCTTTCTCAAAATCCAAATATCACAATTAATGGTTCTCTTATCTGTTCTACCAGGTACATGCTGAAAAATCTCATGGGTTGTCAAATATGATGTCTTTTTCACAAATCCACATCAACTTTCGTTGATCATTGGTAGTTTCTAAGTGTTTTGTTATTGGATCTTTGTAAACGTTGATGCATTCTTCACTTTGTGGATCCTGAGTTGACTGTAAAGATTTCAAAGCAGGATCAACCCACACTGCCACAGGTAAAGTTTGAGGTGGTGCATGGTACAATCACATTTTCTTTTGCATTGATGTTTAGCTTCCACCTGAATACTTGAAATACTCAATGGCTAGCAACTTCAGTTGTTTCCAGTTGGGATAGTCTCAGGCAAGAGATTTAAATGGCTTGTTGGGATGCTATTTCTTTTCTCCCAGGAAGGCTTTCAGGACATCCGAGAACTATTTTCTGTGCACTCTTGATAATCAGATCCTGTCAAAGCGCAGAATTATGTTTTGTGGATGATGCAGCCTGTAACTCAACATTACAGGATCTCATGCTTGTGTCGCTGGGCCTGAGAGCACACACTGATAGGATAGGGGCTCTGCCACTGTATTTGCAGGATTCTAGAGATATCGCTGGTGATATTTCTCTACGGTGTCTTGAAACAATCTGATTCACTCCATGTGACATCAGGGAATGGTCAAAGGTCAATGGGTACAACAAAGGCTGGGGGGGTCTACAACATCCCATTTGTCATACTGAAGACATGCTAGATTGAGATTACAGTTTGCAAAACTGCTCTAGTACAGCAGAATACTTGTATCCTCTGCCAAAAGTGATTAAGAGCCCTGGTATTCTCAGTCAACCAAAGTACAAAGCAAATCCAATTAGACCAATTGCTGTCCAAACATTTACTCAAATCATGGTGCAAAATGAAGAAAAATATTAATAGTGCCGTCAAATGACAAGAATCCACTGTGATGTTCAGTGTGGACTTGTTCACCAGTATTTAGCTCAGGTCTCATTACAACCTTGATCCAAACATGTTATCAAGGGAATTCAGTTGTATTTGACAGCATATGGCATCAACGAATCCTAACAAAATTAAAGTCAATGAGAATCAAGGGGAAAATTGCACACTGGATAGAGTCAAACCTAGCATAAAAATGATGCTGGTTTTGAAAAAGGGCTTTGCAAGGTAGTTTTGCCCTAGGGTCAACCACATTTAATTAGTTCAATGACCTTAAATGAACTTATCCTAAGTTCAGAGTGACATGTCATCAGATATTTGCACCATTCAGGAATATTTGCAACATCTCATATAATGAAGTAGTAATTCATGCCTGTATTCCGCAAAAAACTCTGGTCAACGTGCAAGCTGGACTGAAACTACCAAGAAATATTCATGTCACAGATACTAGCCAACATCCATCTAACCATCTTCCTTGGCACTGCCACAGAATCTCTTACCAACATCCTAGTGGTTACCATTGACAGGAAATATATAGCTGGACCAGTCTTACAAATATCATGGCTACAAAAACAGACCAGAATCCTACAGTGAGCAATTTAGACCTAGACTCCTCAAAGCCTGTCCACTATCTACAAGGCACAAATGTGATATAACACACTCCTTGCCTGGATGAGTGCAGCTCCAATTATGCTCAGAACTCAACCTACTGATATGCTCCCAATATACCAATTAACCCCACAATTGTAACAGTGCTTAAGTTTAGAATACTTTGGACCTGCTGGTTTAAATATTGAGTTAAAGATGGTGGTTCTACAATCAGCTCTCAGACTCATAACTGCCTGGACATTATGTTTGGCGAAGGCTAAAAAGGAAGTGCAAGTAGTTCATGCTTTGAGACAAGGGCTGCAGTCTGAGTACATAAGTCTCCCAAAGACCCAAAAAGGTAAAGGTTGTCAACAGTCATGCCGTAAACAGTCCACTTACTTCTAACGGCTAGAGACACCTTGGTTCAAGCATTGCTATCTAGATATAATGAACACGGCAGACGTAAATATTTTTGAGGTTAGGTGACAGATTGATTTGCAGGCAATAGAGATCACAGATGGCACAGATCCTGTGTGGTCAGTGAGTAAAAGGTTGCTTGACGTTACAAGTTACCAAGGTAAAAACAATGACTGCAGATGCAAATAACCATCAGATGTGGAAAAGGACATCATGTTGAAAGACATGCACTCTGTAGTCACCCAAGGATTGAGATTTATCTTATGGCCAGGGAAAGAATAATCTGAAAAGAAATTCACCATTTGTAGTCAAGTAAAAAAAAAGCTTTCCAAAAAAGTGGGGATAAAGCGAGTGGAAACTTTTAATCAAGAAATAACTTTGAACAGATGAGAATACAAGGGAAACTGGGAACCATGAACTGCCTCCAAAAATGACATTTCCATGAGAAATGCAATATGCACAAAACTTACTATAAGACAAATTTCCCTAATTATGCTTTAGAGCAAACAGGTGTCTAGAAGAACGAAGCAGCATTTAGCCAGTGCTTTTAGTTATTTGACACAGTAAAAATTTGAAGTTTCAGTGTGAAACCTTACTGTGTCATGCTTTCAATTAGTAACTGAAAGTTAGAAAGTTTTGAGAAGATTTGTAGCTCAGGCGGAGGTTCTGGATGTCAGTTTACTCGCTGAGCTGGAAGGTTCATTGCCAGAAGTTTCGTCACCCTACTAGGTAACATCTTCAGCGAGCCTCCAGACTAAGCACTGCTGGGTTTTCCTATATTTGGGTTTCCTTGGGTGGATGATGCCATTTCCTGTGGTAATGTCATTTCCTGTTCTTTTTTTCTTTAGAGGCTGGTTAATGGGATCCAAGTCAAAGTAAATGACATTAGTTTGGCTCGTTATCTGTATAGGGTCTTTCAAGTTCATTAAGTTGTTATTTTGATGTGTTGATGGGTTTGTGGGCTACCATGATGCCAAGGGGTCTGAATAGTCTAGCAGTCATTTCTGTGATGTCTTTCATGTAAGGGAGAGTGACTAGGATTTCTGGATGTGTTTTGTCTGCTTGTTTGGGTTTGTTGCTGAGAAATCAGCGGACTGTGCTCATTGGGTATCCATTCTTTTTGAATAGATTGATTTTCCTCTGCTCTGCTTCGTTCCTCTGTGCTGCAGTGTGGTGGCTTGTTGAAATAACATCCTGATGCAGCTTCATTTGTAGGTGTTGGGATGATTGCTTCTATAGTTCAATATTTGGTCGTATGAGTAGTTTGCCTGTAGATGCTGGTTTGAAGTTCCCCATTGACTGTTCGTTCTACAGTGACATCTAGAAATGGTTGTTTTCCTCCTCTTTAGTGAATTTTATGCCAGTAAGGGTATTATTGATGGTCTTGGAAGGTTTACTCTAACTTGTTTAGTTTAGTGATGACATCCATTTAGCAGATCCAGATTTTGGGATGGATGGTTGGCAGAACTGTTTGTTCCAGTCTCTGCATTATTACCTCTGCTAAGATTCCCGATATCAGAAATCCCATGGGTGTTCCGTTCATTTGTCTGTAGGTTTTGTTGTTGAGAATCTGGATTTTAAATGTTATTTTTCTCCAGAGCTCGTAACACACTACCTCTGCTACTAGACAAAGTGGCAGCAATGCATGCCATCTACAAACAACATGCCATGATTCCTTTAACAGGACCTTTCAAATCCACAGAGGAGGGGAAGGGTAGATGTTTGGGGAAACAGCACCACCTGGAGGTGGTCCTTTACATTATACACTACACTGGCTTGTAACACACCATTACTTCATTGTCACAGGGTAAAAAATATGAAACCTCCTCCATCAAAATACCTACACTAACTCAATTCCTACATTTTCAGAAGGCAGCTCACCATCTCAAAGCAATCACCTGTTTTGTAGAATGAAAAAAGCCTGAAGCAAATTACTAAAATCACATTTGATAATTTAATTCAGGAAAACAAAAAAAAATTCCAGCCTATGTATGCAAAGATCACCTGGAGCTCCCCAATCATACTAAAAATAAAAAATTTTACATGGAAACAAAAACCTTAAGCAGCTTAAAAAGCTTAACCCTTCTCATTTATTACTTGTCAACAACTTAAAAACTCTGCATTTCATTTTTTTGCTCCATGGACTGTTACACCACATGTATTCACTGAGGATACCCACTGCCAAATCAATCAATCATACTTTCCACAGGACACTGAATTTCCCTTTTTGCCCCCTCACTCACCCTCTGCCCTCATTTACAACCAGTTACATTAACTTCTGCTAGCTCTTATCAAAAAGGTCTAGAATCTGAAACATTTAGTTTTGTTTAATTCTTAATCCAGAGATGCTGCCTCAGCTGAGTACATCCAGTATTTTAGTATTCTAGTAAGTTGGCCCACTTACTACTATTTTTGCTGCCCCATGACTTAAAAAGTGAAATTTAAGTTTTCAAAATTTACCAGGACAAAAAGTTATTTTGAATTCATTCAAAATCCTGGTTCTTCATTGGTCTAAAATGAATCTAATGGAATCAAATCTTTCAATCTTTCAAACATGAGTAGTTTCAATGCTCAGTGGTCAAATCGAGCTGAGAACCAGACTGAAGGAATTTGCATGAAGATCCTGATCAGCTAGGCTTTAAACACTATTCGTTAAATATACCAATTAATCCAAAACTGGATTCTTGTTCCCTCTGCTGTACTTCCTACTGCTGCATTATTCATTCATGCAATTTTTAATGATACCCAGAAACAAGTTATTAAAGGCTTGAGCTTTAGCCAATACTGGTGGATCAACAGTAGCTTTGTCCAAAGGATTCGAGATAGTGCCAACACCAGACAACTCCATGCGAGCTCCATCCAGCAGACCTAACAAACATTTTTTAATCACTGTTCTACACCTTCCTAGATCTGTAAAAATTACTAATAATTTTTCTTGTTAATGCTGATCTTGCCTAACTCATCCTGTGCAGTGTAACCTTTATGCCTTACTCGATGATCTGTACGTCCTTACTTACTATGACCTGCCAGTACTGCTCGCAAACAAAACTCTTTGTACTTCGGTAGATGTGACAATAGAGAAAAAAAAAATCAGTTTGCTTTCATACATTCATGCCACTGTGGTAATAGGAATCCACAGCTGCAGAAATTCCACTTACTAAAATTATACACCTGCAGGTGTGCAATGACAACATTAATATATACAACGTACCTTTTGTATGCACCCCTAATCTGTAGGAACCAAATGTAAAGATTTTTCCACCAACATTCTCTATTACAGACGATGGAAGATTCTGGAAAGAAGTAAATGATGCTGTAAAGTCAATCAGTATTCACATGTTCAACAAAAGGACAAATTAACCTCACTACTTAAAGTACCTCAATAGGTCCTTCATGTCGTCACAAAATACTTCAATATCTGAAGCAAGCTAACTGCCGCTATACAGGTAGTCAAGGAGCTCCCGTAAATAAGAATTCCAATGAATCTTTTGGATGTAGGTTTGCTCACTAAGCTGAAAGGTTCACTTCCAGACATTATCCTACTGGGTAGCATCTTCAATGGGCCTCAGGCGAAGCAATGCTGAAAATTCCTGCTTTCCATTTATATATTTGGGTTGGTGATGTCATTTCCTGTGGTGAAGTCACTTCCTGTTCCTTTTCTCAGAGGGTGGTAAATGGGGTCTAATTCGATGTGTTTGTTGATAAGAGTGCCGGTCGGAATGCCATGCTTCTAGGAATTCACGTGTGTGTCTTTGTTTGGCTTGCCCTAGGATGGATGTGTTGTCAGTGTCGAAGTGATGTCCTTCCTCATCTGTACGTGAGGATACTTGTGAGAGAGGGTCATTTTTTTTGTGGCTAGTTGGTGTTCATGTATCCTGTTGGCTAGTTTCATTTTTAAAAACGTACAGATGAGGAAGGACACCACTTCGACTTGACAAGACATCCATCCTAGGGCAAGCGAAACTGACACGCATGAGAATTCCTAGAAGCCTGACATTCCGACCGGAACTCTACCAACAAACACATCGATTTAGATTCCATCTATCACCCCCGAGAAAAGAGACAGGAAGTGACTTCATCACAGGAAATAAAATCACCCAACCCAAAGAAATCCAAACATTTTAAATAGAAAGCAGGAATTTTCAACATTGCTTCGCCTGAGGCGTACTGAAGATATTATCTAGTAGGGTAACAAAATGTCCAGAAATGAACTTTGCAGCTCAGCTAGCAAACCTACATCCAAAACCTCAACCTGAGTTACAAATCTTCTCAAAACTCATTAAATGAATGAATCAGCCAATTCAAGGAGATGCAAGCTTAAGGATGCAGATAACCTTAGAGCTTTGCTTCAATTATTGCTATGGACATGTTAAGTCCATTTGAGCAAGACGACAGGGTGTCAAGTTACTAGCAAATTACTAGAATGTCAGCAAAATTATGGTACTCAAATCCTGAAGCAATGCTGGAACACTCATCCACAAATTGTTGGGGGGGGGGGGGGGGGGGGGCAGCAAGTTTGTTACCAATTGAAAAAATATAACAACATTCAACAGATGTAAAAATTTTCCTAAAATCAACAGCAAAGCTAGATTTATTCAGTATACCAAATTTGAGCTCACAGGTCGATGCCACCTCAATATAGGTTTGAGAGCGCTTACACTTCTAGGCATATCTATTGCTTAATCTGTAGTACTTTCCAGAAGTATAGTCTTAGTTTCCTTACCTGTGAATCCCCAAACCTACTGCATGTATTTAACACAACATGCTTTAAATATCTGGCAGTTACATAATTTTAAACATCTTGTCATTTGATTAATTCTCAGGCATGATTTCCAATTTCTTGGGAAGGATTACAAACTTTTTCCACTTGATTAACACAAGCAGCTTATTTACTAAATGGACAAAAATCACAACACCAGATTACAGTCCAATTGGTTTATTTTAAAATAATAGATTTTGGAGCATTGCTCCTTCATCAGGTGTTAAGAGGGACAGACCTTTGACACAATTTATCAGGTCTGTCATGAAACTCATGTGAATGAATTGAACACACAAGATGACTCAAATCTTCAGTGAGAATGGAGGTGCAGGTTTTGATCGATTATATGCAAACCCCAGACTTTTTTTTCCCCAAGTCACTGGCCTGAGCCAACTTCAATGTAATGGTGACACCGCTGCTCAATGTATTTTAGGCATGAGGTTTTATTAAGAGAATGTATCTTTTATTTCCAAAGTCGGAGTTTATAAAATGCCACATTGACTGGCTGTTTACACATTGTGTGTTGTTTGAACAAGACAATGTATCTATAAACAAATTCATTCTACAGATGCGTGTGTGAACGTGCATGCATGAGAGCACGGGAAAACGTGTGCACGCATGCGTATGCGAGAGAGAGAGACAGGGTGAGAGCGAATGTGCATGTGCACATGGTGGTAGTGGTGGGCCGGGGTGAGTGTGCGTGTGTGTTTGAGATGCACTGCAGGAAATAAAAGACAGATGCCAAACAAGACCTCACGCCTGAAATACACTGTCGGACCGGAGGAGTCACCTCCTTTATATTGATTACACCTCAAGTTGAATCAAGACAGTGACTTGAAAGAAATTCTAGGATTTGCATATTAATCAATCGAAACCTGCACCTTCATTCTAAAGTTTTAAGAGCCATCTTATGTGCATTCAATTCATTCACATGAGTTGTATGACCCTTTGATCATTTACTTATAAATTCTGTTCCTAAGGTTTTCCTTTTGCACATACACCCTGATGAATAAATAGCACAATAAAAGCTAGTATTTTCAAATAAACCTGATGGACTATAATCTAGTGTTGTAAGATTTTTGATCTTGTCTAACCCAGTCCAACTCCGGCTCCGCCACATCATTTCAGAAACATGGTTACAGCCTTCACGGAGAAATCTCATCTGTACGGTTTGTTCCAACTGGTAGCTGATACGATGTTGTACTGAACAAAACAAACCCCAGTTAAATCACTGCCCTTACCTTAATTTCACTGGTATCCCGGATCCACTCTTTAACTAAGCTATTAAGTTTTCCCAGAATTGCAATTCTGCAAGATAAGGAGGCAATTAAACTTTCAATAAATGTATCTCAAGTTTTCTTTTCAAAAAGAAAGATTGCTTCTCCTTTCATCATTTTACTTTATAATATTAAATACCTATAACAAGTGAAATTATTGTGGTCAATCCACATTTAATGAAAAATAAGTAGTGCTGTAAATGCTCAAGGGTTACAAACTATCACAGTCAACTTTTCACGCAGACCTGATCTCATCAATATTTGCAACAAGGCTTCCTTTAGTCACAAGCTTGTGATATCATTTGGAAATAAAGCTTTGAGAAAGCCAGTGCTCCAAATTAATTTTAAATCAAAACCTAATAGGGTCAGTCCATCCTGGATGGAGTCTGAAAGGATATCTACAGCTTATAGAGCACAGATCATAACATATAGCAGCAGAATTAAGTCATTCAGCCCACCGAGTCTTCTCTGCCGTCTGATCACGTTTCTCAACTCCATTCTACTGCCAGTGCTGGAACTTTTGATCCCTTACCAGTACAACTTGTGGTATAACGCTCCTTAGAACATGCTGATTCTTCCCAAGTTATAGCAATTTGGGCCAACATCCTCTCATTGCTACAATATGTACAATTAAATTGCACAGCTTTCACAAAGCAGAACACATTACATTAAGAATTTAAGAAAAGATCCAGTCAGTCAAACACAATCTTTCAAAAAGTAACCAACACCACAATCCACTTCTGGTTTGAAATCAATCTAACAGACTGATCTAAAGAAATTTTTGGCATTGGTATATTAGAGGGGAAAATCAGATTAAAAAAGTGAAAGCAATTATTCAGCTGGACATTTATTTTTAATTCCCTCAAAATACAGATATCAGTAGTAAGCCAAAACTTGCCCTAGCCTTGTAGCCAAAAAGAAAGTGTTCACAGAATCCCTAGTGAGGAAGGAGGCCCAACGAGTCTGCATTGACCCTCCAAAGAGCATCCCCATCTAGACTTAGCCCCCCCACCATATCCTGTAACCTCAGACTTAAACCACTTAACTTGCGCATTCCTGAACACTATGGAGAAATGTCAGCACAGTCAATCCACCTAACCTGCACATCTTTGGACTGTGGGAGAAAACCCATTCGAACACTATGCAAACTGCACACAGACTCTATGATCCAAGGCCGGAAACTAACCTGCGTCCCTGACATTGAGAGGCGGCAGTGCTAACCATTGAGCCATCAAGTGTTGGTAAACCATTATCTCAATTAAGAATGTCATTCCATTTCTCCCCATGCCCAACCCTCTCTCATTTATCTCTCCACTCTGCCTCTATTCCTGATGAAAGGCTTTTGCCCGAAACGCTGATTTTCCTGCTCTTCGGATGCTGCCTGACCTGCTGTGCTTTTCCAGAACCATTCTAATCTAGAATATAATCCCATTGTCTAGTCCAGTATTTTGACCCAGCGACAAGGAATGTTGTGAATGTCCAAGTCAGGACATTGCATGATTTGAAGGCAGAGTTCCAACGCACCCGCTACTTGGGAATTTATTGTTTTCAAGACATGGCAAGCTGCTTCAGGGCTCAGGTGGAAAAGACAGTATAAATAATAGATTAAAAGCAAAATGGCAAAACAAAGCACCCTCTAAAATGTTAAAAAAATCTAAGAGCATTAACTAACAAACAGGAATAACAACACTTTATCTGGTGGATTATTATTCTAGACTCAAGGGGACTAGAAAAGGTCAAGCTACAGCAATATAAAATCAGAGTAAAACCACACGGAATGTCAGCAGTTCTAAGCATTATACTTCAGCAGAGGTATACTTGCCTTGGATAAGGTGCAGTGAATAATCAACAGAATGTTGTTTTTTATTCTTTAGTTTGATATCAATATCGTTGCAAGGCCAGCATTAGTTGTCCATTTCCAATCGCTCTTGCAAAGGTTAAAATTACTTCTGAACTTTAAAAGTTAAATTATGATATTACAGTAACTCTGATTTTATACCCTGGAATTTAGAAGAGTCAATATTTGTTTCTTCCAAGTTTCTGTTGATGACATTTAAGAATTTGTGCATCTGGATTTCCACTGTTCTAACATTTCACCATGTACAAAGTACTTTGTTCTGCCCTTTTAGGTAGAAAGTAAATGACATCGTGCATCTGCTGACTGAAAATCATGTATACATTTGTCTACTTGCATCGTCTTCGAAATGACTTTTTGAATTTTACATTTCTATTCACCCAAGTCTTTATAGTTGGCAAATTCTGTCAATATGGCTTTTGGTTTGACATTTTGAAGATAAAGAGAAAAGGCTAGGCAGACAGCAAAAAAACACTATTCAGAATATCGGGAACCATAGAACAGAGTATAAAAGAGCCAGATCTTTCAAAGAAAAAGAGTCTCCAATGGCAATTCACACCAGATCAATTAGTACTTTTAAAACTGAGTGCAATGGCTTTGATCACCGAAAGTAATGGGGATAATAATTAGGTAACAAAGGAGCCACAATCTCATTAAAAAGGTACAAAAGGTGAGGGGCTAAATGCCTACTTCTATCTCATGTATCTAAACATCATATGCTGCAGTTACACAATACGGATACTGGAAGTAGATACCTCAAGCATTCTCATTTAAATTTGGAAAAGCCTACTTGGGAGCGGGAACAAAATACATGAATTAATCACTGATCAGATGCGCTCTGAAACTTTTAGTTAGTGTGGTGCTACAGGGAATGGAAGACCTAAGCACAGTACGTTTAGCAAACAACAACTTTAAAATGTGAGCCAAGAACTCCCACAATCTTCAAACTAGACAAGGCATCGCATTTCATGTGGAAATGACAAACTTACAATTAACAGACTCGCCTGTTCCTGGGAGGAGGGATTCATGAGCGCAAGAACTAAATTTGACTGGCTAAAGCAGCTGGTCAAGTAAACAGAAACTTAACTCAAAGTCAGGATAGCTGGGAAACCAAACTATTTCAAACTCTAAGACTGAAAGCTTCCCTATCACAGCTGATTCTTGGAAAAATTTACCTGTGCTGCAGCTCCTCTTCCTCTTCAAAGACTCCAAAAGGTTTCAATGCTTCAATGAGTTTCTGAGTAAGCACATAATCATTTTCTTTTGGTGAAGCCAAACTAATTGGAGATGTAATGCCATAATGTTTGTGAGTCTGGAGCTGCAGAGATCCTTGATTTGCAGCAGGGCTGTGGACCAAAATAGTATTAAATGTCAAATCATACAATGGTACTTACTATCTATAACAAGATTTCATGTTGGAGCATCATATTTATTAAAAGATTTCAAATACATTTAAACTCAAATGAGTGAAGCATGTTTATTCAAGCATTAGCACCTCACAAAATCACAACTGAAAGAAAGACATTGAAATCGAGTACATGGGACATGGGCTTTGCCAGCAATTGTCCATTCTAACTGCCAATGAGCAATGGTGACATGAGTTCTGCTGCCATTTGTGGGGTGACTACTCACATGGCCATTACATGAGAATTCCAGGAATTTGGCTCAGCAATGCTGAATGGACAACAGATTTTCAAGTCAAAATGGTAGGACTTGGAGGGGAACTTCAGGTGATATCCATACAAGCTTGCTACCCATAGCCTTCAAAATAGACACCATGCAGAGAAGATGCTGTTGATAAGGCCTTGGTGAGCTACTACAGTGCATTATGTGGATGATGCATATTGCTGTCACTTCCTTTGGAAGGAATGCCAATCGAGCAGGCTGTTCTGTCTCAGAGTTGGCTTGTGTTGTAAATGTCCTGACAAATACATAGTCTAAGTCACATTTTTAAGTTGGGCCTTGGGGTTCGTAGAAAAGGCTCTGGAGAGTCAGGTGAGCTACTTACTACAGAATACCCAGATCATGATCTATTCACAACGGTGCAGCTGGTCCAATTACATTTTGGCCAACGATGAAAAATTTGGCAATGTAATTGAACGTCAAGGAGTGGCAGTCAGATTTTAAATGACAGCATAGCATTACTGAGAATTCCCTCTTCCAGTCACTAGCAGTCAAATTTTGCAACAGGTTTGATAGAAGTTCAGCATTATGAAAGCTATGAGGTTATCATTTCAAGAATGTTGTACTAAGACGACATGTCTCAGACTGGCTTTGTTTCTGTTTATAGTCGCCATGGTTGACGCACGCAAATACAAATAGATTACCCAGAACACCCTTGGAGATTCAATTATTTACATTGTTTTCAACATAGAATAGATTCGTATTCTGACAAAAAGCCTATATTTGCTACATATATACTGTAGCTGGCAAACAGAATACAGATTGTCCTCAAAAGTCAACTTAACATTTAATTTTTCTTCTTTGCAAAACTGAGTAAATGTCAAGTTCAGTGCAGATTGGATGTTTCACAAGCATTAAAACAGGAATGACCAAAGAAAACTGTGATCTTTACGAACATTATCTAACTTGCAGGCACCAAGAAATTACATGATCTAATGGTGAACTAATTTTCCCATGACACAAAATCAGTCAACTTGGCACCAGCTGGCAAGATCGAGCAGGATAATAATAGGACTGCAGGTGAGGATGGAAGCACAATGGAAAACAAAGGGGAGGTGATGCATTACCACAAACAATGTTCCCAACAGCTAGCATAGCGTATTAGCAAATTAAAAGTAATTAATAAAAATTGTTTTGCATATGAGCTTTTTAAACCTACATTAAAAAGGTAAACATTTCAGCTGAGCTTAATGCACAACATTGTCTTTTCAGTAGGCTATATAATTTAGCTTAGATCTGAGACATTTCAACTCAGGAACAGAATTAATCTGAGCATCCTCAGAGACAGAACAGTGGCATGATGATGATAGCTCTTGCTTAAACTAGGCAAAAGAAATAACAGAAACAAGAAAATATTGACCACCTTTTCCATGAATTGTGCAGAGTTATGGAGTTTATACTCAGTGTATATGTAGAAGTTGAATTTGATTTTAATTTATTTTTGGTCAAATGTCAACGTGGACTTTTGCAGATACTTCTGAGATAGTTTAGTAGCTTGAATTGGCCCTCAAATTAATTCTGTTGCAATAGAATAAAGAAAAAACTGCTATCACTAAACATTAATTCAAACACAGTTTGTAATGTTAAGGAAACCATACAAATCAAAAGTAATTATAGGCTATGCATCAAAAATATAATAGATTACCCCAATAAAAATGGTGTTAAAATTTGAACTAAATGTTCATTGTTACTGTTGGTAGTTTCAGCAGCAGCATCATCCGACAGCAATCCTCAATTCAGTGGGGGATGTAATGGCCAAGTGGTATTATCACTTGAGTATTAATTCAGAAACTCAGCTAATGTTCTGGGGACCCAGGTTGAAATCCAGCTGGTAGAATTTGAATTCAACAAATTAAGGAGAAGTTGCTGGAAAGCGCTTGACAGGGTTTTTTTTGGGAGGTGGGGTAGCATTCGTTCAGAAGAATTGGGGACATCTGTTCTTAGTATCAACGGATCAGTGTAAATAAAGTGTCAACACTTGTTCACTTGTGCAACGTGTGCCAGTTCTTCCTTCTCATGCCAGAGGCATGCATATTTCAGTGGGATACTGGATAGTTAAATTGCTGGTTTATTTCAAAGACTCTTAAAACTCATACTCAATAGGAAAAGAACTTGTAATTTAATAAGCTGAATGGTATATGCACATAATAGAACAGTCCTGATACATTTAGATGTATACCACACTGAGCAGATTTGAATTTGTGAAACTCCGCTCCCTCATCTTGACTGTGAATGTCTCACTACCCTTGCAGCCTAGGAAAACACAAAGGCTGAAACTTGGAAGATGTTCATCTAAGTGAGAGAGAGAAAACATTCTTCTGTAAATTACATTCAATGACAGAAGGGTTCAAGGGACATAGACAGATAGACAGGACAGAAGCTGGTCAAAAGTTTAACTCTTCATGGTCTGATTTGAGTGTACACTGGCTTGTCATGGATTGAATGTTTGTGTGTTGTTCCCAGGAGTGCAAGACCCAGGAAAGTTATGAATTTAATTTGCATTCTGGGAATCTAGGATAACCAAAGAAACAGCTGCTTCATGGGATAATGATACTGGGCTCTCTTTATGATGTATGAGAAAGCAACTGACTATTTGGCCTGCCTGAATCAAGGTTTCCCACTTTGATGTGCATGTAGCTTAATTAGTCAAACATACACAGACCTATTAATGAGTTTCCCTTCCTCTGCAAACTTTTACCATTTTATTGCTGTTTATCTGATTAAGGACGTGGCTTTTTGTAACTTTAATACCAAATTCTGTATAAAGACAGCTTGTTTGCAGCAATAAGGGGAGTAGCCTGAGAGCGCTCTTGGGGGTAAGAGCTGGCGCCGCTACTCTGCTAAAGGCTTTAGAACCTTAGATCAAACCTGGCTTGTAGTTATCTATGTTATAGTGTAACATTGATGCCATTGGTAAATAAAAGATAATAATTTAAACTAAACTGCCTGTAAATGTTTTATATTCCAGCCTACCACAGAGTACGATTGCCTGGACGAACCAAGAGAGGCTAAAGGTAGAGTCCTTCAGGGATTCCAAGTGGTCTCGAACAGGTACTTTAGCATAACCACCAAATAACAATTACTGATTGTCAAAATAATCCATCTGACTCACTAATATTCTTCACGAAGAAAAGGTCATCCTTACCTGGTCTGATCTACATACGACTCCAGACCCACAGCAGTGTGGTTGACTTTTAACAGCCCTCTGGGCAATTAGGAATGGGCAATAAATGCTGGCCTAGCCAGTGACATTGACATCCCATGAGTAAATTTAAAAAAAAGTTAAGCACATTCAATATTCCATATTTTAGAATTTATTTTGACAATACTGGGATCAAAGTTAACTCCATGTGTTTCTGCCCATTAGTACAAAGCTGTTAATGAAAATACTTAATTTCTATCATCATGAATGTTTTATTCGCTTACCAATTGTTTGATTTTTTTGAATGATGTCTGAGTATTTATTTTTAAATGCAAAAAGGGTTTTAAAATACTTGTAAAACTGACAAGTCAGCACTGGCTGATTTCTATTAGAGTCATAGAGACATACAGCACGGAAACAGACCCTTGGGTCCAACCTGTCATGCCGACCAGATATCCCAACTCAATCTAGTCCCACCTGCCAGCTTCCTGCCCATATCCCTCCAAACCCTTTCTAGTAACATACCCATCCAGATGCCATTTAAATGCGGCATAAGTACCAGTCTCCATTACTTCCTCTGGCAACTCAACCCATACACGTACCACCCTCTGCGTGAAAAAGTTGCCCCTTAGGTCTCTTTTATATCTTTCTGCACCCCCCCCCACCCTAAACCTATGCCCTCTAGTTCTGGACTCACCCACCCCAGGGAAGAGTCTTTATCTAGTTTCCTATCCATATCCCTCAATTTTTATAGACCTCTATGAGGTCACCCATCAGCCTCCTACCCTCTAGGGAAAACAGCCCTAACCTATTCAATCTCTCCAGATAGCTCAAATCCTCCAACCCTGGCAACATCCTTGTAACTCTTTTCTGAACCCATATCATACTACACATTGTCAAAAGGTGAAATTTGAACACAAGAAATGAACAAACTTCTCTGTAAATAGTCCTCCTGGTCTTAAATTGCACACCACTGATTAATTTCTTGCAAATATCAATTGGGTATTCAGCATTTCTAGCTAACATGGGAACTAATGCCTTTACGAAGTTTTCCTTTCAGAAAAGCTTGACACTTGAATATCACCAATGGCTGTAAATTTTATGGCATCTGCCATGAATGATGAAACTACTAAAAAAAAACATATCTTAGAGGTCAGTTGCCAGTAATTTTCAAATTAAATCAAATTAACCAAAGCCTTGTTGCTGACATGGAGAATGGAGGAGTTAACAGAGTACATTACAACCTTTCAAAAAATGCCAGACCTGCTTAGATTTTCCACTTTGTTCTTTATGTCCCTATTTTTAACCATGGAGTTAAAAGCAGCTAAGGCAGCACAGTGGCTCAGTGGTTATCTCTGCTGCCCCTCAGCACCAGGAACCTGGATTCTATTCTGGACATGGGCGACGTGTGTGGGGTTTGCAAATTCTTCCCGTGTCTGCTTGGGTTTCCGCAGAGTGTTCTAGTTTCCTTCCGCAGTCCAAAGATAAGCAATTAGGTGAACTGGCCATGCTAAATGCCCATATAGTGTTCAATCACGTGTAGGTTAGGTGCATTCATCATGGGAAATGTAAGGGAATGGACATGGGTAGTATACTATTTGGAAGGTCGGTGTGGACCTGTTGGGCCAAATGGCCTGTTTCCATACTGTAGGGATTTTATGGAGCTGTTAAAGAGACCCAACAGAGCATTAGACTCAAGAGTAGAAGTAGGCCATTCGGCACATTGAGTCTGTTCCACCAACAATATCATAGCCGATCTAAAAGTGAGTGGAAGGAGAGTAGTGTGGCCCTTAGAACTACTCAAGTTTGAGGTCTTCCATTGGATTTTCTCTCTTCTACAGCAGAAAATATTTCATTTAGGATTGCTTTTGTAACTTTTAAGAGTCCAAAAAAATTAACAATTTAAATCAAATTAGGAGGAAGGAGAGCCAGGTAGTGTTCGGGAGTGAGCCTGTGACTATCGTTCCACATGGCTGTCGAGGGCTCTGGAGAGGAAACGTTCAGGAAGCAGTGGAGGGAAGTGGAATCACGGAGGGTTCCCAGGACTGTATTTGAAAGGCCAAAACCAGGAGACAGAGGGACCAGCATACAGTCGCTCACAGCCAGAGAGGGCTGAGTTGCACAGAGAATCACTGCCTGATACTGGATCTGCTGGGTAGGCTGTTTCAATTTCATTCCTGATTAGCAAGAGTTTTCAAAAATACTGGAAGTTAAGCTAAATATTTGAATTTCAGAATGTAAATCTTAAATGTTTTGCAAACTTCAAACCTAAAGCAGAGGGTAAAGTTAAGGTAGACTTTTTAAAAGGTTGTACTTAGAACTTAATAATGTAAAAGATCGGCGTTAACTTGTCTCAGCACACTGAACTGCAAGAGCGTGCAGATGCAGAGATTGGTTTGAAGTGTGGGTGTTTTTGGCAAGTCCTACTTCGTTAATTGTTAAAGGGGCAAAATGGCAAAGGAGTGGTATGATCCCCCTGTTAGATGGAGATCAGGGAACAGTTGACTGTCCATGGAGACTAAGTCTACAGGAAATATGTTTGGATGCAGCTCATATCAGACCTTTCAGATCATCTACCGGTGTATTTGAAGTCACTGAGTATACAGGAGGTACAGTGTGGATAGTAACTTCAGAGAGGTGGTCACACCACAGGTACAGACAGGTAGATAGGTGACTATCAGGAGAGGTACAGCAAGAGTCTCCTGCATGCTGGCAGGAGGGACTAGATTGGGTTAGCATATCTGGTCGGCACGGATGGGTTGGACCGAAGGGTATGTTTCCATGCTGCACATCTCAATGACTATTCTGTTCTCAAACAAATACATTGTTCTGGATATTGTTGCAAGCAATAGCCTCTCAGAAGAAGAACAGTGACAGTCAGGTCTTGGGCACCACAGCTGGATCTTCGAGGCAGGATGTGTCAGGGTTCAAATGAGCAATTGTGAAAGGGACTCTCCAGTTAGGAAGACAAACAGGTGATCCTGCAAACGTAAGCAAGACTTAAGGATAGTCTGTTGCCTCCCTGGTGCCAGGGTCAAGGACATCTTGCAGCAAATTCTCAAAAGGGGAGTGAATGCAGTCATGGTTTGGTACACATTAGTGCCGGACATGCACTTCATTGCCACAAATTGGCTTTAACGCGATGGATGAACTGGATAATGCTGCTTGGATAACACACACTTTCTACTCGATGGGTATAGCTGTTTTCTATTAGCAATCTTCTACAGTGTGATTTTCTATAGCAGTTTTCCATAACACAATTTTCTGGAGCATGAGGTTGCAGAAGAATGCAATTGTTGCATTGTAGCCAAACGACCTATACCAATGAAACAGATAGAGATGAGGTTCTGCAGAATTACTATAGTAAGCTAAACTGGAGGTTAAAATGTAGGACCTCGATAAGAGGGTCAGGGTGAACTTGAACTAGAGGTGGACTAATTTCAGAGTGTAAGATTTGCTGGGGCGACTTGGGAAGTTATACACTAATATGGAGGCAGGGTGAGGGGATCCTAAGCAGGAGCAAGGAAAGAGAAGGTTGAGGATAATTTCGAAGTTAAGGGAGCAAGTTAAATAGACAAGGCGCACAGTAGAGAATGAAGTAAACTGGAGAATTAAACTGTATTTATTTCAATGCAAGAGGACTCTGGATAATCCAAGATGGAGGACGGGAAAATATTTTTTGGTTGCAACAAGCAGCTCCTTGGAGGTATTTTAGGTTTGGAGGCGATTTCCTTGAATTTCAGGAGCAGCAATTACTGTTTTATATGCTACTGCATAGTTTTAGAACTTGAGAAAAAAAACGTTGGGAAAATTAAACAGTGAAATTCACAACTAATCTTGGAGGAACCTGTTTAGTGAATAGATAAGTGAATATTTTAAGTGTGGTCTTACACTAAGGCTGCAGTAGTGAGTACAGTGGGTTCTTTCTTTATTACATGTTATATTGAGATATTTCTCTTGATTAAACTTTAAAATATAAGCCCTGAATATTAAGTTAGCCTGGAGCAGTGTTTTGTAGAGAAATAAGAGTGAAATTTTCTGGGTCTGTAGACTGAAAGAAACAAAATAGGCTTTTAGTAAAGTGATATGCTCTTCTTGACGTGTGTGCGTGTGCGCACGTGCGCGTGTGTGTGTGACTGAGGATTATATCAGCAATAAATACCATTGATAAATTCGCAACCGGATCGAATGGATCAGTTGAAGAGAGAGGCAGTGAGGAATTTACAAGAGCAAGGGGATGTGATGGATGGCAGTTACAGGAAGGGAGAAAAGTTGCAGATACAGTCACATAGATGGGTTGAGTTCAGGAAAAGTAGAGGGGTACGCAGGTAGTGCAGGAGTCTTCTGTGACTACCCCCATTTCAAACATTTCAAGCTGTTTTGGAAAATGGAATCTCTTCTTGGATAGACGTGACTTGTACAAAAAAGGACAGACTGCACTTGAATTGGAAGGGGACTAATATACTGGCCAGGAGATTTGCTCAAGCTGCTCAGGAGAATTTAAACTAGGAAGATGGGAGGTGGGACCCAGGGAAATAGTGAAGAGAGAGATCAATCTGAGACTGGTGCAGTTGAGAACAGAAACAAGTCAAACAGGCAGGGACAAAGCAGAGAACAAAGGTAGGACTGATAAATTAAACGGCATTTATTTCAATGCAAGTGGCCTAACGGGGAAGGCAGATGAACTCAGGGTATGGTTAGGAACATGGGACTGGGATATCATAGCAATTGCAGAAACATGGCTCAGGGATGAACAGGACTGGCAGCTCAATGTCCCAGGATACGAGTGCTACAGGAAGGACGAAAAAGGAGGCAAGAGAGGAGGGGGAGTGGCATTTTTGATAAAGGATAGCTTTACATCCAGGGAAGTTATTTGGATGGAATTAAGAAATAAGAAAGGGATGATCACCTTATTGGGATTGCATTATAGATTCCCTGATAGTCAGAGGGAAATTGAGAAACAAGTTTGAAAGGAGATCTGAGTTATCTATAAGAATAATAGGGTGGTTATGGTAGGGTATTTTAACTTTCCAAACATAGACTGGGACTGCCATAGTGTTAACAAATTCCTTTTCATCTAAACCCTTAGGTGTGCACAAGAACATTTTCTGATTCAGTATGTGGATGTACCTACGAGAGAAGGTGCAAAACAGGACCTACTGTTGGGAAATAAGGCAGGGCAGGTGACTGAGGTGTCAATGGGGGAGCACTTTGGGGCCACGACCATAATTCTATTAGTTTTAATATAGTGATGGAAAAGGATAAACTAGACCTAAAAGTTGAAGTTCTAAATTGGAGGAAGGCAAATTTTGATGGTATTAGGCAAAAATTTCCAAAATCTGATTGAGGGCAGGTAAAGGGATAGCTGGAAAATGGGAAGCCTTCAGAAATTAGATAGAGATTCCAGTGACAGTATATTCCTGTGAGGGTGAAAGGAAACACTTGTAGGTGTAGGGAATGCTAGATGAGTAAAGACATTGAGGGTTTGGTTAAGAAAAAGAAGGAAGCATATGTCAGGTATAGATCTATCCTGTCAAGGGAATCCTTAGAGTATAAAGGCAGTAGGAGTATACTTAAGGAGGAAATCAGGACGGCAAAAAGGGGACATGAGATAGCTTTGGCAAATAGAATTAAGGAGAATCCAAAAGGTTTTTACAAATACATTAAGGGCAAAAGGGTAACTAGGGAGAGAACAGGGTCTGTCAAAAATCAGCAAGTTGGCCTTTGTGTGGAGCCACAGAAAATGGGGGAGATACTAAATGGGTATTTTGCATCAGTATTTACAGTGGAAAATAGAATGTAGGGAAACAGATTATTACATTTTAAAATGTCCATATTACAGAGGAAGAAGTGCTGGATATCTTGAAACACAAAAGTGGATAAATCTCCAGGACCTGATCAGGTGCATCGGAAACTCAATGGGAAGCTAGGGAAGTGACTGCTGGGCCTCTTACTGAGATATCTGGATCATCAATAGACAGCTGTGCCAAAGACCGGAGGTTGGCTAACGTGGTGCCACTGTTTCAGAAGGGTGATAAGGACAAGGTAGGGAATCATAGACCAGTAAGCCTGACATTGGTGGTGGGCAAGTTGTTGGAGGGAATCCTCAGGGATAGGATGTACATGTATTTGGAAAAGCAAGGACTGATTTGTGCTTGGTAAATCATGTCTCACAAACTTGAGTTTTTTTAATAAAGTAGAGTCATAGAGATGTACAGCATGGAAACAGACCCTTCGGTCCAACTTGTGAGGGCAGAGCAGTGGATGCAATCTATATGGACTTCAGTAAGGAGTTTGACAAGGTTCCTTATGGGAGACTGGTTAGCAAGGTTAGATCTCATGGTATATAGGAAGAACTAGCCATTTGGATACAGAACTGGCTCAAAGGTAGAAGACAGAGGGTCGGGGCAGAGGGTTGTTTTTCAGATTGGAGGCCTGTGACCAGTGCAGTGCCACAAGGATCGGTGCTGGGTTCATGATTTTTCATCATTTATATATATGATTTGGATTTGGAGGTATAGTTGATGAAGGAGCGTTGCTCCGAAAGCTAGTGTGCTTCCAATTAAACCTGTTGGACTATAACCTGGTGTTGAGAGATTTTTAACGAGGTATAGTTTGTACGTTTGCAGGTGACACCAGAATTGGAGGTGTAGTGGACAGTGAAGAGGGTTACCTCCGATTACAACAGGATCTTGATCAGTTGGGCTAATGGGCTGAGAATTGACAGATGGAGTTTAATTCAGATAAACATGAGGTGCTGCATTTTGGGAAAGCAAATTTTAGCAGGACTTATACACTTAATGGTAAGGTCCGAGAGAGTGTTACTGAACAAAGCGACCTTGGAGTGCAGGTTCATAGCTCCTTGAAAGTGAAGTCGCAGGTTGATAGGATAGTGAAGAAAGCATTTGGTATGCTTTCCTTTGCAGGTCAGAGAATTGAGTACAGGAGTTGGGAGGGCATGTTGCGGCTGTACATGTTAGGCCACTTTTGGGATATCGTATGCAATTCCGGTCTCTTTCCTATCAGAAAGATGTTGTAAACTTAAAAGGGCTCAGAAAAGATTTACAAGAATGTTGACAGGGTGGGATGATTTGAGCTATAGGGTGATGTTGAATAGGCTGAGGCTGTTTTCCCTGGAGCATCAGAGGTTGACATGTGGCCTTATAGAGGTTTATAAAATCACGAGGGGCATGGATAGAATAAAAAGACAAAGTCTCTTCCCTGGAGTGGGAGAGTCCAGATCTAGAGGGCATAGTTTTAGGGTGAGGGGGGAAAGATATGGGAAAGATCTAAAGGGCAATGTTTATACGCAGAGGATGATACATGTATGGAATGTGCTGCCAGAGGAAGTGGTGGAGGCTGGTACAATTGCAACATTTAAAAGGAATCTGGATGGGTATGTTATTAAGAAGGGTTTGGAAGGATATGGGCTGGGTGTTCTCAGGTGGGACTAGGCTGGGTCCGGATATCTGGTTGGCATGGACAAGTTGGTCCGAAAGGGTCTATATGTGTGTTGGACACGTCTATGACTCTATGGCTGACAGACAAGGCAGTTAAACCCAGGGCACAGATGGGATCATGAGACTGTAATATTATCACAAGTTCTGCCTTGATTGCCTTGTAATTACCCTCAAATTTAACTCAGTTGTTTCTGACCCAAGTTTCAAACAGAATGCTAAATTCTACTGATTATACTGACTACATCCCCAAAGGATATTTTCTGCTGACATGATTTAATAAACCTGCCTCATTACACATCAGGTCCACATTCGTCAGAGCAGTGATTGAACACAACATTCTTCTAGGAAATTGTTCAGTATCCTTCCTCATGACTATCTTTTTGCCAATCTTCCTATCCCAACTTACATGAAGATTGAAGTCACTTGTGATTAATGTACTGCTTTTATGGCATGGACTCTATCTTCTAATTCTATGTCCTACTATACAATTACTTTATAGGGCCTGTAAAACTAGGGGTTTTCCCCCCTCTTTATAGATCTCACTTCCACCTACAGGGAATCTACATATTCCAATCAAAAGGTAATTTCTTGCTATCCTACTTATTCAATACTGTACCAATAATGTTAACCTATCTTTTCCTTCCATCTCCTTTCAAAGTAAAAAAAATCCCTATCAATATTTAGTTCATAATGCTGACATCTTTGTAACTATATGTAGGTAATGGCTAGAAGAGAATACCCATTAATCTGTATTTGTACCCAGTAATACATTTTGTTCTGAATACTGTGCATATTTAAGAACTTCTTTAAAAACCTTTTGCACTTTTTTCCCTCTGACACTATTTACTGCTGTCCCTTCCTGTCACACTTTGGTATCATTATTCAAACATTTGCTCTTTAAGTCTACATTTCCCCCCTCAATCTTGTCCGAATCACCCCCCATCCCATTAGTTTAAAGCCCTCGCAAAGAACCTCACTTTAATCATTTCAGTACTCTGATGTGCTAGCCTTAAAATCTGTTAGCAGTTAAAAAAGGAGGAAATTTATATTTGCAAAAGGATTTGAACAGAAGCAATGGAGCCTTTTTGAGATGAAGAGGGCCTTGGTGAGATCACATCTATAATTATGCATCGTTGGAGTCTCCTTATCTAGGAAATAGGAATTTCAGTAAAGATTCACCAGACTCATTCCCAGGATGACAGCTTTGTCATACAAAGGAAGACAGATTGATTAAGCTGGTTTTCAAAGTTTAGAAGAATGAGTGTGGATCTGAATAAAACAAAATTCAGACAGATGGATGCAGGGATGATGATCCACCCGAATGATTGTCTAGAATAAGTGGTGAGTCTCAAGACATAAGTGCTGTGGACCAGAGCAGACCTCCCCCTCAAAAATATATGAAGGCAGCCTAAATTGTAACTTTTCTTATTTAAAGGCAAATGTCAGGTGCTAAGTTCCAGATGCAACTTGGATCAAGCTACTTAACACTAAACAAAACAATTTATATTTAACATACAATGAATTTGAAACAACTTAACTCTACAGGAAAAAAAACTTAGTAGATACAGTAATTTTACCAATTAACTGTTCCAATATACTAACACCCATATACATACCCTTAGCAAGAAGGCAAATTCAGAAAACAGATTTTGTCTCATGTAATTCTGCAGTCCAGGAAGAGAACCCCTACCTTTTGGCTATAATTGAGGGAAGGAAAACTAGCTTCCACTACAAGAATCTAATAGCAACTGCTGCTGAAAACTAAAGGTCAAGCTCTGTGGGTGGGAGTTTGACCACATCCAATCAGGCTGCTTCTATTGTTTCACCTTGTTAAAAATAAATACCCAAAACTTCACAAGTTGTTTATCTTCAGACTACTCGACACCTGTTCCCTTAATCTCTCTCTCTCACTCAAGGAAACAAAGACAAAACATATTTTTAAAGCCACAGCATTGTCATAATGACTTAATCCATTTAGGGCCATGAAGAACTTTTTTTCACTTGGGGTGAAACTCTTCACTCTGGAATATTCTACCACGGAAAGAGTAGTGGAAATAAATTACTGAATGGGTTTAAGGAATAAATAGATAGCTTGCTCAAGGCTAAAGACATCAAGGGGTATCGGAACAGAGAAAGAATCTAATGTTGAGGTAGAGAACTAGACATGATCGTACCGAATGCCAGATCAGGTAAAATGGGTCAAATGGGCTACTCTTATTACCTATGTTTTTGCAAGGTTTGTAGCTCAGGTTGAGGTTTAGGGTGTAGGTTTGCTCACTGAGCTGTAGGTTTGATAACCAGACGTTTCATTACCTGGCTAGTGGTGGCCTCTAAGTGAAGCGAAGCTGTTATCTCCTGCTTTCTATTTATATCTTTCTCCTGGATGGGGTTCCTGGGGTTTGTGGTGATGTCATTTCCTGTTCGTTTTCGGAGGGGTTGATAGATGGTATCTAGATCTATGCATTTGTTTATGGCATTATGGTTGGAGTGCCAGGCCTCTAGGAATTCTCTGGCATGTCTTTGCTTAGCCTGTCCCAGGATAGATGTGTTGTCCCAGTTGAAATGATATTTTTTTTCCTCCATGTGTAAGGCTACGAGGGAGAGAGGGTCATGTCTTTTTGTGGCTAGCTGGTGTTCGTGTATCCTGGTGGCTAACTTTCTTTCCGTTTGTCCTATGTAGTGTTTGTGGCAGTCCTTGCATAGAATTTTGTAGATGACATTGGTTTTGTCCATGGGTTGTACTGGGTCTTTTAAGTTTGTTAGTTTTTGTTTGAGAGTGTTGCTGGGTTTGTGTGCTACTAGGATTCCGAGGGGTCTTAGTAGTCTGCTGTCGTTTCTGAAACTTCTTTGATGTATGGTAAGGTGGTTAGGGTTTCTGGCTGTGTTTGGTCTGCTTGTCATGGTTTGTTCTTGAGGAACCTGCGGTCTGTATTTTGAGTATCTGTGCTTCTTGAACCCATTGTACAGGTGGTTCTCCTCTATTTTCCGAAGTTCGTCTGTGCTGCAGACAACACCTTCACAGGTATAAAGTTCACCAAGGAGGAAGAAACCGACAACAAACTTGCATTCCTGGACGTCACAGTCGAACGAACGGACAAGGGAGAACTACAAACTTGCGTATACAGAAAACTGACAAACACTGACCAAATACTTAACTACACCAGCAACCATCCCAACACACACAAACAAAGCTGTATCAGAACATTATTCCAATGAGCCACATCACACTGCAGCACAGACGAACTTCGGAAAACAGAGGAGAATCACTTATACAACATATTCAAGAAGAACGGATACTCAAAAAAAATACAGTCTGCAGATTCCTCAAGAACAAATCACGACAAGCAGACCAAACACAGCCAGAATTCCTAGAGGCCTGGCACTCCAACCACAATGCCATAAACAAACACAGATATAGATACCATCTATCAGTCCCTCAGAAAACGAACAGGAAATTACATCACCACAAAGCCCAGGAACCCCATCCAGGACAAACATATAAATAGAAAGCAGGAGACAACAGCTTCACTTCACTTGGAGGTCACCACTGATGATGTTACCTAGCCAGGTAGTGAAATGTCTGGATATCAAACCTACAGCTCAGCGAGCAAACCTACACCCTAAACCTATGTTTTTATGAAACAGTAATTTCTCTGGAATAGTCAGCAGTGTGAATTAATCTGTACAAAAGAACCTCATTTAATTTCTGGAGATTAAACACATTTAACAAAGCACAGCTTTGTCACCATTCACTGAGCACAGCTGACAAACAAAAACTCATGAAATTCTAGTCATGTAGAATGCCTTGCATTAACATGGGCAAATGAACCCAAACATGTTTTTTTTAAAAAGTACCCAAGAGTATTGCATCAAGTATAATTAAACCTTCTGCTGAGGTGAGTCAGAAAATAGAAACATGTCACTATTGCAACAAGGGTGCATAAGAACATCTCAAAAAAAAAACTGCCTAGCATTTATCATGCCCAATAAGCTTCTAAAAATATGGTGAAATGATAAAATTTGACATTCAAACGAACAGACTATTTATGAGCATGTGCAATCCCAATAATTGAAAGTGCGACCTCCATAATGAACAAAACCCCAAAAAGAAATGTTAACTTCCTGCTAATACCTCAAAGAACTACCTCAGTGTTGCATGTTTTAAAGTGCTTATTGCAACATGTGATTAAAAGCATGTTTTACAAAACTTTCAAAGCAAGTAGAAGTTATATGAAGTGATCCTTGTTTATCAATGATGACACGATGGAATTACAGCCCTGATTGCAAACAATGCTGGCAGCTTTCAATGACTTCCCATAGATGCTTCACCAAGTAGTAACTTTGACTGCCTACAAGTAATTTTCCTGTATTTTCGAAAAGTTCCTTAAATCCACCACAAAGTAAATCTGACTCCCCAGATAATTCTCTCTGCTCATGCCAGAACACCTCACCTAGAATCCATAAAAGACTGCAAGCTGTATCTTTGAAAATAAAGATCTCCTTCCTCTCAGTCGGCTGTGTTAACTGGCAAAGTCAAACAGCCTTTTCTCTCTCCTGTCCACACAAAAAGAAACTAAAATGGATCTCAGCCAAGTTGCAAATCAGGAACGAAGATGCTGATGTTTTTCTTGACAGAAATTTTATTCTATTGCATGCAGTATTCTCAGTGCTCCAGTTTTCCCTTTCTTATACTCTTGAAAAAGAACAAAATCAGGTCTTAGTGCTCAAAAATAATTAAACTACCTAATTGACAAGACAATAACTTATTTCAGATATCCAGATTTGTAGATCACTCTTCAGCCTGGCAACATGAAATATTAGGAGAAAGTGAGGACCGCAGATGCTGAAGATCAGAGTCAAATGTGCTGGAAAAGCACAACAGGTCAGATAACATCCGATGAGCAGGAGAATCGATGTTTCAGACATAAGCCCTTCATCAGGGATGCTGAAGGGATTATGTCCAAAACATCAATTTTCCCACTCCTTTCAACTGACCAGCTGTGCTTTTCTAGCACCACACTTTTCAACGGTGAAATATTAACTTCGCCTCCTGGTAGAAATACTAACTAGTTATGATTAGATTAGATTCCCTACAGTATGGAAACAGGCCTTTCACCCAACAAGTCCACACTGACCCTATGACGAGTAACCAACAAGACCCATTTCCTACTTTATATTTTACCCCTGAATAAAGCACCTAACACAATGGGCAACTTAGCATGGCCAATTCACCTGCCATGCACATCTTTGGATTGAGAGTGGAAACTCACACCAACACAGGGAGAATATGCAAAATCCAGATAGACAGCTGCCCGAGGTGGGAATCAAACCCTGGTTCCAGGCACTGTGAGGCAGCAGTGCTAGCCACTGAGCCACCAAGCCACCTTAACCTCAGCTCCCTTTCATCCTACAGAAGGGAATGGATGGCATATAGTACAATTATTTAGAAGTCAACTAAAAACACACAAACAGCATCTGTGGGAACTCTAGAGACTCACTAAATCCAGGTTGTTGCCACATTCTTCAGTAAATCAAAGCCTTTCGTCAAGGAATTAAACACACGCAGAATATCAGATAGATTTTATAGTGGGTTACATCATCACCCTACATTGACCCTCATGGGGAGGCGATGGCCTTGTGCTATTACCACTAGATTATTAATTCAGAAACACAACTGACGGTCTGGGAACTTGAACTTGAATCCTACCATGGCAGATGGCAGAACTTGAGTTGAATAAATGCCTGCAATTAAGAATCTAATGACCATGAAAACACTGCCAAGGGACAAATTCACTTTTTCTACTCATTTCCTTCAGGGAAGGAAATCTGCCACCTCGCTTGGTGTGGCTCACATATGACCCCAAACTCTCAGCAATGTGGTCAACATAACTGCTCCCAAATGCCCTAAGGCCACTAAGTTGTATCAATCACTACAAAGTATCCAAGAAATGAAACCAGACAGACCACCTGGCATTAACCTACAAAACAAAGATAGTTCTATCGACTCTCCTTATGAAGATTTTGAGGCTTGTGCCAATATTGGAAGACCTGTCTCACAGACCAGTCAAGCGACAGCCTGATATTATACTCTCAGAATCACACCTTATAATTTCCCAACTAACACCACTGTGTCCTGTCCCACTGGCACAGACACATTGGATGTGGTGTACAGAAGGGAGTTGTCCTGGATGCCCTTAACAGACTCTAGACCTCATGATGATTCATGGCATCTGGTTAAACATGGGTAAGGAAACCTCCTACTGATTACCATATACAATCTATCTTCGGCTGGTGAATCAGCTCCAAATTGAACACTTGGAGGAAGCACTAACAGTTGTAAGGGTGTATATTAGACTCTGTGTTGGTAAGGTAGGGATTTCAACATCCAGATTGGCTCAGCAGAAGCTGGTCAGGTCCTAACACATATAGCTGCTTGGCTACCTGCAACAGGTAACAAGGGAAATGAGAAAAACATATTTGACCTCATCCCCACCAACCGGCCTGTTGCAGAAGCAGTCATCCGTGGTTATCAGTAACACAATGACCATCGCACAATCTTCATGCAGATGAATTCCCACTTTGATATTCAGAATTACCCATCATGATATCATATAACAATGACAGTATATACATGAGAACACCACCACCTGCAAGCTCCCCTCCAAGCCACTCACCATCCTGACTTGGAAATATTTTGCCATTCCTTTCACTGTCACTGATTAAAATTCCTGGAATTCTCTCCCTCATGACATTGTGCGCTACATGCAGGACATGGACTAGAGTGATTTAAGAAGTCAGCTCAAAAGGCAATAAATGCTGGCCAGCCAGCAATGCCATATCCCACAAGTTAAATCACCTGCCATAAAATCATCTTACAAATCTCATTTCTACCAAAGGCTCAACTTTTGATTTACTTCAGCTTTATTCAAGATCCTTTAATGCAAAATTCTCAGGTCAAAAGCTTAAGTTTTTGATCAACAATTGCAATTTTTTTCTGGCAGTTTCCAAGGCTCTTGTAGAAATAAAAAGGTTCTGGTCCACACTGCGCAGCACCATAAAAGTCATTATTTTGTAACTGTAAAACTAACTCTCGTCATACCTCATTTGAGTGTAAGACAGCCAACTTATTGCTCCTAACTCAATTGAAGCTGTGAAACCCTAGAGTCCAAAGAAACAAGGCAGCTCCCTGTACCTTATTCACCTATTTTATATGCACAAGGAACTCTGGCAGGTAAGTTGCACATGTCAAGCACCAGAACCAAGTTCAATTATATCCATTAGGTTAAGCTAGTCTTGAAAAGCAGGAATCCAAAGGCAATTTTACTTGGTCAAGGTATGCACTTGCAGCTTTCCTACCCAACTTAGTTCAGGAACAAATTCAACCTAGAATCACAAAACTGGCATATGCTTAACCCATATGAAATAACGGATCAATGAATAACATCCTAAAGAAAGCAGCTTTTTCATATTTTCACTTTTTCCACAATTAAGATTGTCTCTCAAGACTGTTATAAGCCATGTACAATTCCACTGGGGTGTTTAAGTCTTTGCATATAAATTTCATTTAAGCACTGTTTGAAGGAGTAAACAATGCTGTGCTGATAGTCAAAATTTGCATATGGCACTACAATAGGCAAGGTGGTAAGTTGCAATGAACAAATAAACTTACAAATCGAAATGTATAGGTTCAATGAATGGGTCAAATATGGCAGAAGTTGTTTAACACAGATAAGTGAGAGATTATTCATTTTGATCAAAGGAACAGAAAGACAACGTATCTAAAATGAGGAGAAACTTCAGTGCATATCAATCTGGACACCGTGGTGCACAAATCACATAACTAGCATGCAGGAGCAGATGGAAATAAAGGGACGTAAATGGAAGTTATTGCTAAAGAAAGTGTATAAAAGTAGTGAACTGATGCTGCAACCATGTAAGGCATTACTCAGACTAGATCTGAGCTACTGCATACAACTTTGGTTCCAGTACCGGAGGAAAGACGTAATTATATTGGACGCAGTTCAGAGGCAGTTCACTAGATTGATTCCAGAGATGAGAGACTTTTGTCTTAAGAGAATTGAGCGACTCAGGTCAAACTTTCTCTACAAACAGAATATTAAGGTATATAAAACACTTTAAGGAATTGACAAAGTAAATGCAGAAAGGATGTGTCTTCATGTGAGACAGGCTGGAACAAGGAGGTCATAACTTTGGAATAAAAAGCTAACAGATTTAAAATTGAGAGGAGGGGAAATTACTACTTAAAGGGTCGTAAATATATGTAATTCACTACCCTAGAATGTGATGCATGTTGGGACATTTGAGGACAAAAGCAGAGAGGAGATCAGCCAGAGTCATATCAAAAAGCAGAGCAGGCTCAATGTGCTGAATTACCTACATCTGCTCCTAGTCCTTAGGTTTCTAAGAACTGTACTTTTCTTGAAGGACACACACAGTTAATGCCAATGAACACACAAGCTCTGAGAATTTCAAAATATTAAAGTCATAAACAGGCAAGGAAAAAAGTACATGATTCCTTCTTCCTATCCCCACTTTTCAAAGTAACAGATCAATACAAACCCTGACTCAAACCTGAATGCATAGCCATGGTGTAATGATTTGCACAGAACCATATTCACACAATTCTTCAAAGTATAAGAATAATGTGGAGAAAATCAGACCTCATTCACACAAATTGCTATATTAAACTGGTACCATTGAACTGGTGCTTCCTCTAACAGCACAGAAAATCCATACCACACACACAAGAAAATATTTGCTGGAAAAATTAGAAAGATTTAACAATACCAGGAAATAACTCTCCTAGTAAATGGGAGATGTTTTTAAAATCAAATGAACAGTTGAAAACACCCATATATCAAATTTCCCCAAGTGACTTGCAAATACAGTAAATTCATAATTAAGTCTTTTATTATAGTTTCAGGCTACATTAACTTGAAGACCATTCACTCCAATTTTATAGCCCTGAGATTTGATTTTTTTTTATTATGTCCATTTGTGTCCAGTGGATCGACAAGTTTCCATTTATTATTTGGTCATCAGCATATCAGTGATGATTTAGGTGTAAAAATTATTTCACATTTTGAAAATCTGTTTTAGTGAACAAAAAGACTGCTTATGTATTCCACTCTGTGCACTCCATCTGTAATGCCCAAAGTTCAAGTCTGCACTAAACATATCTGATGCAGAACTAACTTGGTCAATATTCTCACATCTATCTGGACTATAATGAGCACTAGTCCCTGATTAGTCCCCAAAAACCACCTCCGCTACAATCCATTTCCTCAAATACTGTGCTATCCCTGTCCACCAAGCACAAAGAGATCATGGACACCTTTATCACTAATTGTGAGCAGTTTTGGCTCCTGTATCTAAAAGACATGCTAGCATTGGAGGTGATCTACAGGATGTTTCCAAGGAGGATCCAGGGGTGAAGGGCTTATCAAGTGAGCAGGTGAGGACTCTGAGTCTGTACTCATAATTTAGACAAATGGAGGGGGGGGGTGGGGGGAGCTGATTGAAACTTACAGAATATCAAAAGGACATGATCGAACGTACTTGGGCAAGATATATCAGCTAGGAGAGACCACAACCTTAATGCACAGCCTTAGAGTGAAGTGACAACCTTTTAGAACAGATGAGGAAGAATTTCTTCAGCCAGAGTGTGGTGACACCGTGGAACTTATGGCAATGAGTGCCTAGAGGACAGGAATAGACAGGTTCTTGATTAATAAGGGAATTAAGTGTTACAGGGAAACTTTTTTGAAGAGGTGACAAAGATAATTGTTGGGGGAGGGGCTGTGAATGTAATTTATATGGACATTAGTGAGGCATTTATTGAAGTCACAAATGGCAACTTGGTACAAAAACTAAAATCTCACAGGATTCAGGATAGGCTGGCTAGATGAATCAAAACTAGCTTGATCATAGCAGACAGGAACAGTCTTGTTTCAGACCAGAGAGTGGCAACTAGTGGTGTTCCACAGGGATCACTCTTAGATCCTCTGTTGTTTGTAGTATATATAAAAGTGATCTGGAGGAAAATGAGGGTGGTCCAATTAGTGGGCTTGCAGATGACACAAAAATTGGAGGAATTATCGACAATGCCAATGATTGTGAAAAGTTACTAGAGGATATACAATCGACAGCTTGGTCACAGAAATAGCAGATGGAGTTTAATCCAGACATATGTATGATGATGCATTTTGGAGGATCACATTTAGGTTGAATTATACTGCAAATGACAGAACCCTGAGGAACATTAACATACAGACAGATCTAGGTGTGCAGGTCCACAATTTCTTAAAAGTGGTAACAAAGTCGGTCAAGGAGATTGAGGCGGCATACGGCATGCTTGAGCGACCAGGACATGGAGTACAAGAGTTGGCAAGCCATGTTGAGTTGTATAAACCCCTTGTTCAGCTGCATTTGGAATACGTTGTACAGTTTTGGTCATCACAGTGCCAGAAGGATACAGAAACTTTGGAGAGTGTACAGAAAATGTTTACTGGGATGGT
The DNA here is from genome assembly GCF_020745735.1 of Hemiscyllium ocellatum. Taxonomy (NCBI): domain Eukaryota; kingdom Metazoa; phylum Chordata; class Chondrichthyes; order Orectolobiformes; family Hemiscylliidae; genus Hemiscyllium; species Hemiscyllium ocellatum. The sequence goes on along the minus strand of NC_083408.1, from coordinate 104,344,520 downwards.
GTCTGGTCTCAAGGGCATTGACTAAGAGGAAAGGTTAAAAAGCTAGGATAGTTTTCACTGGTAAGATTGTGGCTGAGGGGAGACCTGATAGAGGTCTATAAAATTGAGAGGCATAGATAGGTGGATAGTCAGAGACTTTTTGCCAGGGTTGAAGTTTCAGTGGGGGCACAGGTTCAAGGTGAGGGGGGCAAGTTTAAGGGAGATCTGTGAGGGATGTTTTTTTTAGGAGCCTGGAAGGAACTGCTAGAAATGGGGGTGGAGGTAGCAGGCACACTGGTGACATTTAAGAGGCATCTGGATGGTTACGTGAACCAGAGAGAATAGAGGGACATGGATTGAATAAGGGCAGGTGTGCTTTTCAGTTTAGTTAGGGCATGATGATTAGTACAGGCTCAGAGGGCTGAAGGCCTGTTCCTGTGCTGTATTTCTCTTTTGATCTTTGTTCTTCAAGCAAAAAAGTGACATTTGGACCTCACAGACTCCAAGACAATTTTTACAACCCCCATAAACTTGGGCTCCAAATCTGCAGCATCTCCATCCCAACCTTCAGTTCCCAAACCACCATCACCCTTGCTCTCAGAAAATATTTCAGATTTAAAACTTGAAGATTCCATGACGATTCCACCCTACCCCCCCCAACCCACAGTCATAAACCATCCAGGAGGTCTTCTAAATCTGGTCTTTTGTATATTAAGCAATCATGTTGAGCATCTTGCATTTCGCAGTCATCATATTCAACAGGGGAAAGTGGACACCAAGGTTATACCTATTAAACAAAATAGAACATGACAGAACATTTTACCTACACTTACTTGGCCATATCTATCTATCTATCTATATAACTCATCTTTCTCCATCAAACAGCCATCCAAGTTTCCTTTGGAGGTTATTGCCAAACATGTTTCCACCACTTTTTCATGCACTGTATTCCACATTACAAGTCACCATTTAGAACAGTTCTTTTTCATGGTGAGTAAGCTCTTTGAGGGGATTCTGACAGATAGGATATGCATGCATCTAGAAAGGTAAGGCCTGATCAAGGATAGTCAGCATGGTATTATGCACAGGCGGTCATGTCTCAAATGTGATTGAGTTTTTTTTTTGAGATGGCCAAGACGACAGATGAAGGCAGAGCAAATAGAGATTGTCTACATGAACTTTAGCAATGCCTTCGACAAGGCTCCACGTGACAGACTGATTAGTAAGGTTAGGTCACATAGAATCTGGGGAAAGCTAGCCACTTGGAGGATGGAGCTAGACAGTGTTGCTGTTCAGTCTGACAGTCTGTGACCAGTGTAGTTCAAGGCTTGGTTATAAATCCATTGCTTACCTAAATGACAAAAAGCAAATTGGATGAGAACATAGGAGACATGGTTGGTAAGTTTGTGGATGGCACCAAAGGTGGGGACATAGTGGACATTGAACTAATTTGTCTCAGAGTACAACAGGATCATGATCAACTGGGTCAGTGAGCCGAGGAATGCCAGATGGAGCTTAAGTCAGACAAATGCGAGGTAGTGCATTTTGTTAAGACAAATCTGGGCAGTACTTAAACAGTTAATGGTAGAGTCAAGATTAATCAGCCCTCCTTTCCTCATGAAGGGGTCCTCCCGTAATGCCGATTTTCCTGCTCCTTGGATGCTGCCTGACCTGCTGTGCTTTTCCAGCACCACTCTAATCTTGACTGATCTCCAGTATCTGCAGTCCTTACTTTCGCCTAGTTAATGGTAGAGACATAGGGAATGTAGATAAACAGAAAAACCGAGGTGGTTCAGGTACATCATTCATTCAAAGTGGCACCACAGATAGGGTGGCAAAAGCAGTATTCAGCACACTTGCATTCATCGGTCAAAGCTCGAGTACAGGAGTTTGAACATGTTACAACTGCACAAGAGATTGATGAGGCCACATTTGGAGTACTGTGTACAATTCTAGTCACCTTGCTAGAGGATGGATGTTACTAAATTGGAATGGGTACAGAAAAGATGTACAAACATGTTACAAAGACTGGAAGATGAGTTTAAGGAGAGGCTGAATAGGCTGGGGCTTTTTTTCCCCCTTATAGTAGTGTAAAGGCTTAGGGGTGATCTTATGAAGGTTTAAATGGTCATGAGGGACACAAATAAGGTGAATAGCTATGGTCTTTTTCCCAGGGTATGGGAGTTTAAAACTAGAGGGCACAGGTTTAAGCAAGAGGAGAAAGATTTAAAAGGGACCTGAGGGGCAAATTTTTCAGAGGGTGGCATCAATATGGAACAAGTTGCTGGAGTTAGTAGTAGAGGCAGATACAATTAGAACATTTAAAAAGACATTTAAAAAGAAAGATTTAAAGATCAAATGCAGGCAAATGGGACTATTTCAGTTTAAGAAACCTGGTTGTGCTCAAGTTACTGTTTCTGTGATCTCCAGTTCTTTTGCAAATTATCTTAAAATTGTGTTCTCGGGTGACTGTGTACTCTGCCACTGAAAGTAGTCATTCGATATTATCCTCTGAACACCGCTATCAAATCATTTAATCTCATTTTAAATAAAACATACCCCTGATCTCCCCACAACAAAAGTCTCTCATTCCTTATATCATTTTAGTCTATCTCTTTTACATCTTCTTCAAGGCTTTGGCATTCTTCCTAAAGTGTGGTGTTTAAAATTAAGTAATTCTGCAGTGAGGCTAAAACACTTTGTTGCTTTGCAGTCTGTGACTTTTCAGACTGGAAGTCTGAGGCCAGTGGTGCACCACAAGGATCAGTGCTGCGTCCACTGCTTTTTGTAATTTATGTAAATGATTCGGATATATAGGGAGGTATAGTTAGTATGCATGCAGATGACACCAAAATTGGAGGTGCAGTGAATAATGAAGGTTACCTCAGAGTACAATGGGATCTTGATCAGATGAGCCAACGGGCTGAGGAATGGCAGATGGAGTTTAATTCAGATAAACTTGAGGTGCTGCATTTTGGAAAGGGGGGGCGTGATGGAGATGTGATAGGTGGAAGGAGGCTAAGGTGGGGGTGATAGGCCAGAGTGGGGTGGGGCGGAGAGGTCAGGAAGAAAATTGCAGGTTAGGAGGGCGGTGCTGGGGTAAATAGACAAGGTCTTTTCCCTGGGGTGGGGAGTCCGAGACTAAAGGGCATAGGTTTAGGGTGGGAGGGGAAAGATATAAAAGGGACCTAAGGGGCAACTTTTTCACACAGAGGGTGGTATGTGTATGGAATCAGCTGCCAGAGGAAGTGGTGGAGGCTGGTACAATTGCAGCATTTAAAAGACATCTGGATGGGTATATGAATAGGAAGGTTTTAGAGGGATATTGGCCAAGTGCTGGAAATGGGACTAGATTAGATTAGGATACCTAGTCAGCATGGATGAGTTCAACCAAAAGGAATGATTCCATGCTGTACATCTCTATGATTCAAGGTTTTCAAATACTAGTTTCACAACCTTTTATGCCCACCTGGTTCAGTTCAGTTGACTGGACAGCTGATTTGTGATGCAGTCTGACGCCAATAGCAAGTGTTCAAGTCCTACACTAACTGACTATGAGGAAGTCTCCTTTTCAATCTCTCCCCTCACCTGCAGTGGTGACCCTGAGATTAAGCCAGACCTGACGCCTCTATCAAATAAGAGTATACACCTATGGGCTGGTATGACTAGGACTCTTCACTTTTATTGCTTCAAAACAAACTAATACTGGAAAATTAGTTATTTTCAGAATAAAAATAGCGACATGGATTAAAAGGGGGACAAATGCTCTCCTGCTGCATGTCAAATTTCCTTAAAGGCAGCATGCCCACTTATACAGAGTTTTTGCAGCAAGAACAGAGCGGTGCACATCACTGCCCGTTCTACTGGTTTCAATTAAGATTGCTTCCAAAGGTCATCATTTTAACTTGCCAGGACATGGACATACCCTTTCGATTATATTATCAAATACACGAAGAGTGTGTGTTTTAGAACAAAGAATGTGTTTGGGAAGGAAACAGCGTTTCAACAAGCAGAATTTTGGCAACTCGGTGTTTTAAAATAACCAACCCGGTGATTTAAAACGGGCTCAGTCCGAATAGAAATCGCGGCCGACAAAGATTGTAAATCCGAACCAGTCATAGGAAATGCCGTCTATAACCGAGGGATAAAGCGTTTCAAATACTAAAAGGAAACGTAAAGAGACTGGAAACTAAAACCACATCGCCCCCTCCCCCCCAATAACACACACGAGCGAATAAAACATCCAGTTAGTGACAGATTCTGCTCGTTATACAACGGCAAATTAAAATCGAAGACCAAGTATCCGGCGTTGCGGCGGGTGAAAGGCCTGATCGCGGGCTTTGGGGGGAGGGAGGTGGGTGAGGGCAAAGGGCCTGAACTCCGGTGGGTTTTAAAAGGCCTGGACGCGGGGGCGGCCTACCGGCTCCTGGGGGAGGGGCGGGTGAATGATTGCAGTCGCCTCCAGCAGCGGGCCCTCTCTCTCCCCGATCACGGTACTCACTATGGCATGGCTCGGCCCGGCTCCGTTCCACTTCCACTATCCCTAACGGTCGCCGAGGTTCACTTTCATCCTTGCGCCCCCGTGATTGATTCTTTTCTTGCCTTTTACTGAGCGGGAAAATAAAATCGCTCCTTCGGATGTTGAAGGAATTTCCCCCCCCCCACTACCGTTATGTCTTTGATTTTAAACTCGCCCCTCCTTTTGTTGTGTCCCCAACGCCGACGGCACCCTCTTCTCCCTCCCTTGCTCCTCCTTTACAACAAAGCGGCCGGTCCCAACATGGCGACAGACAGACAAAAACAACAAACCCGCCGCAGCCAGCACCAGCCGGCTCGGCGACCTCGGCGCCGCCTTCCCCCTACCGTCAGCGCGCACACGACGCCATGCGCGCCGCGTCCATACGTCGCTGGACGCTCTCCCCTCCCAGCACGCATGCGCACTTACACGTAAGGCTGTCGGGAAATTCTGTACATCGCCAACACCAAGGAGCTTGCGCATTTTCAGCCCTTTTGCGCAAGCTCCTTAGTGCTTTTCAGCTGCACAGTCTCGTTGATACTGCGCATGCTCCCTCGTGTCTGAACGAACCGCCTCTTTGATAGTGAGCATGCTCCCTATTGTCCATAAGCACAGCCTCGTTGTTAGTGCGCATGCCCGTGTATCTGGAAGCACAACCTGATAGCGAAAATATTGTTAAGCGTTACTGGGTTCGAGGCGTTAACTTTGTTTTTTCTCCACCGATATCGTTAGATATGCTGAATTTCTTCAGCAATTTCTGTTTTAGTTCCAGCCTTGTTCATAACGCACATGCTCTTTGGTGTCAGCAAGAGAGCTGCGAATGCTGGAAATCTGAAACAAAAGTCTTTTTCCTGGGGTCGGGGGTCCAGTACTAGAGGGCATAGGTTTAGGGTGAGAGGGAAAAGGTATAAAAGAGACCTAAGGGGCAACTTTTTCATTCAGAGGGTGGTACATGTATGGAATGAGCTGCCAGAGGATGTGGTGGAGGCTGGTACAATTGCAACATTTAAGAGGCGTTTGGATGGGCAAAAGAATAGGAAGGGTTTGGAGGGATATGGGCTGGGTGCTGGCAGGTGGGACTAGATTGGGTTGGGATATCTGGTCAGCATGGACAGGTTGGACTGAAGGGTCTGTTTCCATGCTGTATGACTCTACAAATATGAATTGCTGAAGAAACTTGGCAGGTCTAGCAGCATCTGTGGAGAGAAAACAGAGCTAAGGTTTTGAGTTCAGTGACCCTTATTCAGAACTCTTTACTGACTGAAAATTAACTTTGCTTTCTTTCCAGAGATGTTGCCAGACTTAAGTTTCACTAGCAATCTTTGCTTTAGTTTCATTCATTTTTCCTATTATTTCAATAATGATTTGAAACTTACTCTTTGACTCTAAGAGTTGAAGAATAACTTAAGGCTTAAACCTGAAATTGGTTCAACAAGCGCTCTCTCCTCTGAGTTCATTATCCTCTTTTGAACTAACCTCTAAGTAAATGTCCCACTTTCAGGACCTTTGACATTGCCAGCTAATCAGAAACAAAAACAAATTACTGGAAATGCTCAGCAGCATCCGTGTGGAGAAATCAGAGTTAACATTTGAGTACGGTGACCCTTCCTCAGACTTGATGATAGCTAGGAAAATGTCGATTTTTATGCAGAACACAATCGTGGAGGGTGGGGATAAGGAGTAAATGATAGGTGGGGATTGAGCCCAAAAAGAGAGAGAACAGTTGGACAGACAAAAGAGTAGATAACGATCTGGCTAGGACGGTGAATAGCTGTTAATGGAGACGGTTAGTGGCTTACAATGGGTAATAGACTATGATAATAAGAAGAAAGTGAGCATTGCAGATGCTGGAGACAAAACGTTTGGTGCTAGAAAAGCACAGCTGGTCAGGCAGCATCTGAGGAACAGGAATGCTCAAAATGTTGACTCTCCTGCTCCTAGGATGCTGCTTGACCGGCTGTGGTGTTCCAGCACCACACTTTTTTACTCTTTATGTGATAACAAGGCATGATGTGTGGGGTCTAGGACATAGAAGAGTTCAAGCTCTCACGTTCATGAACTCGATATTGAGTCCAGAAGGCTGCAGGCCTCCCAAGTGGAAAATGAAGTATTGTTCTTCCAGATTATGTTGAGCTTCACTGAAGCACTGCAGCAAGCCTGAGGCAGAGATATTGGGCATGGAAGAGGCTGACGTGTTGAAATGGCAGGCAACTGGAAGCGCAGAGTCGTTTTTGCAGGCAGAATGTGAGTGTTCTGTGAAGTGGTCACCCAGTCTGTGCTTCATTTCTCCAATGTAGAGATCACATTGTGAGCACCAAATGCAGTACACTAGATTGTGTGAAGTGCAGTTAAGCGCTGGCTCACCATGAAAGATATCTTTGGGCCCTTGGATACTGAGGACGGAGGAGGTAAATGGGCAAGTATCTCAGGTTTGTTGTAGTGGTCCAATGAAGCTCAGCCTAAACTGGAAGAACAACATCTCATTCTCCACTTGGGGAGCCTGCAACCTTCTAGACTCAATATTGAGTTCAATACCTTTAAGGTTTTAAAACTCCTACGTCCTAGACTCAACCCCACACATCAGGCCTTGTTATCACATTGTCTGCTATTATACACAAGCCATTGTTAGCCAGTAACAGTCTCCATTAATAACTATTTACTCTCTGAGCCAGACCATTATCCACTCCTACCTGTTCTTCTCCCTCTTTGGGCTCTATCTCCACCTATCATTTACTCCTTACCTCTTTCCCCCCACCCCATGTCCTGCATAAAAATTGACATTTTGCTTGCTATAATCAGTTCTGAGGAAGGGTCATCAGATTCTGATTCTGATTTCTCCTCACAAGTGCTGCCAGACCTGCTGAGCGTTTCCAGCAATTTCTGTTTCTAATTTTGTTTCTGATTTAAGCATCTGCAATTCTTTTGGTCTTAGTGACCTCAAAATCCTTGTAATGTCAATCACAAATAAGGTACTCTGATCACTTATTGTCACTTTTTGCACCTCCTTTGGTACTTGCCCCTTGAAAAAAAATTCCTCATTTCAATTAGAACTACCTCGCATGAAGCCACTGTTTGAAAGGAGTGGCAAGGACCTGATGAAGGGCTTTTGCCCGAAACGTCAAATTTCCTGTTCCTTGGATGCTGCCTGACCTGCTGCGCCTTAACCAGCAACACATTTTCAGCTCTGATCTCCAGTATCTGCAGACCTCACTTTTTACTGGCAAGGACAAGCTAGGGAACTGTAAGCCAGTGAGCCTGATGTCGGTGATGGGTACGTTGTTGGAGGGAATCCTGAGGGACAGGATGTACGTGTATTTGGAAAGGCAAGGACTGATTACGGATAGATTAGAGTAGTGCTGGAAAAGCACAGCAGGTCAGGCAGCATCCAAGGAGCAGGAAAAGGGACGTTTCGGCAAAAGACCTTCATCAGGAATGGAGGCTAGTCAACATGGGTCTGTGCATGGGAAATCATGTCTGACAAACTTGACAGCGTTTTTTGAAGAAGTAACAAAGAGGATTGATGAGGGCAGAGCAGTGGACATGATCTATATGGTCTTCAGTAAGGCATTCAACAAGGTTCCCCGTGGGAGACTGGTTAGCAAGATTAGATCTCATGGAATACAGGACGAATTCGCCATTTGGATACGGAACTGGCTCAAAGATAGAAGACAGAGGGTCAGGGTGGAGGTTGTTTTTCAGACTGGAGGGTTGTGACCAGTGGAGTGCCACAAGGATCGGTGCTGGGTCCACTACATTTCATCATTTATATAAATAATTTGGATGTGAGCATAAGAAGTATAGTTAATAAGTTTGCAGATGACACCAAAATTGGAAGTGTAGTGGACAGCAAAGAAGGTTACCTCAGATTACAATGGGATTTCGATCAGATGGGCCAGTGGGCTGAGAAGTAGCAGATGGAGTTTAATTTAGATAAATGCGAGGTGCTGCATTTAGGAAAAGCAAATCTTAACAGGACTTTTACACTTAATGGTAAGGTCCGAGGAGAGGACAGAGACCTTGGAGTGCAAGTTCATAGCTCCTTGAAAGTGGGGTTGCAGGTTTATAGAGTGGTGAAGAAGGCGTTTGGTATGCTTTCCTTTATTGGTCAGAATACTGAGTACAGGAGTTGGGAAGTCATGTTGTGGCTGTACAGGGCATTGGTTAGGCCACTTTTGGAATATTGCATGCACATTCTGGTCTCCTTCCTATCGGAAGGATGTTATGAAACATGAAAGGGTTCAGAAAAGGTTTACAAGGGTGTTGACAGGGTTGGACAATTTGAGCTTTAGAGAGAGGTTGAATAGGCGAGGACTGTTTTCCCTGGAGCATCACAGGTTGAGGGGTGACTTTATAGAGGTTTATAAAATCATGAGAGGCATGGATAGGATAAATAGACAAGGTTTCTTCCCTGGGGTGAGGGAGTCCAGAACTAGAGAGCATAGGCTTAGGGTGGGAGGGGAAAGAAACAAGAAAGATCAAAGGCGCAACTTTTTCGTGCAGAGGCTGGTATGTGTACAGAATGAGCTGCCAGAGGAAGTGGTGGAGGTTAGTATGATTTCAACATTTAAAAGGCATCTGGATGGGATTATGAATAGGAAGGGTTTGGAGGGATTTTGGCCGGGTGCTGGCAGAATAGATTGGGTTGGGATATCTGATCAGCACGGACGAGTTGGACTAAAGGATCTTTTTCCATGCTGTACATCTCTATGACCTCTATGACTCTACCTTTCAAGCCTCAAGTGATCAGCATTTAGACTCCATTCACCATAACATTGTTTTCATTACAAATTGCTCAACCGGTTATGGGTTATGTTTCAGTGTATTATGAGTCTTTATCGGGGATACAGTGCACTATATTGGTCCTTATTTAAGAAAGGATATGTATGCATTGAAGCAGTTCAGACAAGATTTACTAAACTAACACCTAGAATGAATGGGTTTTCTTAAGAGGAAATGTTAAACATGCTAGTCTTCTATCTACTTAAGTTCAAAAAAGTAAGAGGTGACGAGTAAGATATACAAATCTCGAAGAGTCTACATGAGAGATATGGAAAGTGCTTCCTGTTGTGGGAAAATTTATAATTCAGAATCACTGCTTAGAATTAAGACAATGTTAAAGAGAGTACTTTTTCTTCAGGTGGTTTGTGAGTCATTGGAACTCTTCTCAAAACGCAGTGGTAGGGATGTTTATATTTTCAAGGTAGAAGTAAATAAATTCAAGATATTCTATGGTGTGAATGATTTCTGGGAATCAATAAAAATGTAGTATAATCAAATTAACCATTATCTTGTTAAATGACAGAGCAGGTTCACTTGGCCAAGTGACCTATGCCTACTCCCAATTTGTATATTTATATTTAGAATCATGGAACTACACAGATGGAAACAGACTGTTTGGTTCAACGTACCCATGCTGACCAGATATCTTAAACTGATCTAACCCCATTGGCTAGTATTTGGTCCATTTTCCTCCAAATCCTTCCTATTCATGTATCCATCTAGATGCCTTTTAAATATTTTAAATATCATTCCATACATGATCCGACTTCTATGTGAAAAATTTACCCTTTAGGTCTCTTTTAAACTTTCCCCTCTCACCTTAATTCCCCTATTCTGGGGAAAAGACCTTGACTGTTCACCTTATCCATGCCCTTCATGATTTTATAAACTTCTATATGGTCACCCCACAGCCTCCGAGTCTCCAGGGAAAAAAGTCCCAACGTATTCAGCCCCTCACTATAGCTCAAACCCTCCAATACCAGCAACAACCTTGTAAAACCTCTCTGAACAACATCTCTTCCATACTAGGGAAACCAGAATTTAATTTTAAAAGTGGCTTCACAAATGTCCTGTACAGCCATAACAATCATCCCAACTTCTCTACTCAATGCACTGACCAATGAATGCAATATGCCAAGTGCCTTCTTCACCACCCTATTTGCAACTCCACTTTCAAGGAACTATGCATCTGCATTTCTCAGTCTCTTTGTTCAGCAACACTCCCTAGGACCTTACCATTAAGTGTATAAGTGCTTCCCTGATTTGCCTTTCCAAAATGCAGCACCTCACATTTACCTAAATGAAACTGCATCTGCTACTCCTTGTCCCATTGGTTCATCTGATCAAGGTCCTGTTGCACTCTGAGATAGCCTTCTTTGCTGACCACTACACAACCAATTTTGGTGTCATCTACAAACTTACTGAACACCTCCGATATTCACATCCAAATCATTTAAAGAAATGGTGAAAATCAATGAAACTGGCAACGATTCTTTTTGGCACACCACTGTTCACAGGCCTCCAGTTCAAGAAAAATCCCTCTACCACCAACCTCTGTCTCTGACCTTCAAGCCAATTTTGTATCAAATTGGTTAGCTCTCTCTGAATTCCATGTGACTTAACCTTGCTAACCAGTCTACCATGCTGTTTCTAAAGTTGGAGCAATACAAAATGTATTGTACTATAAGATTATAAACTAATAGGAGTCACTTAATTCATATAAGCAGGATTTCCTTTAATGGCACAAATTAGATTTCCACTAAAACTAATTTTGCTAACACACAATTTAAAAAGACAAAGTCCTAATCAATATATCAAAACTGGTTTCTCATCTGTATAATTTGGAGAAACAATTCAAAGTCTTCCACTTTCTCTTCATTCAACTTGTGGATTATGCTTGAACAGGTATTCAGCCTTAAAAATTAAAAAAAACATTTTAATATATTACTATGATTTGGCAATTCTGGATTAGGATAACAGAGTTAGAATATGCAGGTGTATAAGGGAGACACAACTGAATTAGGACAATGGTAACCTCTTTCTAATCATATGATTATCAGAGTATTAGTTCTGAAAAATATTAGATTATCAATGATAATTGTTTGATTAGAACTCCAGGTGCCTACATTTCTTTTCTGAGAGAAATCAACAGAGTACTACTGACTCCCGTGAAGCCATGCATATTTCTTCAGCAGAAGAGGCTAAAATGTTAATATTCCCTGAAGCATGGGAATAAAGATGTTGGGTACTAAATCTGATGTGATTTATTTGCTTCATAGCTCTATCTTCTGAAGAAGGGTTACACCTGAAACATTGACTTGTCCTCCTCATAATGCTGCCTGGCTTGCTGCGTTCTTCCAACCTCCTGCTTGTCTATCTTGGATTCCAGCATCTGCAGCTTTTGGTCTCTAATTAAGTTTGGACCACTGTGAAGCCTCGTCAAAGGATGCTTATTTTGATGAAGTTCTCTACCTCCATCAGATGTGAATCCTGAAGAAAGTTTACTGCTGAAACATTGAAACTCTCCACCTCCTGATGCTGCCTGGCTTTCTGTGTTCTTCTAGCATCCTGCTTGTCTACCTATCTTCTCTCACAAATATTTAATTAGTCACAGTTATGTAACTTTCTCCCTCTCACACACACACACACACACACTCTCTTGCTCTCTTTCTCTCTCCACATATGCACGCACATAAATCTATGGAGTGAATTTGCATTTACAGAATTGTATTTGCAGATACATTCTATTTTGTTCAGAAAGCACACAATCTGTAGGTAGTCAATCCGTATGGCATTTTATCAATTCCTACTTTGGAAACAGAACCAGTCTTACTCAAGATTGGAATATATACAGACTCTAACCTCACACCTTTAATGCACTGCCTGAGCTGAGATGTCACGTTTTTAGAAAACTTTAAATTATTTCAGGAATTTGATTTGAAAGAAGTTCTGGGATTTATGTATTAATGAATCGAAACCTGCTACTCAATCTAAAAGATGAAAGACAACAGGAATCTAGGTTTGTTCAATATATTGCACCAGTTGTGTGATGTTTTGCTATAAATTCTGTGTCCTATGAACATAGCTACCTGACGAAGGAGCAGTGCTCCAAAAGCTTGTACTTCCAAATAAACCTGTTAGACTTTAACCTGGTATTGTATGATTTTTAACAGTTATGTAAGATATTGGATTGGTAGAAAACTGGTCATTTCACCCCCACACTGATCATGGCCATGTGCAGTATTGATTACCATAAGTGCAAAGTCCTCACAGCTCAATACTCTGCAGGATGAATCACTGTTGGTTTGTGTTCTAATAGAGGAGAGTAATGAACAAGTTTAAGGGGATCATGGCAAGGGAATCACTATTTTGTTTCACTTACCAAGAAGTCAACTGGATCACTGGGCCTGATTTTGCAGCACTCAATCAGTCCCTTGGTCAGTGTTGGCATGACATTCTGCATTAAATAATTTCGTAATGGGACTGAATGGGCTTCAAGAAATTCCTGTTCTTGTCTCTTTACCTCCTCCAGACGCTTGCTCTGTATAAAAATTCAAATATATTAACTTTTCAACATACACAAAGAGGTCATGGATCTAACCCATTTAACCCATCTGATTCACTAATGCCCTTTAGGGAAGGAAACCTTCTGTCTTTAACCAGTCTAGCCTAAAAGTGACTGCAGAACCACAGCAATATTATTGACTCTTACCTGCCCTCTGAAATGGCTTAGCAAGCCACTCAACTTACAGGAAATTAGGAATGGGCAACAAATGTGGGTGTTCATACCACCATGCCTTAAAAGAATAAAGAAAAGAAATGTGGATGGAGCAGGAAGGCAAAGTGGGTATAAAAGATCAGCCACAGTCAAAGTAAACAGAAGAAATCCCTCAAAAGGCCGAAGGTCCATTCCTGCTCCATTTCTAATGTTCTTAATTATAAACACACATACACAAACTTTGTGCTGTTGTAAAAAAAGACATAGAGACATACAGCATGGAAACAGATCCTCCGGTCCAACTCATCCACACTGACCAGACATCCCAACTGGCCTTGTCCCATTTGGCAGCATTTGGCCCATATCTCTCTAAATCCTTCTTTTTCGTATATCCATCCAGATGTTTTTTAAATGTTGTAATTGCACCTATTTTGTCAAAGCTTTTACTCTTGTGCTCATTGAGCTAATTCATAAGAATATCAGAGATATCAGTGTAAGGGGAAAAAAAAACATTTAGACTGTATGAGGACAGTGCTGATTAGTTGCAGATGGATTGGTAGAGGTATTGCAATGGGCAATGCACCAAATAGGTGATGACTAACAGTTAACTGCCAAGTTTGTTTAAAATTTAACCTAGTTAGGTTGACTCTGGTCAAGGCATTGCCCTGAGAAACTTACCAGAGAATTCTGTTTCCTATTAGAACAGAATGGAGTGTAAGAGTATTTGTAGCTTCCAAAAATCTGCAGGTTGGTGAATTAGCCATGAGAAATGCAGGGTTACAGGGATGAGAAGAGATTTGGGTGGGATGCTCTTCAATGGGCCAAATGGCCTGCTTCCGCACTGTAGGGGTTCTGTAATACCTATGTGTGTGGATGTGCCATACTGCAAGTGCAACTGACTCACTTGTGTTATAGGCAGACCATTCTTCTGGCTTGCCAACAGCGTCCTATTAGCCTTCCAGAGTAAGCCAAGGTAGACTGTCACTTGAAGTAATGACTACTCTGATCAGGTCATATCTTACTGTATATTGCACAAACTCATAAATAGGTCATAAGCCAAAGGCCCATGCAGAACCTGAGAAGTGCAAAATAATAAGGAAGAAATACTGAAGAATCAGATTTTGACTCTGAAGCTTCTGAGATCACTAAGTTCAGTTTTCATTCAAATATGAAGGATGTAGTCATTATGTTTGATCATGATTTGTGAATGTAAAAATTGAATTAAATTACATGATAGCTATATTTGCTTATTAGGCACAACAAAACTTGTAAAAATAAAAGGAAATATGTCAAATGCTGGAAAACTGAAATAAGAACAGGACTGCTGAACTTACATGGTGTCAGCATTTCTAAAAAGTACAGACTGTAACATTCTAGGCAGATACCTTTCAAGGGAGCAGTTTGTTAATGTACTGTTTTAAAAGCAGCACTGAAAAGTTTTTATTTGATTAGAAAATACTTACAAAGTACAGATGTGAGACATATTAGCTTTAGATACCAATTCTAAAATTAATACAGGACATTAATACTGAATATGTTATGCAATGATTAGAATGAGGTCAGTCAAGTGGAGGTCATAGGATATGAGCTCCCTAACTGGGGCTGTTAATCTGGTCCAATCTGGGAGTCCTGGCTGACAGCTATAGACAGGAGTGTCAGAGGTTCTGTCATTCTGAGAGCTGGCACCTGAGGAAGCTGGATCAGTGTCAAGGACTTTCATAGTGTAAATAAAGGACGACTTGATGCTGGGATACTGGCCTCTATGGTGTTTTTTTCATATTACTTATTACAGAATGAAAAGTATATGAGAAATGAATCAAAGTAAAATGTGTAAATAAATGTCAAATCATGAACTGGACTAGTTGATTAATTTGGAGGTTAATAATTATGAATGATGTTATTAACTGTTATGGTTGTAAGAAGCAAAAGATTTGTTTATTTAAATATCAAGTGGATAACAAAAACCTGAAGGCAGGGAGAATTCTACACAGGATAGTCCTCATGAATTTCAGCCTGGTAGCTGTTAGTAGGACATAAAGGCATAGAGAGAAACTTTACCCATTGTAACATAAATATCAGCACTTATGGATCTGCTGACATCGTTTGTTCTTTATTAAAGAGATTGCACTGTAGCTGATCAATTTACCTTCATAGTTGGAGAAAAGTAAAACGTAGAAAGATAGTTTCTGATAGTAATCAAATGGCATATTTTAATGCCCAGTTATATTTTTTCTGAGTACCACGGGCTACTGCGGATATTGGGTCTTATCTGAACTTGCCAGTATGTTCCATTTATGAATACATTTCCCCCACTTACCCATTCCTCCCAGCGTGCCATTTTTTCTGCTGCTTCCTCTGCTTCCCTTCGTTCTCGCTCTGCAATTTCAGCAGCCTCTCTGGCCAGGCGCTCATCTGCCTGTCTGCGTTGCAGTTCTTTCAGCTCCTCAGGTGTTGGCCCATAGTTCTTAGCAGATCCCACAATTTTAATAATATCATCAATGACTGGAGTGTTTTCAGCATCATTATCTTGAGAAACATCTGAAAGGGACAGTTACAGGCTGCACTTCAAGTTTTCTTGTACATTCACTGTAATCCTCAACACAGTTGGAAATTGCATTTCAAATGCATGTAGCTGGCCAAAATGACTTCAGCATTACATGTCTTTCCTTTATTTCATGTGTTACAATACAGGGTTAACTCCTCTGCTAATTTAACCCAACACACATAAAAGATTCAGCCCGTGCTATAATTTGTAAAAATTCGAGAGGTAAAGAACTATCCCAAAGGTTACTATTTAAAATAAAAGTTAACAACTTTAATTGATGAACACCTATTTACAAGTCATTTATCTAAACCTATCTTTTACCTTTCCTTCTACAATACTGGCTCAATAAAACCCCCGAGTAAGATTTACAGAAAAATTCTAATTTCATAACCAGCCAGCTGTTCTTTTCTTGGTATCTTCCTCTGTAAATTTGCTCTCCAGGTCAGTGTCGATCTTTGTTCCTGTGCAAACTCCTTCTCCAGGTACCTGTCAGAGAGTTCTTGCTAACATTGGTTGGTCTTTTAGAAGTTCTGCCCCAACTGTTCAATTTTTCCTGGCCTTATACGCCAAAGCATTGGATCGTTTCATTGGTTTTAATACTGTCAAAATATCAAATTCAAACTTGATTGGAGTTTAGTATCTTGGGGCATAATTTAAACTGATTGGCCAAATTTGAATTTGTTTTGTCTCAGAGCAACTCCTAGTTGCTGAACCAAATGTTACATTGTAAGTTCTCCAGCACTCTGTGTGCTTGCTAAGTGCTTCAACGCTCTTAAAGGTACATTACCCCTTACACCTTCATAACACATGTTCTTAATTACATGCCTTTAAACATTTGGCTGTTGGTATCATATCTGTATTCATAAACTTTATCACTTATTCATATTTTACCTATATTTTGTCAGTCCTATCAATAGACACCGCTACTGACCATAAAACTCAGGCTATTAATCTACATTTCTTTTTCTTTGTGACACTGATGAACCTTCTGTATACTTCTAGCAATTAAGTGTCTTATTTCAGATGTTTGGTACTCACTGGTTTATTTTAAACAGAGATCACACTCTAATTAGATACATCCTTTGTCATAGAAATCACTAGTTATAATTCTATCAGAGCTAAAAGTCAAACATATATTAAAATTGGCATTTATATTTAAGAAATAAATGCAAAAGCATCCAAGACTTTCCATACATATTGTATCTTTAGAGACAGGACTGAAGACAGCTGAGACACTTCTCCTTTGGGAGGGAGAGAAGGAAAATCAAAGAAAGTCCTCTCGAGTGACTGAATTTAAAAAATGCATTCATATAGTGTTCTTCACAACATCAGGACATGTGATTTCACTACTGATGAAGAACTTTATTTTTAGATTTGGATTCCCTACAGTGTGGAAACAAGCCCGTTGGCCCAATCAGCCCACACCGACCCTCCGAAGAGTAACCCACCAAGGCCTGTTTCTCTCTGACTAATGCACCTAACACTATGGACAATTTAGCATGGCCAATTCATCTGACCTGCACACCTTTGGACTGTGGGAAGAAACCAGAAAACCCATAGGAAACCCACGCAGACATGGGGAGAATGTGCAAACTCCATACAGTCACCCAAGGCTGGAATCGAACCTGGGACAATGGTGCTGTGAGGCAGCAGTGCTAGCTACCGTGCCGCCCAGATTGTTGATGTGCTTATCTACCTCTTTAAAATAACTCCCCCACTGCAGTTTGACTTGTTCAATTATTCATAGCACATATCATGATCTAATTGGATGGTGTAACAGGCTCAATGGTCCATAGCAGTTCCTATTTTCCTGTAAACCGTGAGCTTGGAAATTCCTTGTTAGTATACTAGTTATTATCCCCACTATCATGGAGGAGATTAGAGTTCAATCTACTGAAGGGGAGTGGCTGATCTTTGTGTGATGGACTGTTCGTAAATAAGGTTTTCTTTTTGGGTGCTTGTGGCACATCAGTAGAGTCCCTGAATCTGAGCAAGAGGTCTGAGCTCAAATCCCACCTTTTCCAGATGCATAATAACATCACTGAACAGGTAGATTAGAAAATATAAAATATTGCCTTGAATTTAAAATGAGTAATTCTAAGTGAGACCTTCCTGTGTGAATAAAAATACCTTTTGTTTTCTATAAAGTGCAAACTTTTCCTGATTATCATGCTAAAAGTTGAGAATGTGATGCTGGCAAAGCACAGCATGTCAGGCAGCATCTGTGGAGTAGGAGAATCGACATTTCAGGCATAATCCCTTCATTAGGAATAGGCTCAAATCCAAAACCTACCCACCACAAATCTAAAATCTCCAGAAACAGTTACTCCTACTCCTTGGATGCTGCCTGATCTGCTGTACTTTTCCAGCACCACACTCTCGACTCTGATCGCCAGCATCTGCAGTCCTCATTTTCTCTTAATCAAGTTAAAAATACAACAATGTTTTAAACAATTAACATCCACTCCTGGACTAGTACTGAAAAAGATGGGAAGTTAAATCATGCAAAATGTCAAATAACTAAGTCACAAGGCCAGCAAACCATGGGTCCCAGGTGTGACACAGAGCTGCAAGTTGGTTGGCAGGGAAGTCTTGATGGCTGGTAGCAGGAGAAGCTTGAAATAGATAGAAAAAATGGGCAGGGGGAAGAGCATAAGTGGAAGGACAAAATCTATGAGTGTAGAAGTGAGTGTTTTGTATGGGAAAAACATCAATGTTTGTTATCTCCCTTTAATACTTTGCAGGGCTTGTTTGTGTATGCGGAAATGTAGAGATCAGTAAAGTTTGTTATAGAAGACTTAGAGTCTAGAAAATGGGTAAGTTCGAGTAAAACAGACAACATATTTTATCTGGGACCACATCCTGAAGTCCTCAAGAGGGCTTATACTCAAAATGTTGAAATCTCCACCTCCACTTGTCCAGCTGCCCGGCTTGCTCTGTTCTTCCAGCCTCCTGCTTGTCTACCTTGGAATTCAACATCTGCAGTTTTTTTTAATCTCTAACCACATCACTCCAGGCTAAGACATTTTACTTGGTGGCTATATGGAGAACGATTAATATCAACCACAACTGAAGAGAAAATATTCTAATATTTCCTGTAAACGATATCATGATTTGGTTTATTCAACACATTGGTACCAAACACTGAAGGTAAAAAGAATACAAGGCAATACATTTTAAACATTTGTCTGTATCTTTGTCTTATGATTGCTCCACCAGAGGTGGCATCTAAATGAAAAGGAAGACAGGCAAGGCTATCTTCCTTTGTTTTTCCCCAATGTTTAATAATGCTAACTTTCAGCAATGGTTAAGTTTTAAAAAAAGGAAATGACATAGGGCAAACTTCTGGGCATTTACTCCCTGAATTTAGGCAATATCATGCTTCAAAGAAGACAAGGTAAAAACAATGACTGAAGATGCTGGAAACCGGATTCTAGATTAGAGTGGTGCTGGAAAAGCTCAGCAGTTCAGGCAGCATCCAAGGAGCAGGAAAATCAACGTTTCGGGCAAAAGCCCTTCATCAGGAATAGATGAAGGGCTTTTGCCCAAAACATCAATTTTCCTGCTCCTCAGGTGCTGCCTGAACTGCTATGCTTTCCCAGCACCATGCTAATTCAAAGAAGACAAGGCTATTCAAAACGTATCAGTAGATAGATTTAACAATGTCAATTCCACCTTCAATATTTGCAATGTCCTTAGTAACGTCAGACTGTAAAGGACTGGAAAATGCAGTTTTCTGAATACACCAGTCCTACACCCCAGTTTAATACAGCTCAATATACCCTCTGCAACACTAAGTTGGATGAATAGAATCTATTGGTTGTTTTCAGTTCAAGCTCATTGCCAAACACACGGCTGGCCAGAGGGATGAAGGCCAAGGCCCTGCAACCAGCCAAAAGGGCCAAACAAGTACTAGCCTGAGCAAATCTCAGAAGTGGCAGCAACAACCAGCAAGAAAAGGGAGCCACAGACTCCAGAAAGACACCATACAACACACACCAGGCAGCAGATATGGCCAGGAACAAGTGTTGGCTCCAGTAGGTGGCCCACAGTAGAAGCCTGGCAGCAATCTCCTCCACTTCCACTTTGGGCGGCACGGTGGCACAGTGGTTAGCATTGCTGCTTCACAGCGCCAGCGACCTGGGTTCAATTCCCGACTCAGGCAACTGACTGTGTGGAGTTTGCACGTTCTCCCCGTGTCTGCGTGGGTTTCCTCCGGGTGCTCCGGTTTCCTCCCACAGTCCAAAGATGTGCGGGTCAGGTGGGTTGGCCGTGATAAATTGTCCGTAGTGTTAGGTAAAGGGGTAAATGTAGGGGAATGGGTGGGTTGCGCTTCGGCAGGTCGGTGTGGACTGGTTGGGCCGAAGGGCCTGTTTCCACACTGTAAGTAATCTAATCTAATCTTTCAGAGAGCACACTACAGGAGGCACTATAAGTCGAATGCTCCTTTTTAAAAACATTTTGAAATGTATTTTATTTTAACAGTTATTTGATTTATCAATGGCAGAATTTAACGATTTAAAGTATAGAATTTCAACTTAGAAGGTTCACATATAACATGTTCGTTATTTTTATAATGAAGATCCTACAGAAACTAATGGGAATCAACGTCTTACTTAAAGTTGCAATTTTCAAAAATGTAACGCCAAATTTGTCTGAATGTACATTGCATGGCCTGCTCCTAATCATATACTTTATGTTAGTAACTTAATTGACATCTATCAAGCTTACCAATGTGCACAGGATGAATCTCAATCTCATCAAAATAATTAAGGAGTGTTTCGTCTTCTGTATTTTGTTCCCTGTACTGGGCAAGATGGCGCATGAACTTGTCTTGTGTATAGTGGGTTCCAACCACAAGGCTCTCTGGCAGGTTTAAAGCACGATTCTTCAGGAACTCATTGGAAGCTTCCAAAGAAAAGATGTATTCTGTGGAGAAAAATTATAGAAACTTGAATTATTGCCATAGAAATGATATGCGAAAGGTCAGAAGAATGGGAGTTTTTAAAATAAGTTACCAAGACAGCTTGAAGGAGGTATGGGTAATATTGAGGACAAAGAAATAGTCAGAGGTAGCCTTGTTGAAATTTAAGACTTCAGGAGGACAGAGAAGGTAAAGCTATTAGTGTTTAATTGGGTTTCAGAATTTCCATGTATGATAAAATTGAGTAATTGAGGTTTGCAGAGAAGTCAGAGAAGAAGGGATTGAGGTCTTCAGTGTAAGTGAATTCCACAAGGATGAGGAGTGAGTCATGACAGATTCAACTTTCAGTGATGTATAAATACTGTGGAGTTTTCACCTGTTACCTTTGAGGGTCATCAAATGTCCATTTAGGAGTTAAGATGATGTAATGAAATGCACTATGGGATAGATTATACAGATGGAGAGGGTACGTTTGATAGTCTAAATGACCTTGGCTCCCTTAACTTTATTAATTTGGATCAGCAACAGATAAGGGTCTATAACTGAAGATTATAGTTTATGCAGGTACTTGAAGGTTAGTAACAAAGAATAAAATATGACAAATATTATTGACATAGCTTTATAAAATCCTAAATGCAATGAATTATTACGAACCTGGAGTAATTACTTTGTCATATTGAGGTGATTTATTCAAGGTAGTTTCTTCTTCCTCATCTTCTTCAACTGTATTATAAGACAAGACACATAAGGGTTAATTTAGACACTGGCAAATGCTAAAAGGCTTAGTAATGTCTGTGCTGCAGAGATACTGAAATACTATTACACACCTCTGGGTTTCTTTTTAACTACCCCAAATCATCCATATTATAAAGTAAAAGAACAATTGACGAGCATGACCCACCAGGAGCAGTGTTGGGTAAAAGAGAGGGAAGATCCAAGGAGTAGGGGAATCGATGTTTTGGGCAAAAGCTCTTCATCAGGAATGAGGCTGAACTGAGGGGTGGTGGAGGGAGGGGGTGAAGAGATAAATGGGAGGGGTGGGGCTGGGGAAAGGTAGCTGAGAGTGTGATAGATAGATGGGGGGGTTAATGGTGATAGGTTGGAGAGGATAGGTGGGAAGGAAGATGGACTGGTAGGACAGATCATGAGGGTGGTGCTGAGTTGGAAGGTTGGATCTCGGATAAGGTGGGAGTAGGGGAAGTGAGGAAACTGGTGGAATCCACTTTGATGCCATGTGGTTGGAGGGTACTGAGGCTGAAGATGAGACGTTCTTCCTCCAGGCGTCGGGTGGTTAGGGAGTGGCGATGGATGAGGCCCAGAACTTGCAAGTCCTTGGTGGAGTGGGAGGGGGAGTTGAAGTGTTCAGCCACAGGGCGGTGGTGTTCTCTGAAGCTTTCTGCAAGTAGGCGTCCTGCCTCTCCAATATAGAGAAGACTGCATCAGGAGCAACAGATACAGTAAATGACATGTGTGGAAATGCAGGTAAAACTCTGATGGATGTGGAAGACTCTTTTGGCGCCTTGGATGGAGGTGAGGCAGGGGGAGGTGCGGGCGCAGGTTTTACAATTCATGCGGTGGCAGGGGAAGGTGGGTTGGTGCTGACGGGGGGGGGGGGGGGGGCTGCGGTTTGGACCTGACAAGGGAGTCATGAAGTCTTCACGGAAAGTGGATGGGGTATGGAGGGGAATATATCTCTGCAGGTGGGGTCCAGTTGTAGGTGGCAGAAGTAGCGGAGGATGATGCAATGCAGACAGAGGTTGGTGGAGTGGAAGATGAAGAGCGGGGTGGGGGGAGGTGGTTCTGTCCTTGTTGCAGTTGGGGTGGATGTATGGGGTTCGAGGGCGGAGGTGTGGGAAGTGAATGAGATGTGCTGGAGGGCATCCTCAACCACTTGAGAGTGGAAACTGCATCTTTAAAGAGTTTATGCTCGAAATGTCGATTCTCTTGCTCCTTGACTGTTTTTCCAGGACCAGACCTTTTGACTCTGATCTCCAGCATCTGCAGACCTCACTTTCTCCTGAGTGCATAAACGATGCTTCTACTGCTGAACTGCTTTGTGGGAGCTCTGCAGTGTTCTCAGAACAATTTTCGAGTAATACAGTCATTGAGTCATATAGCATGGACCCTTGGTTGTCCATGCCAACCATGTTCCTAAATCAAACTAATTCCACTTGCCTGCATTTGACCCATTGCTGTCCAAAGCTTTCTCATTTGTATACTTTATCCAATTGTTTTTTAAATATCGTAACTGTACCTGCATCCACCACTTCCTCTGGCAGTTCATTTGACATACAAAGCACTGTCTGTGTAAAAAGGTTGCCCCTCATATCCTTTTTAAATCTTTCTCACTTAAAAAAAAGCCCCCTAGTTTTGAACTGCCACACTCGAGAGAAAAGACATTTGCTATTCACCTTATTAATTTTCAAGATTAATGGTGGTTAACCTCATAATGATGAGGCACATTCTTGAACATCACACTATGTGGCAATTAGCAGTGGAGGAGGTCAGTGTGGAGACAACTACAACTATTCTGGATAAGTCATTTCTGATTGACTTATCTGGCTGAGAAAGCAGTAAACACAACACCAGTTCCTCGGTTCTTGACATTTCCACAGTTCACCTTCATTGTGTTACTGACAATCACAATGGCTATAATGCAAAAATTAAAATCATCATCAAATAAATATTCCAAGTCAAATTAAGCATGTCATTTGCACCAACTAATCATCCATGCTTTCCTTCAGGGCCTATGTTCTTTATTCTTTCATGGGATGTGGATGGCACTGGCAAGACCAACATTCCTAATTGCTCTTGAATTGAGTGATTAACTTGGCCATTTCTGAAGACAGTCAAAAGCCAATTGCTGTGGGTTGGAATCACATGTAGGCCAGAACGAGTAAAATGGGCAGATTTCCAACTCTAAAAGGGATTAGTGAACCTGTCTTTTTAAAAACAGTAATCAATGATGTTTGATATAGTCACCAACCAAAGACTAGCTTTATATTCCAAAACAATTAACTGAATTCCAAGTTCACAAATTGCTATGATGGGTCCTGAACCCATTTATACTTACCGTATGTTTCTAGACAGAGCTGTCGTAGTGGTCACAGCATGGAAGGCTGCTGAATTTCATTGAGAAAGACGGCCCTGAAAAGCCATTTCTCATTCCCAGGCAGCTCTATTCCTAGAAACCCTGGCTTTGTATGTATCATCTTGGAATGGATACTAGCAGTCTGAATTGGTTGGCCAGCGGTGAAGAAGCAGTGTGGAAGGACAAATGTTGATATATTAAAGAGAGATATTGTTCTCCAATCGTTGTTGGAGAATCAACTATGGTGACATCACTGAGGCATCCAGATGCTGTGTGGCTTGCCCAGGTGATGCAATCATCAAACACATGCAGCATGGTTGGTTGTACTAATAGAAATGGTCATCTTTTCCACTAATCCAATCCTATAAAAGGCATTTCTGCAATGGGATCTGTGTGCTAAGACTTTGTTTGTGTAAATGCATATATCTATCCCCTTTTCCATTTGGAAGTTGGTTAATTTGTAAACAAACAGCATCAAAGTCTGAATCTTAAACAGGATAAAGGTGGTTAAATGCAAAATTACTGTTGTAGTTATTCAAGTGAAATTGATAGTTTTACTCACGATATACACATACAAATTTTAAAAGTAGGCAAGGATAAAAGATATTTATAAAGATGAAAGTAAGAAAATTCTCTATGATTATGGCAATAAATTTGGGTGATGTGATTGTGTTGGTTGAATAATTAATAGTATATACAAGCTGTGAAATGTGGGTATGAGATTTTCAGCAGTTCAAAGCATGTCACAGAACATAGAACACAAGAAGTCATTCAGCACCTCATGAGAGGTATGAATCTTAACAAGGATTGTTGGTATATGTGTGATGGGAGTGGGTCCATTGTATATGAAGCTACAGTTGGTAGGATGTGGTATTTGAGGACACATTCACTCACTCCTCATTGTATTTCTTGTCACACTACATTGAGGTCCTCAGAGAGTGATACCTGGCATTGGTTACTAGGGTTAGCTGGTCCCAATAACTTAGCAAAGTTCACCTGTAAAGCCTGCTGAACCTTTGTGGATTGATGACATCACTTCTTCCCACTACTTCCTATACCACAGCCTCCAGTGTAGCTTCAGAAGGACATGGAGCCTGTTCTCTGCTAATTGCATGTCGCATGATGTTCAGGGCTATGCCTCATCATGATGAGGTTATAGAGTCATAGAGATATACAGCATGGAAACAGACCCTTCGGTCCAACACGTCCATGCCGACCAGATATCCCAACCCAATCTAGTCCCACCTGCCAGCACTTGGCTCATATCCCTCCAAACTCTTCCTATTCATATGCCCATCCAAATGCCTCTTAACTGTTGCAATTGTACCAGCCTCCACCACATCCTCTGGCAGCTCATTCCATACACGTACCACCCTCTGCATGTCTAAGTTGCCCCTAGGTCTCTTTTATATATTTCCCCTCTCACCCTAAACCTACGCCTTCTAGTTCTGGACTCCCTGACCCCAGGGAAAAGACTTTGTCTATTTACCCTATCCATGCCTCTCATAATTTTGTAAACCTCTATAAGGTCACCCCTCAGCCTCCGACGGTCCAGGGAAAACAGCCCTAGCCTGTTCAGCCTCTACCTGTAGCTCAGATCCTCCAACACAAACAACATCCTTGTAAGTCATTTCTGAACCCTTTCAAGTTTCACAACATTTTTCCAATAGGAAGGAGACCAGAATTGCACGCAATATTCCAACAGTGGCCTAACCAATGTCCTGTACAGCTGCAACATGACCTCCCAACTCCTTTACTCAATACTCTGACCAATAAAGGAAAGCATACCAAACGCCATCTTCAGTATCCTATCTACCTGCGACTCTACTTTCAAGGAGCTATGAACCTGCACTCCAAGGTCTCTTTGTTCAGCAACACTCCCTAGGACGTTAGTAAGTGTATAAGTCCTGCTAAGATTTGCTTTCCCAAAATGCAGCACCTCGCATTTATCTGAATTAAATTTCCTCTGCCACTTCTCAGCCCATTGGCCCATCTGGTCCAGATCCTGTTGTAATCTGTGGTAACCCTCTTCACTGTCCACTACACCTCCACTTTTGGTATGTCATATGATTATTCAGTAGTCACCAAATCAAATTCACTTTTAGAATTCTTTCAACATCTTGCTTCAGTCAAAATGCACTTCTCTTTAAGTGGCTCAAAATGGTTTTAACTGACTTTATATTGCCACCACCAGAAGCAACATTTGCAGCATAATCTCACTTCAGGATACCCATAACCATTTTTAAAATCGTGGCACAAGTTTCTCTGTTGTTTCTCATTTATCTGAGTCTAATTCTTTGTGTTTAATCCTTACCATTAGATGGCTTTGTTTTCTAAATATTTGTGTTGGTTTTTCATTCATTCTGTCACTTTTTCTCTCTCCTATTCTCTGTAATAGTCCCTCATTATCATCCCCTGTCTCTGTGTGCCTCACACATAATTTTTCCTCAACTATTTCAATATTTTTAAAGGCCAAGCCATACAGCAAAATAGTGTGAATGAGGGTCAGGGTCATTCGCTTGATCTAGAATATGCTGCACTGAACAACAAGATTCACATTGTTATTTTCTAGGGATCTGTTTCCCCTTTGTTTATTTTTCTGCAATAGACAGAAATAGAAATAGAAAGAATTAGAAAGTTGGGGAATTGAGAAAGAGAATAGATACTGAGATGAAGGCTGCAAAACGGAAAAGGGGCATACGGATGATGTTCATGTCTGTTGCCTCCAAAATTGGCAACTTTTAAACATCATGCTACTTTTTATTTAGCTTAGCTTATGGAATGTGGGCAACACTGACTAGGCTAGCATTTATTAAGCATCTTTAATTGCTCTTGAGAAGATGCTATTGAACCACTTTCTTGAGCCACATTGCAATCCCAGTAGTTCAGGTATTGTTAGGGAGTTTTAAGTTTTGATTCAGCATCAATGAAGGAACACGGAGATAATTCCATGTCAGGGTGGTATGTGAGTTGAAGGGGAACTCAAAGAGAGTGATGTTCTCATGTGTCTGCTACTTTTGTCTTTCTAGTGAGAGATGTTGTAATTTTGAAAGGTGTTGTTAAAGAAACCTTTGTGTATTACTGCAGTGCATCCCTCCATCATTATGCATTACTGATGGAGGGAGTGTACATTTCTGCAACTGGTTGGGATGCTAATCAAGTGGGATACTTTGTCCTGGAAGGTGTTGAACATCTTGAGTGTTACAGGAGTTGCACCGCTCTAGGCAAGCGGCAAATTTTCCATCAACTCACTGAAAAATAGCAATGGAAGGGATATGATTTTGTTTATTAAAATATTAACAAAAAGGTATTCTCACAGGATATTCCTTAGTTTGCACAACATATAAGTATCTCTGCCTTACTCTAATCAACATCAATATACTCCTTTGGGCTGAAAGGCGAAGTTGCACTGGGGAGAGATTGAGTGAATCCTTAGAAGAGTATAAAGATGGTAGGAGTATACTTAAGAGGGAAATCAGGAGGACAAAAATGATATATGAGATAGCTTTGGCAAATAGGGTTAAGGAGAATCCAAAGAGTTTTTACAAATGCATCAAGGACAAAACGGTAACTAGGGAGCAAATAGTGCCCCTCAAAGATCAGCAATGCAGCCTTTGTGTGGAGCCACAGGAGATGGGGGAGATACTAAACAAGTATTTTGCATCAGTGCCTACTGTGGAGGAGGACATGGGAGATATAGACTGTAGGGAAATAAATGGTGACATCTTGAAAAATGTCCATATTACAGAGGAGGAAGTGCTGGATGTCTTGAAATGCATAAAGGTGGATAAATCCCCAGGACCTGATCAGGTGTCCCCTAGAACTCTGTGGGAAGCTAGGGAATTGATTGCCGGGCCCCTTGCTGAGATATTTGTATCATTGATAGTCAAAGGTGAGGTACCGGAAGACTGGAGGTTGGCAAACATCGTACCACCATTTAAGAAAGGTGGTAAGGTCAAGCCAGGGAACTATAGACCGACGAATCTGATGTCAGTGATGGGCAAGTTGTTGGAAGGAATCCTTAAGGACAGGATTTACATGTATTTGGAAAGGCAAGAATTGATTAGGGATAGTCAAAATGGTTTTGTGTGTGGAAAATCATGTCCCACCAACTTGAGTGGTTTTTTTTGAAGAAGTAACCAAGAGGATTGATGCGGGCAGAGTGGTAGACGTGATCTATGTGGACTTCAGTAATGCGTTCAACAGGTTCGCAAGGTTAGATCCCATGGAATGCACGAAGAACTAGCCATTTGGATACAGAACTGGCTCAAAGGTAGAAGGCAGAAGGTGGTGGTGGACAGTTGCTTTTCAGGCTGGCGGCCTGTGACCAGTGGAGTGCCACAAGGTTCAGTGCTGGGTCCACTACTTTTCGTCAACTAAATGATTTGGATGTGAACATAGGACGTATAGGTAGTAAGTTTGCAGATTACACCAAAGTTGGAAGTGTAGTGGAAAATAAAGAAGGTTACCTCACAGTACAACAGGATCTAGATCAAATGGGCCAATGGCTGAGGCGTGGCAAATGGAATTTAAGTTAGATAAATGTGAGATGCTGCGTTTTGGGAAAGCAAATCTTAGCAGGTCGATATGATAGTGAAGAAGGCATTTGGTATGCTTTCCTTTATTGATCAAAGTATTGAGCACAGGAGTTGGGAGGTCATATTATGACTGTACAGGACATTAGTTAGGCCACCTTTGGAATATTGCGTGTACTTCTTGTCTCCTCCCTGTCAGAAGGATGTTGTGAAACTTGAAAGGGTTCAGAAAAGATTTACAAGGATGTTGCCAAGGTTGGATGATTTGAGCTATAGGGGGAGGCTGAACAGGCTGGGGCTGTTTTCCCCGGAGTGTTGGAGGCTGAGGGTGATTTCATAGAGGTTTATAAAATCATGAGGGGCATGGATAGGATAAACAGATAAGGTCTTTCCCCTGGGATGGGGGACTCAAGAAGTAGAGACTATAGGTTTAGGGTGAGAGGGAAAAGCTATAAAAGAGATCTAAGGGGCAACTTTTTTACACAGAGGGTGGTGCGTGTGTGGAATGAGCTGCCAGAGGAAGTGATGAAGGCTGGTACAATTGCAACATTTA
Source organism: Hemiscyllium ocellatum (assembly GCF_020745735.1). Classification (NCBI taxonomy): domain Eukaryota; kingdom Metazoa; phylum Chordata; class Chondrichthyes; order Orectolobiformes; family Hemiscylliidae; genus Hemiscyllium; species Hemiscyllium ocellatum. The sequence continues at coordinate 104,315,880 of NC_083408.1, read as the reverse complement.
AAAGGTATCTGGAAGGGTATATGAATCGGAAAGGTTTAGAGGGATCTGGGCCAAGTACAGGCAAATGGGACTAAAATAGGTTGGGATATCTAGTTGGCATGGATGGGTTGGACTGAAGGGTCTGTTTCCGTGCTGTACATCTCTATGACTTTATAACTGCAATTCTATTATGAACTTATTTTAAAGTGCAATAGCTCACCACTGAAAAGTTCCTTGGTTTGTAAGTATGTCTTAGGATAGCCATCAAGAATAAAACCCTGGTTCTGGCAAGGCATCGATGACAACTTATCCTTCATAAACTTGATGACAAATCCATCATCCAAACGACCTGCAAAGTTGGCAATGAAACAGTCCATCAATTAGCATGCAGAGGGAAAAGTATCTATCATAAAAAACTAAAGGTTTTAGCAAAGCATATCAAATCCTAAGTTGCATGGAGATGTTGTGTACAAGGCAGTACATTTATGTTGAACCTTTATAAAGCCTGATTAGGCCAAACTTAACATATAACAAGGGAATTCAGTACAGACTTAGCAGAATGGATTCGTTGGACAGAGTTTAGCTACCAGGTTAGATTGGAGAAGCTGGATTGTTGTTCTTAGAATAAAAGAGTTTCAGAGAAGATTTGTGGAAAGTGTACTAGATATTGATTGATTTAATTGAATAAAGTAGGAAAGGAAAGCTATTCTCACTGACTGATAATGCTAAGACTAGGCAACAGAGGTTTTAGTTTTTGGGTAAGTTTTAGTTAAGGGATATAAGTGGGATTTGAGGAAGAACTTAAGATAGTGGCAGTGATAGGGGACTTGCTGCCTACAAAGGTGGCAGCAGCAGAATTTATGTAAAAATGAAATTGGGTTGACACTTGATAGTAATTCATTTGAAAAGCGAGAGGGATGGAGTCGGAAAACAGGACTGACTGAATTGTCAGCATAGATTTGATGGGCTGTGTAAGTGTGATGGACTGACACTTTAAGAGTTTGATTATGTGATGCAATGACATCATCAGCCATTTTGGGTGAGAGGCAATTTAGTCCAACCTTGCTACCTACAGAGCAAGCGTTTCCTTAATAGTGTTCCTGTTATTCAACATTTCACCATCCTGGTCCTTCTTGGAATGCAACAATTTGGTGTTAGTCAATGTTAATGAAATAGAAGGTCAGGAAAGAATCAATGAAAGGAACTATTGATTTGGAGCAGATAGTATGGTAAAGGATTTAATTGGGGGAGGGTGTTATTACAAAGCTATTAGGCAGGAACTGGCGCGCCTCGAATAGAAACAGATATTCTCAGGGAAATGCACAACAGAAATGTGGAGGTTGTTTCAGAAGCACCTGCTGATAGTGCTGGACAGATTTGTCCCATTGAGGCAAGGAAGGGATGGAAGGTTGAAAGAAGCATGGATGGCAAGGAATGTGGAATGTCTAGTCAAGAGGATGAAGAAAGCTTAATTAAGGTTGAGGAGGCAAGGATCAGACAGGGCTCTGGAGGGTTACAAGTTGGGCAGGAAGGAACTGAAGTATGGACTTAGGAGAATGAGAAGGGGCAATAAAAAAGCTTTAGCTTTTAGTGTAAGATTAAGGAAAACTCAAAAGCATTCTACACTTATGTGAAGACCAAGAGGATGGCCAGCATGAGGGTAGGGCCAATCAGAGATAGTGGAGGGAATGTGCCTGGAGTTGGAGGAAGTAGGGGAGGTCGTTAATGAATACTTTGCTTCAGTATTCACTACTGAGAGGGACATTGACTTTTTTTAGGATAGCATGAAACAGACCGATATGCTTGAATGGATTAATGTTAAGAAGGAGGATGTGCTGAAAATTTTCAAAATTATGAGGACAGATAAATCCCCTGGGCCAGATATGTTATTCCCTATTTTACTACAAAGTGAGGGACGAGATTGCTGCACCTTTGGCGATGATCTTTGCATCCTCACTGTCCACTGGATTACTGCCAGATGATTGGGGGTTGGCAAATATTAATCCCTTGTTCAAAAAAGGGAATAGGGATAATCCTAGGAATTACAGACCAGTTAGTCTCATTTCTGTTGTGGATAAAGTACTAGAGAGAATTCTGAGAAAGAGGATTTATGATTAATTGGAAAACCATAGTTTGGTTACAGGTAGTCAGCATGCCTTTGTGAGGGGCAAGTCATACCTCACAAACCTTGCTGAAACCTTTGAAGATGTGACAAGAAACATTGATGAAACTGGAGCAGTGGATGTGGTGTACATGGATTTTAGCAAGGCATTTGATAAGATTCCCCATGGTAGACTTATTCACAAAGTAAGGAGATATGGGATACAGGGAAATCTCACTGTCTGAATACAGAAATGGCTGGCCCATAGAAGACAGAAGATGGTGGTAGATGGAAAGCATTCAGCCTGGAGCTTGGTGACCAGTGGTGTTCTACAGGGATTGGTTTGGGGACCTCTGCTCTTTGTGATTTTCATAAGTGACTTGGATAAAGAAGTGGAAAGGTGGGTTAGTAAGTTTGCCAGTGACACGAAGGTTGGTGGAGTGGTAGATAGTGTGGAGGGCTGTTGTAGGCTGCAACTGGACATTAACAGGATGTAGAACTGGGCAGATGGAGCTCAACCTGGAAAGGTCACTCACTTTGGAAGGTCAAATTTGAATGGCAGAATACAGGGTTAAAGGCAGGATTCTTGGCAGTGTGGAGGAACAGAGGGATTTTGGGGTCCATGTCCACAGATCTCTCAAAGTTGCTACCCAAGTTGATAGGGTTGTCAAGCAGGCGTATGGTGTGTTGATTTCTATTGGCAGGGGGATTGAGTTTAAGAGCTGCGATGTTATGCTGCAACAGTATGGAGCCCTGGTTAGACCACACTGGTCACCTCATTATAGGATGGATGTGGAAGCTTTAGAGAGGGTGCAGAGGAGATTTACCATGATGCTGCCTCGACTGGAGGACATGTCTTCTGAAGAAAGGTTGAGGGAGCTAGGGTTTTTCTCATTGGAGCAAAAAAGAATGAGAGGTGACTTAATAGAGGTGTACAAGATGATGAGAGGCATAGATAGAGTGGATAGCACAGACTTTTTGCCAATTAGTGGAAACTGCTATCACAAAGAGACATAATTTTAAGGTAATTAGAGGAAGGTTTAGGGGAGATATCAGAGGTAGGTTCTTTACTCATAGAGTGGTGGGTGCGTGGAATGCACTGCCTGCACTGGGAGTAGAGTCAGAGACATGGAAGATAGTACAATGAAGGGTATGTAGGTTAATCTGATCTTAGAGTAGGAGAAAAGGTTGGCACAACATTAACAGTTGAAGGGCCTGTACTGTGGTGCATTGTTCTATGATCTATGTTCAGTGTAATGAGAGGGAGCTAGTCATTTCACCTACATGCCATATTTGGACATACAACTTAAGGCAACATTTAAAACATTCTGCAACTCTAAGCTCTTTTTGTTAACAGGTTAAATAAATGCAAAATAAATATTGATTACCCCCATTCTGCTCCATATTGTCTCTGACTTGGTCGAGGAGGTCCTGGGCATCTTTGACACCTGTGTCATCACCTTCTTCCTCAGCTTCTTCAGCTTCTTCAATTTCAGGCTGTGTACTTTTTAATTCCTAAAACCATTGACTAAATTTTAAACAAAGCTTTGAACTTTTTTTAAAAATAAAAGCACTCTCAGCTCATTTCCAAATGGCAAAAACAAGGTGGACATCAGCCACTGCTAGTCTGTGTTCACGTTCTCAGTCGAGTTGGAAGGAAGTATGTCTCAATTGGTTTTAGTGCCTCTCGAATAAGGAATATGAGATCAACCCCAATTTGCAGATTGATTGCTATCCAGTAAACTCCCCTTCAGGTAAGAACATAGTATGCATGGATGTCAGCGGGTAGCAGGACAGTAATCAATGGTTAAATAGCTAACTGCTGACTGTGACTAGGTTTCCACATAAGGAATAGCCAATTGATGGATCCCCTGGCACCATGGAGTAGTGTAAGTCACCCTATCTCAGGGGAAAAAAAAACTTGCAATGAAAAAAATGCAAGAGCAATTGTATACTTATGACATGACCATAAGACCATAAAAAATAGGAGTAGGAGAAGGTTGTTTGGCCTCTTGAGCCTGCTCCGTTATTTGATAAAATCTGACATTTCTCACATCCTCTTTCCCCCACTTTCCCCATACCCATTGATTCTCCTACTAATCATAAGCCTAGAGGACAGAAGAAAAAATCTCTTGGCATTGATTTAACTCTCCAGTGACAAGTAACTGAAGAAATATAATAGCAATTCTCCTTTGAGTTCTCTGCCCAAAGACAAATTTGCTGCAATGTCCACTGTGAATTGGTCTCAAATCTACTCCAGCGAGAACAGGGATTGAATCCTATTTTGTTGGCTCCAATCTGATCCACATCAGATGGAGCTATGGACACTGATGGTGGAAGTACTCATTTCTTTCCATGACATGACTGACCAGGAATCTCTCGCATACTTATAACCTGTCTTGGAAAGATTCACAAATTGACACTAAACCTTTCAGCTACATTATGAATGCATCAAGTCCTGGGGTAGCATTTCAACACAGAATTTCTAATTGAGAGGCAGGAATTCTACACAGTGCACCATAACACCTCCTCCTCATAATAGTGACCCTCACATGCAAAGATCAGCTATTAGGAAGGATGAAGAAGTTTAAGCTTTGTACTTGAAAAAGTTGGCAATTAAAGCTTTTTTTATTCATTTATGGGGCATGGGCATTGCTGGCTGGCCAGCATTTATTCCAGTCCCTTGTTGCCCTTGAAAAGGTGGTGATGAGCTACCACCTTCTCAAGAACATTGAGATTGTTTTACATACAATCTAAAATGAAAGTACTGGAGGGATGTGTTTGGTTGGGGAAAGTGATCTTTTCTCATTCTTGACATTTTCTATGTCTTGCTGAAGTGAACATACCAGATTTGCAATAGCTTCTTCAATGACATCTTTTATTTTGATATGGTGTAGCTTGTAGTGTTTAGCCAGCTTCTCTGCTATTGAGGTTTTCCCTACTGCAGGAGGTCCCAGAATTGCGATTTTTAGTGGCTGTGAAAAATAAATTGCAAAAACCCGTTGACTACTTTGGCTTAAAATCAGAAAATCTTACAAGAGTTCCAGAAAGTAACAAAGAATTCTTAAACAGTAAGGTAGAAAATAAACACAGAGAGGTATGCAGTTCAATATTCCTTTTTTGCTAATTTAGCACAATGTGGAGATGCGGGTATTGGACTGGGGTGGATAAGGTCAGAAGTTAGTGACTTGACCTGACAAAGGGGAAGCACTATAAAAGCGCGTGATTTCAAATAAATCAAGTCATGTGACTTCTAAGCTAACTTAGCAAAGAGATTCCACATTTAATTCCCACTGTATTTTGGGAGGGTGAATGAAGGGCTGAGAATTTTAACTGCTGGGGTTCATTAACATGTTGCCAGTCTGCATCTCACCAATGCGGAAAGACAAGAAGTGGACATTGGCTACTAGCACAGAAGGAATGGGAAAATTACAAAAGGGTTTCAGGAAGGGAAGATGGGAGGGAAAGATGGAGAGTGGTAAGGGCAGAGATTGAGCAGGGGAAGTCTTGTATTTCCTCGTGGGGCCCAGAAGACCACACCTGCTTGGTATTTGTGAGTATTTAGTAATGAAGCAGAGGTGCGAAGACAATCTACTTTAAACATTCAGGTGAAGAAAATAGCATAGTGACAATGTTACTGTAGTAATCCAATGAAACGGGTTCAAAATCCAATGACAGTCATTGGTGGAATATACACTCAACTAATAAAAACCTGGAATATAAAACTCAACTTATTAATAGTCACCGATGAACCTAGTGGCAAAAAAATTATTTTGGATCGCTAATGCCCACAGGAAAGGAAATCTGATAGTCCTCTCCCAGACTGGCTGACTCATGACTCCAGGCCCACAACAATGACTGAGTGCTTAATTGTACTCAGCAATGGCCCAGCAACCCAGTCAGAGTTACAGAGTCATAGAGATGAACAGCACGGAAACAGACCTTTCAGTCCAACTTGTCCAGGCCAACCAGCTATCCGAAACTAATCTAGTCTCATTTGCCAGAACTTGGCCCATATCCCTTTATTCACATACCCATCCAGATGCCTTTTAAATGTTGCAATTGTACCAGCCTCCACCACTTCATCTGACAGTTCATTCTATACACGCACCACTCTCTGCATGAAAAGGTTGCCCCTAAGGTCCCTTTTAAATCTTTCCCCTCTCACCCCAAACTTATGCCCTCTCATTCTGGAATGCCCCACCCCAGGGAAAAGACCTTGTCTATTTATCCTATTCATGCTCCACATGATCTTATAAACCTCAATAAGATCACCCCTCAGCCTCCAATGTTCCAGGGAAAGCAGCCACGGCCCATTCAGCCTCTATATAACTCAATCCCCCCCAACATCCTTGTAAACCTTTTCTGAACCTTTTCAAGTTTCATAATACCCTTTTGACAGGAAGGAGACCAGAATTCCACACACTATTCCGAAAGTGGCCTAACTGATGTCCTGTACAGCCGCAATATGACCTCCCAACTCTTATAGTCAATACTCTGACCAATAAAGGAAAATATACCAAATGCCACCTTCGCTATCCTATCCACCTGTGACTCCATTTTCAAGGAACTATGAACCTGCACTCTAAGGTGTCTTTCTTCAGCAACACTTCCTAGGACCTTACCATTACGTGTTTAAGTTCTGCCCTGATTTGCCTTTTCAAAATGCAACACCTCATATTTAACCAAATTAAACTCGATCTGCCATTCCTTGGCCCATTGGCCCATCTGATCAAAACCTCGTTGTACTCTGAGATAACCTTCACTTTCCACTATATTCCAATTTTGGTGTCTTCAGCAAACTTATCCCCTATCCATCCAAATCATTTATATAAATGACGAAAAGCAGTGGACCCAGCACCAATTCTTGTGGCACACTATTGGTCACAGGCCTCCAGTCTGAAAGGCCACCCTCCACCCCGATCCTCTGTCTTCTACCTTCGAGCCAGCTCTGTACCAAATAGAACATAGAACATAGAACTGTACTGACAGTACAGGCCCTTCAGCCCTCGATGTTGTGCCGGCCTTCTATCCTACTTTAAGATCAGATTAACCCACATACCCTTCATTGTATTGACTTCCATATGCCTATCCAAGAGTTGCTTAAATGTCCCTAAAGTGTCTGACTCTACTACCACTGCTGGTCATGCATTCCACGCACCCATCACTCTCTGAGTAAAGAACCTAGCTCTGATATCTCCCGTAAACCTTCTTCCAATTACCTTAAAAACCGTCCTGGGAAAAATCTATGGCTATCCACTCTATCTATGCCTCACAACATCTTGTATACCTTTATCAAGTCACCTCTCATCCTTCTTTGCTCCAATGAGAAAAACCTTAGCTCCCTCAACCGTTCTGATAAGACATACCCTCCAGTCTAGGCAAATCTCCTTTGCACTTTCTCTAAAGCTTCCACATCCTTCCTATAATGAGGTGACCAGAAATGAACACAATAGTCCAAGTGTGGTCTAACCAGGGCTCTATAGAGCTGCAGCATAACCTTGCAGCTCTTAAACTCAATTCCCCTATTAATGAAAGCCAACACTTGATACACCTTCTTAACAATTCTATCAACATGGGTAGCAACTTTGAGAGATCTATGCACATGTTCCTCCACACTGCCAAGAATTCTGCCTCTAATCCTGTATTCTGCATTCAAATTCGACCTTCCAAAGTAAATGACTTCACACTTTTCCAGGTTGAACTCCATTTGCCACTAAACAGCCCAGTTCTGCATTCTGTCAATGTCCCGTTGCAAGCTAAAACAGCCCTACACACTATCTACCACTCCAGCAACCTTCGTGTCATCAGCAAGCTTACTAACCCACCCTTCCACTTCCTCATCCAAGTCATTTACGAAAATCACAAAGAGCAGAGGTCCCAGAACCAATTCCTGTGGAACACCACTGGTCACCAAGCTCCAGGCTGAATATTTTCCATCTACTACCACCCTCTGTCTTCTATGTGTCTTCTATGGGCCAGCCACTTCGGTATCCTGACAGACAGGTTTCCCTGTATCCCATATCTCCTTATTTTCTGAATGAGCCTACCATCGGCAAACTTTTCAAATGCCTTGCTAAAATCCATGTACACCACATCTACTGCTCTACCTTCATCAATGTCTTTTGTCACATCTTCAAAGGATTCAACAAGGTTTGTGAGGTATGACTTGCCCCTCACAAAGCTATGCTGACTATCTCTAATCAAGCTATGGTTTTCCAAGTAATCAAATCCAACCTCTCTGAATCCTCATACGTAAGACTGACTGGTCTGTAATTCCCAGGATTATCCCTATTCCCTTTCTTGAACAAGGAAATAACATTCGCCACCCTCCAATCATCTGACATTATTCCAGTGGACAGTGAGGATACAAAGATCATCGCCAAACATGCAGCAATCTCTTCCCTCACTTCTTGTAGTAATCTAGGAATAACATGTCTGGCCTAGGGGATTTATCTGTCCTCATAATTTTCAAAATTTTCAGCATATCCTACTTCTTAACATCAACCCAATCAAGCATATCAATCTGTTTCATGCTATCCTCAAAAACGTCAAGGTCCCACTCAGTAGTGAATTCTGAAGCAAAGTATTCATTAACGACCTCCCCTACTTCCACCAACTCCAGGCACATTCCCTCCACTATCTCTGATTGGCCCTACCCTCATGCTGGCCATCCTTTTGGTCTTCACATAAGTGTAGAATGTCTTCAAGTTTTCCTTAATCTTACACTAAAAGCTAAAGCTTTTTTATTGCTCCTTCTCATTCTCCTAAGTGCATACTTCAGTTCCTTTTTGCCTACCTTGTAACCCTCCAGAGTCCTGTCTGATCCTTGCCTCCTCAACCTTAATTAAACTTCCTTCATCCTCTTGACTAGATGTTCCACATTCCTTGTTACCCACGGTTCTTTCAACCTTCCATCCCTTCCTTGCCTCAGCGGCACAAACCTGTCCAGCGCTATCAGCAGGTGCTTCCTAAACAACCGCCACATTCCTGTTGTGCATTTCCCTGAGAACATCTGTTTCTATTTGAGACGTGCCAGTTCCTGCCTAATAGCTTTGTAATTGTCCCTCCCCCAATTAAATATTTCCCATACCATCTGCTCCTATCCCTCTCCATGAGTATAGTAAAGGTCGTGAAGTTGAGATAACTATCACCAAAATGATCTCCCACTGAGAGATCTGACAGCTCCCATGTTGCCAAGCACCAAATCCAATAAGGCCTCACCTCTAGTCGGCCTAGCTATATATTGCATCAGGAACCCTTCATGGACACACCTAACAAAAACTGCTTCATCAAAACTATTTGAACTAAGGAGGTTCCAATCAATATTAGGGAAGTTAAAGTCACCCATGACACAACCCTGTTACTTCTGTACCTTGCAAAAATCTGCCTCCCAATCTGCTCCTCCGTGTCTTTGTTGCTTGGGGGCCTGTAGAAAAATTGGGTGGCAACACGCCATCTGGGTGTCTCGCTGACGACCACAAATGTCCTGTCTGTTCCTCTCATGATGGCTAGTTCTTCCTGTATTCATGTGATTTAACTGTGCTGACCAGTCTATCATGAGGAACCCACTTGATTGAGTTTTTTGAAGAAATAATGAAGAGGATTGATGATGGTAGAGCAGTAGACGTGATGCATATGGACTTCAGTATGGCATTCAACAAGGTTCCTCATGATAGATTCTGAAATAGTGGTACCACATGGGCTAACCTCCTGTCTTCCGGCACCTCACCTGTGACTATTGATACAAATAACTCAGCAAGGAGCCCGGCAATCACTTCCCTAGCTTCCCACAGAGTTCTAGGTTACACCTGATCAGGTCCAAGGCTTTTATCCACCTTTATGTGTTTTAAGACTTCTAGAAGTCTCTCCTCTGTAATATGGACATTTTTGAAGATGACACCATCTATTTCCCTACATTCTATATCTTCCATGTCCTTCTCCACAATCAACACTGATGCAAAAATACTCATTTCATATATGCTCCATCTCCTCTACATCGGCTGCCTTGCTGACCGTTGAGGGGCTTTATTATCTCCCTATTTACTCTTTTGTCCTTAATGTATTTATAAAATCCCTTTGGCTTCTCCTTTCCATATTTGCCAAAGCTATGTCATGTCCCATTTTTGCCCTCCTGATTTCCCTCTTCTGTGCACTCCTACTGCTTTTATACTCTTCTAAGGATTCACTTGATCTCTGCTGTCTATATTTGACATATGCTTCCTTCTTTTTCTTAACCAAACCCTCAATTTCACTAGTCATCCAGCATTCTCTACAGCCTCGCCTTTCACCCGAATAGGAATATACTCTCTTTGGACTCACGTTATCTCATTTTTGAAGGCTTCCCATTGTCCAGCCGTCCCTTCACCTGAAAACATATGCCCCCAGTCAACTTTTGAAAGTTCTTGCCAACTACCGTTAAAGTTGGATTTCCTCCAATTTAGAACTTCAACTGTTAGATCTGGTCTATCCTTTTCCATCACTGTTTTAAAACTAATAGAATTATGGTCACTGGCCCCAAAGTGCTTCCCCACTGACACCTCAGCCACCTGCCCTGCCTTATTTCTCAAGAGGAGGTCAAGTTTTGCACCTTCTCTGGTAGATACATCCACATATTGAATCAAAACATTTTCTTGTACACACCTAACAAATTCCTCTCCATCTAAACCCTTAACACTATGACAGTCCCAGTCTATGTTTGGAAAGTTAAAATCCCTTACCCTAACCACCCTAAAGATAACTGAGAACTCCTTACAAATTTGTTTCTCAATTTCCCACTGACTATTGGGAGGTCTATAGTACAATCCCAATAAGGTAATCATCCCTTTCTCATTTGTCAGTTCCACACAAATAACTTCTTGAGATGTATTCCCAGTAATATCCTCCCTAAGTATATATGTAATATTATCCCTCATCATAAACACCACTGCCCCTTCTCTCCTGTCCCCCTTTCTATCCTTGCTATGGCATCTATGCTCTGGAAATTAAGCAACCAGGCCTGTCCATCACTGAGCAACATCTCTGTAATTGCTTAGAAATCCCAGTCCCATGTTCTTAATCATGCCCTAAATGGATCTGCCTTCCCTGTTAGGCCTCTTGCGTTGAAATAAATGCAGTTTAATTTATCAGTCCTACATCATTCTCTGCTTTGTTCCAGCCTGCCTGATTGTTTGACTTGCTCTTTTTCACAACCGTACCAATTTCAGACTGATCTCTTTCCTCACTATCCCCCGGGTCCTCCCCCTCCTCCCCAACCTCCATTCCCGCCTCCCCAAACTTACTAGTTTAAGCAGCTCTAGCAAATCTCCCTGCCAGTATATTAGTCCCCCAGCAATTCATGTGCAATCTGTCCTTCTTATACAGGCCACTTCTACCCCAAAAGAGATTCCAATGATCCAAAAATGTGAACTTTTGTCCCTTCCACCAGTTCCTCAGCCATGCATTCATGTGCTCAATCCTCGTATTCCACTTCAAGAGCAACAAAGGCTGGCTTTGCCAGCTCTTCACATTCCATTAGAGAATAAAGGAAAACAGTTAGTACCCACAAAATTCAAACAAGGTTAAGGAGAAATAGAATGACAGAATTACTACACTGTGGAAGCAGGCCACTTGGCCCATCAAGTCCACACTGAACCTCCGAAGAGAATCCCACCCAGGCCCAGCACCTCCATCCTATCCCTATAATCCTGCATTCCTCATGGATAATCCACCTAGCTTGCATATCTCTGAACACTACGGACAATTTTGCATGGCTAATCCATGAAACCTGCACAACTTTGGACTGTTGGAATTACTTTGAAGCCAGAACTGTGTGTGTGCAGTTTTGAACATCTCTGATCCAGGTCTCACTTATGAAGAAAGATCATTTGGATGAGGGAAGCAAACAGTATTCCAGCATGATTCAAGGCTCTTTTTAACTGGTTGGGAGAAAATATGATGGAGAAGAGACAACAATAGAGATGAACTTTATATTCCTCTAGCTTTCTTCAAGCTGGGCAAAGTATCGATAAATTCTCACTGTCAAATGCAGGGATGGAATGAATGGTCCAAAGGACAGTAAGAACATAGAACATAGAAAATTACAGTGCAGTACAGGCCCTTCGGCCCTCGATGGTGCACCGATCCAAACCCACCTAACCTACACTAGCCCACTTTCCTCCATATGCCTATCCAATGCCCGTTTAAATGCCCATAAAGAGGGAGAGTCCACCACTGTTACTGGCAGGGCATTCCATGAACTCACAACTCGCTGAGTAAAGAATCTACCTCTAACATCAGTCCTATACCTACCACCCCTTAATTTAAAGCTATGCCCCCTTGTAATAGCTGACTCAATACGTGGAAAAAGGTTCTCATGGTCAACCCTATCTAAACCCCTAATCAGCTTGTACACCTCTATCAAGTCATCCCTAAGTCTTCTTTTCTCCAATGAAAACAGCCCCAAGTGCCTCAGCCTTTCCTCATACGATCTTCCTACCATACCAGACAACATCCTGGTAAACCTCCTCTGCACCCGTTCCAGTGCCTCCACATCCTTCCTATAGTATAGCGACCAAAACAGCACACAATACTCCAGATGCGGCTGCACCAGAGTCTTATACAACTGCAATATGACCTCAGGACTCCGGAACTCAATTCCTCTACCAATAAAAGCCAGTACGCCATATGCCTTCTTCACAGCACTATTTACCTGGGTGGCAACTTTCAGAGATCTGTGTACATGGACACCAAGATCCCTCTGCTCATCCACACTACCAAGTTTCCGACCACTAGCCCAGTACTCCATCTTCTTGTTACTCTTACCAAAGTGAATCACTTCACACTTAGCTACATTGAACTCCATTTGCCACCTTTCTGCCCAGCTCTGTAGCTTATGTATATCCCGCTGTAACCTGCCACATCCTTCTTCACTGTCAACAACTCCACCGACTTTTGTATCATCTGCAAACTTGCTCACCCAACCTTCTAGCCCCTCCTCCAGGTCATTTATAAAAATGACAAACAGCAATGGTCCCAAAACAGATCATTGCAGAACACCGCTGGTAACTGCACTCCAAGATGAACCTTTACCATCAACTACTACCCTCTGTCTTCTTCCAGCCAGCCAATTCCTAATCCAAATCTCCAACTCACCCTCAATGCCATACCTCCGTATTTTTTGCAGTAGCCTACCATGGGGAACCTTATCAAACGCCTTACTAAAATCCATATACAGCACATCTACCGCTTTACCCTCGTCCACCTCCTTAGTCACCTTCTCAAAGAATTCAATAAGGTTTGTGAGGCACGACCTGCCCTTCACAAAACCATGCTGACTATCCTTGATCACATTATTCCTATCCAGATGTTCAGAAATCCTATCCCTTACAATTCTCTCTAAGACTTTGCCCACAACAGAGGTAAGACTCACCGGCCTATAGTTACTAGGGTTATCCCTACTCCCCTCCTTGAACAAGGGAACCACATTTGCTATCCTCCAGTCTTCTGGCACTATTCCTGTAGACAACGAGGACCTAAAAATCAAGGCCAATGGCTCTGCAATCTCCTCCCTTGCTTCCCAGAGAATCCTAGGATAAATGCCATCAGGCCCAGGGGACTTATCTATATTCACCCTTTCCAGAATTTCCAACACCTCTTCCCTACATATCGCAAAGCCATCCATTCTAATTAATTGTGACTCACTATTCACATCGGCAACAATGTCCTGTTCCTGAGTGAATACTGACGAAAAGTATTCATTCAGTGTCTCCCCAATTTCTTCAGCCTCCACACGCAACTTCCCACTTCTATCCTTGACTGGACCTATTCCTACCCTAGTCATTCTTTTATTCCTGACATACCTATAGAAAGTCTTTGGGTTTTCCCTAATCCTACCAACCAAGGACTTTTCATGTCCCCTCCTTGCTGCTCTTAGCTCTCTCTTTAGATCCTTCCTGGCTACCTTATAACTCTCAATCGCCCCAATTGAACCTTCACGCCTCATCTTTACATAGGCCACCCTCTTCCCTTTAACAAGGGATTCCAATTCCTTATTAAACCACGGCTCCCTCACACGACCCTTTCCTCCCTGTCTGACAGATACATACCTATCAAGGACACTCAATAGTTGGTCCTTGAACAAGCTCCACATATCGATTGCACCCTTCCCTTGAAGCCTACTTTTCCAAGTCACACATCCTAAGTCATGCCTCACCGCATCATAATTTCCCTGCCCCCAGCTATAACTCTTGCCCTGTAGTGCACACTTATCCCTCTCCATCACTAAAGTAAAAGTCACCGAATTGTGGTCACTGTCCCCAAAGTGCTCACCTACCTGCAATTCTAACACCTGGCCTGGTTCGTTACCCAGAACCAAATCCAGTATGGCCTCACCTCTTGTTGGCCTGTCTACATATTGTGTCAGGAAATCCTCCTGCACACATTGGACAAACACAGACCCATTTAACATACTCGAGCTATAGCTTTCCCAGTCAATATCTGGAAAGTTAAAGTCCCCCATAACAACCACCCTATTACTTTCACTCTTCTCCTGAATCATCCTCGCAATTCTTTCTTCTACATCTCTAGGACTATTAGCAGGCCTGTAGAAAACTCCTAACAGGGTGACCTCACCTTTCCTATTTCTAAGCTCAGCCCAAACTACCTCAGATGCCGAGTCTTCATCCATCGTCCTTTCCACTGCTGTAATACTATCTTTGACAAGCAATGCCACACCTCCCCCTCTTTTACCCCCACCTCTGACCCTACTAAAACATTTAAACCCTGGAACCTGCAACAACCAATCCTGTCCCTGTTCTACCCATGTCTCCGTAATAGCCACAACATCGAACTCCCAGGTACCAACCCAGGTTGAGTGTGAGGACATCAAAATATTTTTAGACTGCAATTAAAACTTTAAATGATGGAAATGATCAACAGGCTAGTCAACACTTGTGAAGAAAGAAATTAGAGTTCACATTTCAAGTTAGTGACCTTTAATCAGAGAACAGTTTTTGCCACTGTTCAATCTTTCTGTAAGAGTGGAATATGAAGATGAATTGGGCATGCAAAATACAACCTGCAAAAAAATGTCACCATAAGAAATTATCTTGAGATAATATACAGATTTACCAGAAGTACTCGAGATTGCTTGAATTCTTTGAAAAGGTTCTGAATGTTTTCCACAATACCATTTTCAGCCACCCAGTGGATGTTGAAGTTTTCTTTGATGAAAAAAGCCTCCATTGTCAGATTCACCATCAAGTGATCAAGATCTGATTGCTGTTGGAGCAGAAAGGAAACTTAAATTTAAAATTTTGAAAGACTGAGCTTATTTTTTAAAACAAAACAAAATAAGGTTTGTCTTGTAGGTAAAATCAAAATTACAGTAGCTGTGCAATGTGAAAGATTCTGTTGAATCAAATCCGCTCGACGTTACAGAGCGAAACAATAAACATTAGAAATGTGAAGTAAATTTTGAAAATGCTGGTAATATTCAGCAAGTCAGGCAGCATCTGTGGAGAGATGCAGAGTTCATGTTTCAGATTTCTGGTGCTCAGTCATCAGCCTGAAAATTTAACTATGTTTCATAGTCTAATGATGCAGCATGGTCTTATCATATTCCATTCAACATACTTACCTGCAATTGCTTTTCAAATGATGACGAAGCTCCTCAATTTCATAGTTTGCAGTTGTTATTATTTGGAATGCATGTACAAAATAAACCAGTGTCACTTCCTACTATTCCCCTTATAGCAAACAGTTCCCAGAGTACGTGCTGTAATGGTTCCTCCTCTATGTCTTTTCTTCTCACAATCTACCCAGTTCTACCTTTTCCCTCTAAGAATGCCTGACAACTTCTTATTGCTCCAACATATCTCTGATTCTTATTTCCCACATTCTCCAGTCGTGTTTCTTCTTTCTATCTACTTAGCTAACTTCTCTATCCCTTTCTTCTCATTTACTCATGACTTGCTATTCTGTCCTTTCCCAGTAATGGTTTCTAATCAGATTAGTGTGGCATACAGAGTAAAAGATTCAATAAAATTCCATATTTATAAAAGAAACAGAGGCCATACAAATAAGATTTTCAAACATGAAAGCTATAGAAGAAGGTAAGCGCAACAGCATCTAATGTCTCCTATAAAAACAATCTGCTCTTTTTGTTCTAAGGAAATGAACAACAATAGAAAGGTTGTGATGATTATGGAAAGCCCCTTACTTATTACTTAGTTAAATTAAATGGAAATTCAAAAGTTAAGCATAAGGATGGTTAAAAATTGCAATAAATGATATACTAACCGTCAAGTCATAGTTGAGCAGGGCATCTGCTTCAGGAACGTGTTGAACCTTGCCAGGCCCAAGTTTGCTGATCGCCTGTCAAGATAATTACTATATTTACTTGCAGTCTCTGAAGATAGTAGAATTGGATTCTAGATTGAACTGTTCTTTCCAGAACTCTTAATTACCTAGTGGTCCAACAGATAATTAAACGATATAGAACATAAGGGCAATGGTTGAATTTCTTACATTGATACAGTTTATCTTATGATAAGAAGAAATAACTATATAATGAATTATCATGTCTAAATGTCTCAAAGCACTTCATGTGATGAATCATGCGTGCATTCATTCAGTGTTATACAAGCAAAAGAGACATACATACCATACTAATAACAGCCAACAAGTAGAACTGACATAGATGGCTAGCTATTCTGTGCTATTCCTGATGAAGGACTGATGCCCAAAACGTCGATTCTCCTGCTCCTCGAATGCTGCCTGGCCTGTTATGCTTTTCAAGCACCACACTCTTCACTCTGATCTCCAGCATCTGCTGTCCTCACTTTCTCCATTCTGTGCTATTGGTTGGGTGCATTATTGACCAGGAAACTGTGAGAACACTTTTTTCCTTTGAAAATTTCTGTAGTAACTTTAACACTCTTGTGAAACACTTCAACACAATGTTGCCCAGCAAATCAGCTGAAGGACAACAAATCGAAAGTGGGCGAACATGTAATTTTCCATGCTGGTTTGGTGTTCAATCTCACCGAAGCTATTTTATGAGAATTTCCTTTGGTCGGACTAACTGCTGGCCATAAAGTGGTGAGCAGTCAATTGAATCCAATTATTATCAATTATGTAAAAGTTTAAGAGCCCCATTCTTGTGCTGACAGGAATTTCCAGTCAGCGCTGAGGGTAGCCAACTTGACTATGA
This sequence comes from Hemiscyllium ocellatum, assembly GCF_020745735.1. Classification (NCBI taxonomy): domain Eukaryota; kingdom Metazoa; phylum Chordata; class Chondrichthyes; order Orectolobiformes; family Hemiscylliidae; genus Hemiscyllium; species Hemiscyllium ocellatum. Next base: position 104,298,607 of record NC_083408.1, on the reverse strand, counting down.
CTCCATTTGGCTCAATGGATCAACCAAAAGACAATTCCGAGACCCATAAGTGAATGGAACTGCAACCAGAGTTTCATAAAAATGGAGGAGGGGAATATTGGTAACATATTCTTCATAAGTCAAAATTAAGTTGAGACAAGTTAAATAATATTTTATTTGAAGTATAAATGCACAATTAGAATTTATACACTTTATCACATTAGAACAGTTTAAAACTTAGCTTCTTAGATTATAACAGTGTCTATAATTAAAAAGTATGTTATTGGCTGTGAAGTACTTTGAGATAGCAGGTGGAAGTGAAAGACACATAAATGCTTTTATTTCAGGAACAATCTCTAAGCCTTTACCTTGACTATTTCTTTCATCTTGTGCTTTGAGTCATCCATTGCAAGAATGTAGTTTGTTTTTGGTTTTCGTTCTATTATATTTTGTATCACTCTGCAAGATAAGGCCAAAAACATGTCACTCATAAACTCATTGGTCCAATAATCACCCACGCTGAAATAACCACACGTACTCCATTTCCAAACAACTTGGAAATTTGAGATAGTTTAACAGGCAAAAATAATTAATCCAAATTCATCCGATATTTCAGCAAGTTTAAATGAAGGAGTGCTTCTCTTATCCCTGTGGGAGGATCCACAAAGGTAGGATTGCAAGAGTAGGAAATAGTACAGCTGTATGCCTATCCTCCGATCTGCACAATTTCTGAGATCAGCTCTGACTGAGAGTGAGGAATCACTCCTTGTAACATTTCTGCTTATTATAAAAATCTCACCTCCCTGCTTGCTATTGAAATTAAAGGAAAATAGTTGTGATTGCTGAGTAATAAAAAGAAGAAAAAGTAACAATGTTTGAGGGACATATATTGGTTATTGCTTTGGGAATTCTCATTTCAAAATAGTGCCATGGGGTCTTTTATAGCCATCTGTCAGATGATCCAAGAGCTTAATGACTCACCTAATAAAGTACTTATGTCTTTTAAATGTTGTAATTACACCTGCATCCACCACTTTCCCTGACAGTTCATTTTATACACTAACCACTCTCTATGTGAAAAATGTTGCCCCTCATGTCCTTTTTGAATCTGTCTCCTCTCATCGTAAAAGTACACCCCCTACTACAGTTAACTAGTCCTTCATTTTTTTCACAAGTGTATTAACCTTCATTTTTATGCTGATGTCCTGGAATGCCCTCTAATTCAGAGCTGAGTGTGCTGCCAATTGATCTACAGATTGCAGTGGTTGTGATGAAGTCAATGCTTGCTTTCAACAAGTACATTTACTTTTATACATTTTGTTCTTTGGTTCTGAAAACAACTGTACATGTCTCAGTATAGACATAAATATTGGTGCAACTGAAACAATAGAAACAAGGAGAACCTAAAGGCAGAACTTTGCTCAGGAAAAGTATTCGAATTCCACAATATACTTTTTATCTCAACACCCTAGGGTGGGGTAGTTCAAAACCATGGGGTGTATTTTAAAGTGAGAGGAGAAAGATTTAAAAAGGACATGAGGGGCATTTTTATTTACACAGAGACTGGTTAGTATATGGAATGAACTGTCAGAGAAACTGGTGGATGCAGATACGGTTACAATATTTAAAGACATAAGGACATGAATATGAAAGATTTAGAAGGATATGGCCCATATACAGGCAGGTGAGACTAATTTAGTTGGGAACATGGTCAGCATGGATTGGTTGGACTGAAGGGTCTGTTTCCATGCTGTACGGCTCTATGACTCTTCGAGTCCATGACAATTAAGTTCTTGGAGCAGAAAGTAAGTGTGAGAGGCTTTCCTTAATGGTCAGCAACTTTAACAAGTATCTGAGTCATTCAAATGAGGATGATCCCAGATTCAAGCTCTTTTCAAGAGTTCAGTTGGTTCATCTCAGTTTTAGAGAATGGCAGAGAGCCACAATTGACACCATACTCAAGTCAGCAAGGGCAAAATTGATCAAAGTATCATTCCTGATTACTGTCCAGTGAGCTCTGCTGTAAGTATAGGAAAGAAATTCACTTTAAATCAGTGTGTTAAGTGGGCATTATTGCATCATCCATTTGACATACTCCAAGATTCAATACATTTAAAATAAACGAAACTTTTTTTGAGAAAATGTTTAGTTCAGTTTGAGGTTCTGAATGTAGGTTTGCTTGCTGAGCTGAAAGGTGGGTTTTCAGCTACACTAGGTAACATCTTCAGTGAGCCTCCAGATAAAGCATTGGTGGTGTAGCCCGCTTTCTATTTATATGTTTGGGTTTCCTTGGATTGGTGATATCATTTCCTATGGTGACACCATTTCCTATGGTGACGTTATTTCCTGTTCTTTTTCTCAGGAGGCGGTAAATGGGATCAAAGTCAGAAATCTAGAGAAATAAATAAGACCGACTTCCAAAAAATGAAACCAGATGGATCCAACACACCACGCTTCTATGGGTTACCCAAAATTCACAAACCAGGAGCCCCCCTCAGACCCATAGTCTTGCTACATGGAACACCAACTTACAGATTGACCAAGAAGCTACACCAAAGAGTAAAACACTTAGTAGAAGACTCATTCCACTCCATTCACTCCATCCAAGAATTCCCCAAGACCTTCAAAGATGCCATGATAGAAGAGGATGAAACAATGGTCTCCTTTGACGTAACAGCCCTGTTCACATCCATCAACATCAACCTGGCCAAGGAAACACTGATCACATTATTAGGGGAACCAAAGACACATACACCAAACGCCACTAACTGCATCAGCAAGGACAGTCTCGTCAAGCTAGTGGACCTATGTCTTACCACATACTTCACCTTCAACAACAAAACCTACAGACAAACCAACAGAACACCCATGGGATCTCCAATATCAGGGCTCTTACCAGAGGCAGTAATGCAGAGGCTTGAACAAAAGGCTGTGCCAACCATCCAACCCAAACTTTGGGTCTGCTACATCGATGACACCTTTGTCATCATTAAACGGAACAAATTAGAGGAAACTTTTAAGACCATCAATAATACCCTTACTGGTATAAAATTCATTAAAGAGGAGGAAAACATCAACAAAATGTCATTCCTAAATGTCGCAGTAGAGTGAACAGCCAATGGGGAACTTCAAACAAGCATCTACAAGAAAACAACACATACAAACCAAATATTGAACTACAGAAGCAATCATCCCAACATCAACAAACAAAGTTACATTAGAACATTATTTCAATGAGTCACCATACACTGCAGCAGACAGGAACTACGCAGAGCAGAAGAAAACCACCTATACAGTGTATTCAAAAAGAACGGGTACCCAATGAACACAGTCCGCTGATTTCTCAGCAACAAACCCAAAAAAGCAAAGCACGTCCAGAAACCCTAGCCACTCTCCCCTATATCAAAGATATCTCAGAAATGACTGCCAGACTACTCAGACTCCTCGGCATCATGGTAACCCACAAACCCACCAACACACTAAAACAGCAGCAAATGAAGTTGAAAGACACTATACAGACAATGAGCAAAATTCATGTTATTTACAAAATACCTTGCAAGAACTGTAACAAACACTACATTGGACAAACAGACAGAAAACTAGCCACCAGGATACATGAACATCAACTAGCCACAAAAAGACATGACCCACTCTCATTAGTATCCTTACACATGGATGAGGAAGGACACCACTTTGAGTGAGACAACATATCCTTCCTAGAACAAGCCAAACAGAAACACGCATAAGAATTCCTAGTAGCATGGCATTCCAACCAGAACTCTATCAACAAACACATTGACTTGGATCCCATTTGCCACCCCCTGAGAAAAAGAACAGGAAATGACATTACCATAGGAAATGTATAACATAGCAAAGATGAATGAGAAATCGGAGGACTGGGAAGCTTTTAAAGTACAGCAGAGGATAACTAAAAAGGAAATATGCAAAGAAAAAATAAGGTACGAAGGTAAAGTGGCCAAAAATATAAAGGAGGATAGTAAAGGCTTTTTTAGGTATGTGAAAAGAAAAAAAAATGGTTAAGACTAAAATTGGGCCCTTGAAGACAGAAACAGATGAATTTATTACAGGGAACAAAGAAATGGCAGAAGAGTTGAATTGGTACTTTAGATCTATCTTCACTGGGGAAGACACGATCAATCTCCCAGATGTAATAGTAACTGAAGGACCTGAACTGAAGAGAATTTATATTAGGCAGGAAATGGTATTGGAGAGACTGTTAGGTCTGAAGGCTGATAAGTCCCCGGGACCTGATAGTCTGCATCCCAGGGTACTGAAGGAGGTGGCTCTAGAAATTATGGATGCGTTGGTGATCATTTTCCAATGTTCTATAGATTCAGGATCAGTTCCTGCGGATTTGAGGATGGCTAATGATGTCCCACCTTTTAAGAAAGGAGGGAGAGAGAACACAGAGAATTATAGACCAGTTATTCTGACCTCAGTGGTGGGAAAAATGCTGGAGTCAATTACAAAGGACGAAATTACGACACATCTGGATAGCAGTAACAGGATCGGTCAGAGTCAGCATGGATTTATGAAGGGAAAATCATGCTTGACTAATCTTCTGGAATTTTTTGAGGATGTAACTCTGAAGATGGACAAGGGAGATCCAGTGGACTTTCAGAAAGCTTTTGATAAAATCCCACGTAGGAAGTTACTGAGCAAAATTAGGGCACATGGTATAAGGGGCAAAATACTGACATGGATTGAAAATTGGTTGGCTGACAGGAAACAAAGAGTAGTGATAAACGGCTCCCTTTCAGAATGGCAGATGGTGACCAGTGGTGTGCCACAGGGCTCAGTGCTGGGTCGCTGCTTTTTACAATGTACATTAATGATATGGATGAAGGTATTAAAATTGATATTAGCAAATTTGCTGATGACACAAAGCTGGGTGGCAGGGTGAAATGTGAGGAGGATGTTAGGAGAATACAGGGTGACCTGGACAGGCCAGATGAGTGGACGGATGCATGGCAGATGCAGTGTAATGTGGATAAATGTGTGGTTATCCACTTTGGTGGCAAGAACAGGAAGGCAGATTACTACCTAAATGGAGTCAAGTTAGGTAAAGGGGCAGTACAACGGGATCTAGGTGTTTTTGTACGTCAGTCAATGAAAGCAAGCATGCAGGTACAGCAGGCAGTGAAGAAAGCTAATAGCATGCTGGCTTTCATAACAAGAGGAATTGAGTATGGAAGCAAAGAGGTCCTTCTGAGCTGTACAGGGCCTGGTGAGATGACACCTGGAATATTGTGCGCAGTTTTGGTCTCCAAATTTGACGAAAGACATTCTGGCTATTGAGGGAGTGCAGCGTAGGTTCACGAGGTCAATTCCTGGAATGGCGGGACTATCTTACGCTGAAAGATTGGAGCGACTGGGCTTGTATACGCTTGAGTTTAGAAGGCTGAGAGGGGATCTGATTGAGACGTACAAGATTATTAAAGGATTGGACACTCTGGAGACAGGGAGCATGTTTCCGCTGATTGGTGTGTCCCGAACCAGAGGACACAGTTTAAAAAGGGTTAGGCCACTTAGAACAGTGTTGAGGAGAAAACGCTTCACCCAGAGAGTGGTGGGTGTATGGAATGCACTGCCCCAGAAGGCTGTGGAGGCCAAGTCTCTGGACACTTTCAAGAAAGAGTTGGATAGAGCTCTTAAGGATAGTGGAATCAAGGGTTATGGGGATAAGGTAGGAACAGGATACTGATTGAGGATGATCAACCATGATCATAATGAATGGTGGTGCTGGCTCAAAGGGCAGAATGGCCTACTCCTGCACCTATTGTCTATTGAAATAACGTTGCCAAAGGAAATGATATCACCAACCCAAGGAAACCCAAACATATAAATAGAAAGCGGTCTACACTACCAGTGCCTCATCCGGAGACTCATTGAAGATGTTACCCAGTATGGTGATGAAACATCTGAAAACAAACCTTCCAGCTCAGCGAGCAAACTTACACCCATAAATGAAATTTTATATTGAACAATAACTTCATGAAATAACTCCACATCGGCTGATATCCCGTCGCCAAGTCACTCTTTATTTTGACATGGAGAGTCCTTTTTACAGATCCAGCTCCCTCAGAGCCAGTTCTCAGAGGGAACAGAATATTTAATATTCTTGTTCTCTTTTTTTTAGAGTTGTCTGTCTGGAATTGGTATTCCTGATGCCATTTTACCTTCTCCAGCTAGGTCCAGGAAGATCAGATTTAACCTGGTGCAGAGTCTTCTGCTTATTAGTAACACTGTCGGAGCTATCCCTGTAGTTGCAAGAGGGGTTGTCCTGTAATCAAATTGGAACTGGAACAGTTTTGTGTCTAGTGAAGTTGTAGGCTGTTTTTATCAGCCTGCCTTCAAAGTTTGAACTGTATTTTCTGCCAAATTGGATGAGGGAGTACATTGGATGATGGATGGAATGGAGCTATCCTTAAATGTCGAATGACATTTGAATTTAGGAAATACTCAAAATTCCCTGCAGGTAAACGACGGTTTGTTATCTGTGACCAACACTTCTGGGAGCCCATGTATTGCAAAAGATGTGTGCAGTTTTTCTATCGTTGTCCCCCATGTTTAACAAATGAAAGCTATGCACGTACAGCCACTCTGAGTGCTCATCCACAATGGCTAAGAACATTGAGCATGCATAGTCGACATAAAACCATCTAAGGTTTACCCGACCATTCTCGTCAATGTGGGGGAGCTGTTGGTGGTAATGTTTTTTCTTGTTGGCACTCTGGGCATTGCCACACCAGTGCTGCCACTAGGGATATCTTCTAGCCAACATCTGCATTTTGAAAACCTCGAGATGACCCTGGTGTTCAGCCAATATTCAGCAGTAACCTTCACTCAGGCAATCACACTTCCTCCTTATAATAATATGCCATCCTCTACTGTATTCTGGTCACTCCGGGTCGAAAACTTCTGGTTGTAATGGTTCTTTGGTTGCCCCTATTACCACCAGCTGTTCCAATTTTGCCAGGACAGGATATTTCTGCATCCAAAGTCTGATGTTGTCAGCTGTGACTGGAAGTGTGTCCAGAAAATTAAAAACCATTAAGACTCTTCCAATGGCTTTACCATCAGCAGGGTATCTGCCAGTGGGAGGTGACTCAATACAGCCCCATTTGCTACATTAACTCCCAACTTACAATTATACGCACGTAGTATTAGAGCCCACCACTGAATTTGGTCTGACGCTATGAACGGCACTGCCCTATCCTCTTTAAGTAGACCTGGCAGGGGTTTGTGGTTCGTTATTATTACAAATTTATATCTGTAAAGGTATTGGTGGAACTTCCTGACTCCAAATATGACCACCAAACATTCTTATTCTATCTGGGTGTATTTATGATCTGCATTAGCTAAACTGCTGGATGTATACGCCTTGGGTGTTCCTTTACATTGGGCTGCTGTGAACTAATACTACCCTGATGCTGTGTGGGGAGGCATCAGATGTCAATACCAGATCTTGCTTGGGATCATGGTGTGCTTAGAGGCTTAGTGGATGATGGCTGTTTCTTCACTTCCCTGAAATCTATGGCTTGGCTAAGCAACCATTTTCAAGGCTGACTCATTTTTTAAGAGTTGATGTAAAGATTCCATGATGGAGGCCAGAGTGTATATGAACTTTCTGTAATAATTAACCTGCCCAATGAAAGAGCTAAGCTCCCGTACAGAGCCGGACACCTTTGATTATCCTCACTTTATCCTCCAACAGGTGTAATCCAGTCTTGTCAATTCTGTAGCCCAAGTAGGTCATTTTGTGTGTCTAGAACAAGATTTTTCTCTTCTACTGTCTAGATTAGATTTGATTAGATTCCCTACAGTGTGGAAACAGGCCCTTCGGCCCAACAAGTCCACATCGACCCTCCGAAGAGCAAACCACCCAGACCCATTTCCCTCTGACCAATGTACCTAACACTATGGGCAATTTAGCTTGGCCAATTCACCTAACCTGCACATCTTTGGACTATGGGAGGAAACCGGAGAATCCAGAGGAAACCCATGCAGACATGGGGAGAATGTGCAAACTCCACACAGACAGTCGCCCGAGGCTGGAATTTAACCTGGGACCCTGGTGCTGTGAGGCAGCAGTGCTAACCACTGAGCCACCGTGCCACCCAAAGGACAATATAGGAGAAACATCTAAGGACTATGTCCAAGTTTTCTTAGTGCTTCTTATTGATTTTCCCTAATATTAGCACGTGAACTAGACAATAGTGACCTGGCGTAGACCTTGTAAAATGTTCTCCATTGCCCACTGAAAAGTTACACAGGCTGATGATACCCCAAATGGCAATCTTGTATATTGGTACAAACCCTTAAATTGTATCATATTTCTGGAAATCCTCATCCAACCACAATTGCAAGTATGCATGGCTCATGTCCAGCATATTAAGTACTCTATCAGATGAGGTCCAGTGAGATACAACAGCAGTTAGGCACACAAAGGGAAGAATAATAGTGAGCCAGGAAGGAAGAAAAAAGCTGATAACAGGGACCAATAGTTGGTTTTTAAAAAAGGGTTGGCTGTCATGAAAGCAGCAAATGTCATGACAGGATCAGGGGTGTGGGGGTGGGAAAAGGACCTGAAAAGGATGTTCAGGCACTTAAATTATTGAACTCGATCTTGCGTCCTGAGGCTGAAGGGTCCCCAACAAAAAAATGATACGCTATTCTACCAACTTGCATTGGAGCACTGGAGCACCACCCAAGACAAAGATGTTGGCCAGGGAACATGGCAGAGTGTTTTACGCGGCAGGCAATTAAAAGGTTTTTACAGACAGAACATAGCTATTCCACAAAGAAGTCATCCAGCCTGGTTTTCATCTCCACAATACACGTGAGCAGCAAAGACAGTAGACTAGATTGAGTGAAGTGCAGGTAAGCTGTCGCTTCACCCATACAGTCTGTCTGGAGCCTTGAATAGTGAGGAGGGAGGAAGTAAACAGGTAAGTGCTGCACCTTCTGCAATTACATGAGTAGAAGCCATGAGGTAATAGGCAAGACTTGGCAGTGGGGGAGGAGTGGTCCAGAGTGTCCTAGAGGGAATGGTCTATACAGGATGCTGACAAAGGAAGTAAGGGAATGATGCATCTGATGGTGGCATCTGACTGGATGTGCCAGAAATGGCCTATAATCCTTCTGATGCAGATGCTGGTGGATTGGAAAATGAAGACCGGTGTTGTGCGAGGGAAGAGAAGGGATGAGAACAAAGTGTAAGAAAAGGATTGGTCAGCTGAGGGCCTTGTCAACTACAGTGGTGGAAATTCCTTGGCTGAGTACATATGTGGACATATCTGAGGCATCTCTACAAAAAGTGGCATCATCATAACAGATGCAATGGAGATGGAGAAACTGGAAGAATGGAATAGAGTTGTTACATAAAGGAGGATGTGTGGCTGAGGTAACTATGAGAGTCAGAGGGTTCACAGTGGACATTGATGGCCAGCCAATTCGCAGAAATGAAAACAGAGACATGAAGTGGGGAAGGGAGAAGTCAGAGATGAAGCAGGGTGGAAATTGGAAGGAAAATTGACAATTTTTTCTGATTCAGGGAAGTGGGGGAAGCAGCACCAGTGTTGTCATTGATGTACTGGAGAAATAGGTGGGGGAGGTACATGAGTAGAATGGAACAAGGATTGTTCCATGTACCCCACAGAAACAAGATGCCCAATTTAATTCCTATTGTGTTCAGACTTTGAAAAGGACAAAAATCGGGTTGGGGTGTAATGTTCAATGTTCTGTTAAGACTAACCTACAGACTTTTCACTGAAAGGCAGACTTGTGAGCCATGTCTGGCTCAGCTGGTAACACTCTTGTCTCAGTCAATAGGTTGCAAGTTCAATCGAATATGAAAATGAAGCAGGATCCTCAGTGCAATAATGAGAGACTGCTGCACTGTTTGAGTTACCAACCTTTGTGAAAGAGCAAATTGAAGCTCATCTACTTTTCAGCTGAACTAAAAAGAACCGTAGGGGACTTACCCGTGATGTATCCCTCAATCAACATCACATAGGTTATCAGGTTATTGTCATCACATTACTAGTGTGAAAACTTCCTTTATGAAAGTTTATTATGACATTTTAGCAGAAGTTACATTTTAAAAGTATTTCATTGACTATAAAGTCGCATCCGGGTTTCATGAAAGCTGTTACATGAACACAAGTCCTACTTTTTCTTTTGAACAGCACTTAGACTTAATACAGGAAGCCAACAAGAGGCCAGTACATTCTGCAGAAAAGAAAATTGTCAAGGAAATGTTTGTGTGTCCTTCCATTTCAAGCTGTACTAATATAATGGAATAAAACCAAAGAGTAAGTACAAGCAAGCCATGCATTTAAACAGGACCAACTTCAACTATTGCCCTATAAGGAATCCATATCCATTTATTAATCATATCCATATAATGTTGATGAATATTACACCTTTGAAGAAACTGACAATATAAAGTATAGCTTTCAGCTTAGGCTGAGGACGACATAGTACAAGTCACAACGAGTTCCTCAGAGATCTAATTACCTTAAAAGACCAGTGAACATCTACAAGGAAGATTATCTATAATTATAATAATAATAGTAGAATTGCAATATGCAACATAATTCTATACTTGAGGCAGTTTGACGAACTGTATTTCTATGGCTTAATTCAGCACGAGCACTACACCATTGATATTGTCTGCTCCATTTTCTTCTGTCTACACTTACCCAGCTAAATCTTTGACATGAATGGTTGGAACAACATTTTTTCCTGCTCCAAAGCATGGTATTGCTGGATTCAGCCCAAGCCAGGCCTCCTAAATAGAGAAAGAAAATTTGCACAAATCCAGCATTACACACGTGGCATTTGATTTGAAGCCTGCAAATTTTACGAGAATTAATTGCAATTAACGCAAAATCATCAGTAAGAACAGACCAAAGTCGAATCTATTTTTGACAGATTCAGTGTAAGTAAAGTTTGGAAAAACATGACTTTTTTTTTAAAAACCATCAGATAATGTAGTCCCAATCACAAAAAGATAAGATGGATTTCATTAGCAAGGATTTGTGTATTTAACTTGAGCCTTTAACAAAATAAAATATCCCAAGACCCATCATAAGGACATTTTAAAACAAAACTGAGGCCACAAAAATAGACAAAAGCCTGGTCAAAGAGGTGGCATTTAAGGAGAATTTTTAAAAAAGAAATGAGAGGGATAATGACACAGAAGTTAGGGGTGTAAATTCCAGAGTTCAGGGTCCAGGCAGCTGAAGACACGGTCACCAGTTGTGGACTAATTAAATCAGAGCTGCTCAGAGGCCAGAAGTAGATGAGTACATTTTTTTGTTTGCCCATTCATGGAATATGGGCCCATCCTTAGTAGTAGAGATGAGTGTGCTCGTGGGTGGTAGTGAGCTACCTTCTTGAATTACTGCAATCCAATGCTGTTAGGGAGGGAATCTGATCCAGTAACAATGAAAATGATGATGTATTTCCAAATTTGGATGGTTCATGGCTTGGTAGAGAACCTGCAGGTAGTAGTCTTCATCTGTTTCTGTTGCCCTTATCCTTCTAAATGCTGGTAGTCATAGTGCTGTATACGGATGTTTGGTCAATTGCTGTGGTGCATCTTGCACATGGTACACTGTTGCTACTGTGTATCAGTGGTGGAAGCACTGAATATTTGAGGATGTGGTGCCAATCATGTAGGCGGCTTTGTCCTGGATGGTAACGAGCTTTTTGAAATGCACTCATCCAAGCAAGAGGGAAGTATTCCACCGCACTCTAGACTTGTGCCTTTAGAATATGGACAAGTTCTGAGAAGTCAGGAATTAAGTTGTAGAATTCATAGCCTCTGAACTTCTGCTGTAGCCACACTATTTACATGGATAGTCCAGTTCTGTTTTTTTTAATTGTAACCAATTAAATTGTGGATAGTGGGATTTCAGTGATGGTAATACAAATGGGAGTGACAAGTTCTGGAGCACAAGTCTTCAGTAAATTCGCTGAAATATTTCAAGGTCCACTGACTTTGCAATATCCTGTATCTTCAGCTATTTTTGATATTATATGGAGTGAATCAAATTGACTGAAGACTGGTATGTGATGCTGAGGACCACCAAAGAAGGCTGAAATGGATTGTCCACTTTGCACTTCTGGCTGAAGATTGTTGCAGATGCTTCAGCCATATATTTTTCCTTGATGTATTGGACTCCCCCATCCTTGTTGTTTAATTATCCAATTTACGACTGGATGAACTGAGGTCTGACTACTAGTTGTGGAATTGCATGGCCCTTAGAATTGTTGGTCACCCCCGTTTATGTCATTTGACATGCAAGTATTCCAGTGTTGTGACTTAACCTCGTGTTTAAGTATGCCTAATGTTAATCCTGGCATGGCATATGGCACTTTTCATTGAACTGGTGTTGATCCCTTGGCTTGATGGTAATGTGGGATACGCCAGCCATGAGGTTGCAGATTATATTGGAGCACAAGTCTGCTGATGCCAATGGCCGGAAAAAGTGAGGAATGCAGATGCTGGAGATCAGCTTCTCGGATGCTATCTGACCTGCTGTGCTTTTCCAGCAACACACTCTTGACTCTGATGCCAGTGTTGAGTTGCTAGATCTGTTCAAATCTTATCCCACTTTGCACAAGGTAGTGCCTCACAACATATTGGAGGGTATCCTCAGTCTGAAGAAGGGACTCTAAGAACTTTGCAGTGGTCACTCCTACTAAAATTGTCATTGAGAGAAGCATTTGCAGCAGGCAGATTGGTGGGATGAGGTCCAATATGTTTTCTCCTTTGGTTGGTTCCTTCACCATTTGTCCTAGATCCAATCCAGCAGCTATGTCCTTTAAGACTCAACCAGGTCAGTTTGTAGTGATGCTACTGAGCCAATCTTAGTGATGGATGCTGAAATCCCCATTCTAGAGTACATTCTGCATAGAGTCATAGAGATGTGCAGCACGGAAACAGACCCTTCAGTCCAACCCGTCCATGCTGACCGGATATCCCAAAGCAATCTAACCCACTTGCCAGCACCTGGCCCATGTCCCTCCAAACCTTTCCTATTCATATACTCATCCAAATGCCTTTTAAATTTTGCATTTGCACTAGCCTCCACCCCTTCCTCTGGCAGCTCATTCCATACATGTACCACCCTCTGCATGTGTAAGTTGCCCCTTAGGTCTCTTTTATATCTTTCCCCTCTCACCCTAAACCTATGCCCTTTAGTTCTGGATTTCCCCACCCCAGGGAAAAGACTTTATCTATCCATGCCCCTCATAATTTTGTAAACCTCTATAAGGTCACGCCTCAGCCTCCGACGCTCCAGGGAAAACAGCCCCAGCCTGTTCAGCCTCTCCCTGTAGCTCAAATCTTCCAACCCTGGCAACATCCTTGTTAATCTTTTCTGAACCCTTTCAAGTTTCGCAACATCTGTCCGATAGGAAGGAGACAAGATTTGCACGCAATATTCCAACAATATTCTAACCACTGTCCTGTACAGCTGCAACATGACATCCCAATTCCTGTATTCAATACTCTGATCGACAAAGCATCTTTGGAGAAGATGGACTCCAAGTGGAGTTCACCATGGAGAATTGCTAATTTATTAGCTGAGCAGAGTGGTAATCAGCAGGAGAATTTCTCATTCTTGTTTAATCTGATGCCATGAGACTTCATGGAATCTTGAATCAATGTTAAGAAATCCCATGGCAACTCCCTCCTGGCTGTATACCACCATGCAGCACCGCATCCTGTTTTTTGGACAGGACATACCCAAAGGTGGTGATGTTGTCCAGGACATTATAAGGTATTATTCTGAGTATGACTATGTCAGGCCATTACTTAATTAGTCTGTGAGATAACTCTCCCAAATGTGAAACTTGCCTCCATTTAATAGTACAAATAGGAGAACTGTGAGACTTGATAAGATTACAGGGATGGGAATAGCAAAACTATAGTATGCTTTGAAAACAAGAATCAGAATTTAAAAATCAATGCACTGTTTGACTTATGCCAGCACAGTTTAGCAAACACAGGGATAGTACTTGGATGAGATTTAGTGTGAATAAAGACAAGGGCAATAAAGTTTTGAATGACCACATTTATGAAAGGTGAGACCAGCGAGGAGTTCAATGGTATAATCAAGTTATGAGTTCACAAAGGTTTGATTGAAGGTTTCAGCAGAATATAGAACGTAGAGAATGCTGCAGAAAGACAACAGCTTTGGCTCTCTCTGTGGAATTTTAAAATACTTTTGACAAAGCTTACTTTGTCTTTTTAAAAGTATATTTTTAAAAACCCATTTTTCAACACCTTTCAATTGTAAGAAGAGTCATATGGAATTTGAAACATAAACTGGTATTCTCTCTTTCCACAGATGCTGCCAGACCAGCTGAGTTTCTTCAGCATTCTCTGTGTAAGCTTCAGGTTTCCAACATTTGCAGTATTTTGCTTTTATTTCAGAAGAATGTGATCTTTCCTCGAAGCACTGTCAATTTATGTTTCTTTTCAAGAAAATATCTGAAATAAAACAACTTGCTCCTGGAAAATAAAATGCATAACTTTAAAGAAAATGTCACAGGATGTGGGCATTAATGGGTAAGCCAGCATTTGTTACCCATTCCATAATATCATTCAGGATGTGGTGGTGAACTATGTTTTAAAACAGCTGCAATTCATCTGGAACACAGCACTATTAGAGTGAGAGTTACAGAATTCTGATCTAGTGACAGCAAAGGAATAAGTCAGGAAGTTGTGTCACTTTCAATGGAATTTGCTGGTGAGGACCCCAAGCTCTTGCTGCTCTTGTCTTTTTAAATGAAGTTAAAGGGTTTGGAAGGTGCTGTTGAAGGACCCTTTGTGAATTCCTGCAGCACTTCTTGCCAAAGCTGGCACTGTTCATTGATGGAGGAAGAAATGGATATTTAATATGGTGTATCCAGTGCCAATCAAATGAACTGCTTTGTTGGTGGGGATTCACTGATGGCAACGTTATTGAATATAAAGGGTACACAGTAAGATTCTCTTTTGTTGCAGGTGACAATTCCTAAAACTTCTACTACATTAATATTACTTGCTACTTATCAGCTCAAACTTGAATAGTGAGTGGATTTGAGTGCAGGAATGAGGATGTCTTGCTGCACTTCTGCAGGCGTGTAGTGAGACCACACCAGAGGTATTGTGTCCAATTTTGATCTCTTTATTTGAAGAAGAATGTTCTCGTTATGTAGGGATTATCAGATTGATTCCAGGAGTGGCAGGATTGATGTATGAAGAGACATTGGATCGGTTAGGACAATATTAGTTGGAGTTTGGAAGAATCAGGGGTTATTATAGAAATCTATTAAATTCTAGCAGAACTACATGAAATAGAACTAAAAGGGAAAAGGGATATGAAGAGAAAGTAGAAACAGTGTATTCAGTTGGATAATCAGCCATGATCAGATTTAGTGGTGGAGCAGACTCAGAATGGAATGGCCTACACTTGCTCCTGTTTTCTATATTTCTATGATTGTTGTCCAAGTCTTGCTGCATGTGCACAAAGACTGTTTCAGTATCCAATGAATTGTCAATGTTGTTAAATATTCTGCAATCAGTAGTGAACATTCCTAATTCTGTCCTAATGATAGAGAGATGGTCACAGTTGAAGCAAAGCAGGTGAGGCTGTGGCTTAGTGATAATGTCATTAGATTGATAATCTAGTGCCCCAGGTAGACTGCTAAATGGACTTCTCTAACTTCAAATAATGTTGATCTTACTAATGTTGCTTTGTGCACCTTCTGTGCAGTGTAATTTGTATGCCTTGCTCTGCCGAAGCAGCCTATGATCTATATGTCCTTGTTTGCTATGATCTGCCTGTACTGCTCACAAAATAGGCACATGTGACTACAATAAATCAAATGTTCAAATCCCATTGTGGCAAACAGTGAAGTTTAATTTTCAAAAAACCTGGAATCAAATACAGACTGATGAATGTGTAACCATTGTCAATTGGAATGATAATCCATCTGGTGCAGTGATGTTCTTTTGGAAAGGAAATATGCTGTCTTTATTTGGTGAACCAGAACCTGAATAATGTGATTGACTCTTCATTATCCTCTGAAATGCCCTACACAGTCACCAATTCAAGCCCAATTAGGATTGGGGAACAAACACTGGCCCACACCCCTGCAAACATAAAATAAATAGGAAGATGATTAGGCCCAATACACTACCCTGAGCAGCTCCTACAATAATGTCTTGGAACTGTTATGGACCAGTCCAAACCCCCTCAAAATATATTAAGAAGAGAA
Source organism: Hemiscyllium ocellatum (assembly GCF_020745735.1). Lineage (NCBI taxonomy): Eukaryota > Metazoa > Chordata > Chondrichthyes > Orectolobiformes > Hemiscylliidae > Hemiscyllium > Hemiscyllium ocellatum. The sequence goes on along the minus strand of NC_083408.1, from coordinate 104,282,326 downwards.
TCTAGATCCTAACTTTATTCTTATGTTAAAGGTAAGGTGTTGCATTCCATATGCAATTTGATTGGTCAAACTATCGATTTTAAGCAAAACACACTATACCTCTTCCCTACAGACTAAAATTGGTTTAACTGTAACTATTGATACGCTTAACAAAATAATAAATACTTAATTGCTACTAATTAACTGTTCCAATATAGTAATATCCATAAACATAGCCTCGGCAAAGGTGTATTTGGTAAAATAGATTGCCTCACACGCAATTCTAGCATCAGGAAGAGTACCCCACATGAACCAAAAATAAAAAAGGAAAGATGAACTCAACTATGACTTAACAGAGAGAGGAATAAGAGCTTCCACACGCAGTTTCAATACCCCAGCAACTACAGAAAGCTAAAAAATAAGCATCCTGGTTCTATGGGAGTTTGACTCTACCCATTCAGGCTTTTATTATTCCAATTTATAAAAAAATCCCCAATGCCTCATAAGATGTTTACTCTATTGGCTTTGAGCAAACCACTTGGTACCTCTGTTTCAACTGTTCTTCATTAAAAAAAAGCTGCACAAAATACAAACAACCCAACTAGCTTCTTTTGTACTAAATATTAATGCAACCTGTACAGACTTTTCCCTTTGGTTCCTGTGGGACTTCAGTTTTGCTAGGGCTTACTGATGTGAAGGGCAGTCACTCTCATTGCATCTCTTGAATTTAACCCTTTTGTTCATATTTGGACAAAGACTTGAATGAGGTCAGAAACTGTCTGTACCTGATGGAGCCCAAACTGTGTGTCAATGACCAGGTGCTGCTGGGCAAATTTTGCTTATATCAACCTTCTATACACTTCTGTACATAGAGAACTGATGTTATGGTTAATATTTAAAGGCTGTGTGCATAAATTACAGAAATTATTTATTCCCAACTAACACAAAAATAAAAAAAAGAAAGATGATTCAACTATTACTTACAGTCATAGAGTCACAGAGATGTACAGCATGGAAACAGACCCTTCGGTCCAACCCGTTCATGCCAACCAGATATCCCAACCCAATCTAGTCCCACCTGCCAGCACCCGGCCCATATCCCTCCAAACAATTCCTATTCATATGCCCATCCAAATGCCTCTTAGATGTTGGAATTGTACCAGCCTCCACCACATCCTCTGGTAGCTCATTCCATACATGCATCATCCTCTGCGTGAAAAAGCCCCTTAGGTCTCTTTTATATCTTTCCCCCCTCACCCTAAACCTATGCCCTCTAGTTCTGGACTCCCCGACTCCAGGGAAAAGACTTTGCCTATTTATCCTACCCATGCCCTCATAATTTTGTAAACCTCTATAAGGTCACCCCTCAGCCTCCAACGCTCCAGGGAAAACAGTCCCAGCCTGTTCAGCCTCTCCCTGTAGCTCAGATCCTCCAACACTGGCAACATCTTTGTAAATCTTTTCTGAACACTTTCAAGTTTCACAACATCTTTCCGATAGGAAGGAGACCAGAATTGCACGCAATATTCCAACAGTGGCCTAACCAATGTCCTGTACAACCGCAACATGACCTCCCAACTCCTGTACTCAATACTCTGACCAATAAAGGGAAGCATACCATACGCCTTCCTCACTATCCTATCTACCTGCAACTCCACTTTCAAGGAGCTATGAACCTGCACTCCAAGGTCTCTTTGTTCAGCAACACTCCCTAGGACCTTACCATTAAGTGTGTAAGTCCTGCTAAGATTTGCTTTCCCAAAATGCAGCACCTCGCATTTATCTGAATTAAACTCCATTTGCCACTTCTCAGCCCATTGGCCCATCTGGTCCAGATCATGTTGTAATCAGAGGTAACTCTCTTCGCTGTCCACTACACCTCCAATTTTGGTGTCATCTGCAAACTTACTAACTGTACCTCTTACGCTCACATCCAAATGAAATCAGGGATATTATCAGATACAAAGATATATAAAATTGCCAGAACAAAGTAACAAACCAGAGGCTTAGGAATATTTTAGACTTTCACAAAAGAGAACAAAATGTTTGATCAAGAAGTTGAAAATAGAATAACATGGTAAAATTGCAGGGATCACAGAAACAGTTTGCAAAATCTTCTATGAATATGTGGAAAGAAAAATATTGTTAATGTCAATTACAGTCAATTCTAGATCTCTTATGAAAGACATGATAACAGAATATTTGGAAAGTGGTAATGAGATTGGACAAAGCCAACATGGATTTATGAAAGATTTATGAAATGCTTAATAAATCTACTGGAGGTTTTTCAGAATGTAACCAGGATATATTTTGATTTTCAGAATGCTTTTAATAAGATCCTTCCTAAGAAGTTAATGGGTAATATTTTGGTATATATTGAGAATTGGTTGACAGACAGGAAATAGAGAGTGAGAATAAATGGGTAGTAGACAGTGACTAATCAGATGCCACAACGATCAGTGTTTGGGCCCCATCTATTAATGATGTATGCAAATGACCTGGATTGAGGCCACCAAATAGAACATTTCCAAGTTTCAAAAACTGGGTGAGATTTTGAGTTGTGAGGATGATACAAGGAGGCTTCAAGGTGATTTAGGCAAGTTGAGTGAATGGAAAAATGCATGGCAGATGCAGCACATTGTAGCTAAATGTGAAGTTGTACACTTCAGAGTGAAAAACAGAAACAAAGAATATTAATTAAATTGCGAAATTGAGAAATATGAATATACAAGGGGATTTAATGGTTTTTCTATACCAGTCAATTAACATAGACATTTAGGAGGCTGGAAGAACACAGCAAGCCATGCAGCATCAAGAGGTACAGAAGTCGACGTTTCAAGTGTAACCCTGCTTCAGGACACCCTTCAGGTCCTGAAGAAAGGTTACACCTGAAACATTGACTTCTGTACCTCCTCTTGCTGCCTGGCTTGCTCTGTTCTTCCAGCCTCCTGCCTGTCTACTTTGGATTCCAGCATCTGCAGTTTTTTTTGTCTCTAATTCAAGTAGACAGACAAGTGCAACAAGCAGTTAGGAAGGCAAATTGTATCTTGGCTGTAATTGCAAGAGGATTTGCATTCAGAAGTAAAGATGTTTCACTGCAATTAAATAGGGCCTTGATGAAACTATATCTGAATTCTCTATTCCTGAGATGCTGCCTGGCCTGCTGTGCTTTGACCAGCAACACATTTGCAGCTGTGATCTCCAGCATCTGCAGACCTCATTTTTTACTGGCATATTGCATGCAGTTTCGGTCTCCCTGACTAAGAAAGGATATATTTGCCATTAACAGAGTGCATTAAAAGTGCACTAGGCTGATACCTGTAATAGAAGAATTGTCCGAGATTGGTTGGACTCGGCGTGTTTTCATTGGAATTTAGAAGGATGAAAGCAGATCTGATTAAAACATAAAATTCTTACAGAGCTGAATGGACTAGCTGCAGGGAGGATGTTTCTTCTAGTTGGGGATCTATGCTCAGGAAATGCAATAGAGTGGCATGGTGGCTCAGTAGTTAGCTCTGCTACTTCACAGCACTAGGGAACTGGGTTCGATTCTAGCCTTGGGTGGCTGTCTGTGTGGAATTTGTATGTTCTCCCTGTGTCTGCATGGGTTTCCTCCCACAATCCAAAGATATGCAGGTTAGGTGAACTGGTCAAGCTAAATTGTCCCACAGTGTTCATGGATAAGTAGGTTAGGTGCATTAGTCAGGGTAAAAGTAGAGGAATGGGTCTGGTGGGTTACTCTTCAGAGGTTGGTGTGGACCTGTTGGGCTGAAGGGCGCGTTTCCACACTGTAGAGATCCTATCTATGGTCACCTGATGAAGGAACGTCGCTCCAAAAGCTAGTGCTTCCAATTAAACTTGTTGGACTATAACCTGGTGTTGTGTGATTTTTAACTATCTATTTAGGACTGAGATATGGAAAGGTTTCTTCACTTGAAGGGGAGTGAACCTGTGGAATTTTCTACCACAGAAAGCTGTGGAGGTCATGTCATTGTATATATTCAAGAAACAAATAGTTAATTTTTCAGATTTTAAAGGCATCAAGGAGTATTGGGCGAAATTGGGAATATATATTGAGATTGAGGATCACCGTGATCAGACCGAATGGGAGTGCAGGCTTGAATGGATGAATGGCCGACTATTGTGCCTAGTTTCAGTGTTTCTATACTGCAGGTCAAGTTAAAGTCTCTATGTACTCACAATTGTCACGAAATAGTAAAACATTACCTTAAAAAAGTAGTGAAAAACACTTTCTTCCATTCCATAAACAAGCCCAGAAGCAACAACAAATGTAGTAAATCTGCGCTTCTTCTAAAATAAAAGATATAGAAAATATTTTCTTCACAATCAAATCAATGCACCATTGATAGTCATTCATTAATGAAATTATATATTACTATATAAAACAGACTTTTACAATCATTGATCACAAGGAAGAATGACAAGAAACATTATTGAAACAAATACCATTAGTGGGCGGCACGGTGGCACAGTGGTTAGCACTGCTGCCTCACAGCGCCTGTAGACCCGGGTTCAATTCCCGACTCAGGCGACTGACTGTGTGGAGTTTGCACGTTCTCCCCGTGTCTGCGTGGGTTTCCTCCGGGTGCTCCGGTTTCCTCCCACAGTCACAAAGATGTGCGGGTCAGGTGAATTGGCCAAGCAAAATTGCCCGTAGTGTTAGGTAAGGGGTAAATGTAGGGGTATGGGTGGGTTGCGCTTCGGCGGGTCGGTGTGGACTTGTTGGGCCGAAGGGCCTGTTTCCACACTGTAAGTCTAATCTAAAAAAAAAGATTCTTAAAGGACTTGACAGGGAAGATGCAAAAAAGGTTCTTTCCCCTTGAGGGAGAGTCTCAGACCATAGGGCATAATTTCAGAATACAGGGTTGCACATTTACGACAGTGATGAGGAGCAATTTCAACTCTCAGATGGTTGTGAGTCTGTGGAATTCTTTACCACAGAGGGCCACAGAAGCTGACTCATTAAGCATATGCAAGGTTGGCATAGTTTTTTTTTAATCAGCAAGGGAATCAAGGGTTATGGAGAAAAGGCAGGAAAGCAGAGTTGTGGATTATCAGATCATCCATGATCTTATTGAATGGTGGAGTAGATTCAATGGACTGAATAGTCTATTCCTGTTCCTATGTCTGTGGTGACTTTACTAATAACCTTTAGCTGAAAAAAATGGTAATAAATACCAAACTAAATAAATTTCAAACCTTTTACAGACAGCATCAAGATCAACTTAAAATATAATGTACCAATCATGTATACTGTGCAATTTTTTGATGGGCCTCGCACTATTGAGGTTTCACGAACACCTTCCACCCTGACTTCAAGTTCACCTGGACCATTTCAGACACCTTTCTCCTCTTCCGGGACCTCTCCATCTTCAGTTCCAGTAACCGACTCAACACGGACATCTACTTCAAACTCACCAACTCCCACAGTGACCTGGACTATACCTCCTCCTACTCCCGCTCCTGTAAAAACGCTATCCCCTACTCCCAATTCCTCCTCCTCCACTGTATCTGTTTCCAGGAAGAGCAATTCCACTCCAAAACGTCCCATGTGATTTCCTGTTTCAAGGACCGCAATTTCCCCTCCCACATGGTCACCAATGAATTCCAGTGCATCTCCTCCACTTCCCGCATGTTTGCCCTTGAACCCCAGCCCTCCAATTGCAACAAGGATAGAACCTCACTGGTCCTCACCTACTACCCTACCAATCCCTGGATACAGCATATCATTCTCCGCCATTTCTGCCACCTTCAGTCAGACCCCACCACCACAGATATATTTCCCTTTCCACCCCATCTGCAATCTGCAAAGACCATTCCCTCCATGACTCCCTCGTTAAGTCCACACCCCCACCAACCTACCCTCCAATCCCAGCACCTTCCCTTGCCACCCCAAGAGGTCCACACCCCCACCAATCTACCCTCCAATCCCAGCACCTTCCCTTGCCACCCCAAGAGGTCCACACCCCCACCAATCTACCCTCCATTCCCGGCACCTTCCCTTACCACCACAAGAGGTGTAAAACCTGTGTCCACACCTCCCCCCCGTCACCTGCATCCAAAGCTCCAAAGGATCCTTCCACATCCAGTAGAGATTTTCCTGCACATCCAAACACCTTATCTATTGTGGCCAGTGCTCTCGATGTGGTCTCTTGTACTTTGAGGAGACAGGACACAAACTTGCAGAGTGTTTCATAGAACTGTCTGAGGCATACGCACCAAACAAACCAACCTCCCTGTGGCCAACCGCTTCAACTTCCCCTCCCACTCTGCCGACGACATGCAATTCTTGGGCTTCCTCTACCGCCAAATGCTAGCCACCCGACGCCAGGAGGAAGAATGACTCATCTTCCACCTTGGGACCCTTCAACCACATGGCATCAACATTGATTTCACCAGTTTCCTCATCTCCTCTTCCTCCATCTCATCCCAGATCCAACCCTCCAAGTAGGCACTGCCCTCTTGAACTGTTCCAACTGTCCATCTTCCTTCCCACCCATCCACTCCACCCTCCACTCTGACCTATCACCATCAACCCCCACCTGCATCTACCTATCGCTTTCCCAGCTACCTTTTCCCCCAGCTCCATTCCCCCACCCCTGCTCTGTCAGCCCACTTCCCAACCCCTTAACTTCCTGGTGAAGGGCTTATGCCTAAAACATTGACTCGCCTCTTCCTCGGATGTTGCCTGACCTGATGTGCTTTTCCAACACCGCACTTTTCAACTGACACTGTTTACCCTCAAGCTCTAACCGAATGCTTGCAATGGCAACCAAGTCCTATCCTCACACTCTTGTCACTCCTGTCCTGTTTCATCCTTTCTCATTCATCCACCATTTCCATCTTGCTGTGAATGCCAATATACTCTCTTTGTAATTTTTCCCTCCTTCAGGGTTTGACCTCCAGTTGGCACTGGAGTAGCTGAGTTCTTTTAACCATACAGGGAAATCCCAAACACGGACATTGTTCCACAATCACTTCCCCTATCAAAAAGAATAATGTTGCCTTGATCCATATTTATACTCTTTATATTAACTTTCATGATCATTAGAAAGGATCTATATGATAACTTGATGTTCTTACTAGCCACATTAAGGATATGGTAACAGAAAAGGTAATTAGACTAATGAACTCCATTTTAATTTCTACTTATCTCCCTTGGTTTCCTAACCATTAATACCCTGAATAAAAACACATGGATCTCAGATTTTTAAGTTTCCAATTGATCCTAGCCTCAATTGCTTGCTGGGGAGAAACTTAGCATTGTGGATCAACTGGCCATCATCAAACTACTCATTTTTATTTTGGAAAATTTTTATGTTGGATTCTATAGCACCACGATGAACCACAATGCCAACTGTGTGCTCAGCTGATAAACTACCCTGTAAAAATCATTACATATCAATGCTAAACAATGAAGTCATTCTTAATGTATTTCACTTCTTTCTTGACAACAAAAGGCTGATGTAATGTGAAAGAATGCATTAAAAGCAGAAACAACATTCTTCAATATGATTCACTGTAATTTTCTCTTACATCCTCTGAAAATAAAGTTTGTCAATGTTGATTAAAAAAATTAAAAGCTAGTTGACACAGAACTTGTTTGAGTCACTCGTGATTTGATGGATATAATGAAAAGGATGCAACTACACACACTGTAGGAAGGATATGATTGCACTGGAAGGGGTGCAGAGGAGACTCACGTTGCATTTAAATGGAACACTTCAGGTATGAAGAGAAGCAGATAAACTCCGATCGATTTGATTGGATTAGTGAAGGTTCAGGGATATGGATACACAAGATATGGATATACATGATTACGAGAAGTATGGGGGTAAATAGAAAGTAACTATTAATTGAAAGATCAAGAAAAGGGGATACAATTTTAAAGTGAAAGGCAGGAGGTTTAGAGGGACTTTGAGGAAAAGAATTTTCACCTCAAGTTTAGTGATTGTAATGAGGTCAGCCATGTGGACCTCACAGAATATGAGGTCCCTGATTGGGACTATTTATTTGGTCCATATTTATTTGGTCTAATCAGGGGGAACCCTGGTTAAACAGATAAAAACAGAAGTGTCATAATTCCTGACAGTCTGAGACCTGGTTCTGACGAGACTGCACCAGAATCAAGGATTTTCTATGTGTAAACAATGGGTAACTTAACGATGGGATACTGGCCTCTGTGGAGTTATTTCACAGAGGGAATATGGAATGAACTGCCTGGCAGCATAGTTGAGGTGAGTAACCTCACAACTTCTAAAAAGTACTTGGATGAACACTTGAAGTGTCATAACATTCAAGGCTATGGATCTAGTGCAGGAACATGGGACTGGTGTAGGTCCAGGTATATTTTTGGAGGTTCAGATTTCCTGTGTGACTCTATGATTCTATACGAATTAGATGCAGGACGGAGGCCATCAGGTCTCTCTTTCACACTCCACTATTCAATAAGATTATGGCTGATTGGATTGTAGTCTCAGATTTGCATATCTAAATACCCCTGATAATCTTTCATCTCCTTGCTTAGCAAGAATATATGTAAATCTGTTCTAAAAATATTCAAAAATACATTGCTTCCACCAGTTTTTCTGGGAGAGAGTTTCAAAGATTCGTGAAACCCTATACCCCAAGAGAGAAAAAAAGTCACCTTCTCTCTGTTTTAAATGGGTGATCCATGATTATTAAATACTGAACCCATGTTCAGTGGGCACATTCTATTCCCATAGGGGCACACATTCTTTTCACATCCACCCTGTCAAGAACCCTCAAGATCTTCTATGTTTCGATCAAGTCACCTCTGACTCTTTTAAATTCCAGCAGGTATAAGCCAAGCCTCTCCAACTTTTCCTCGTAGGACAGAACGCAACCCTCACTCCCCACCCCCATTACAGGTATTAATCTTGTAAACCTTCTCTGAACTGCCTCCATTGCATTAACATCCTTTTTTATAAGTGACCAATAATGCACACAATATCTAGATGGGGTCTCCAGAGTCCTGTATATTTGAAGCATTTCCTCTCTACTTTTGTATTCAACTCCCCTCATGATAAATGAAAATAATCTATTAGCTTTCCTAAATACTTGCTTTACTTGCATACAAACCTTTTCTGATTGATGTATGAAGATACCCAGAACCCTCTGTATCTCAAAGCACTGCAATCTCTTTGGTAACCACCTTGTGTCCTCTGCAAAACTGACTATCCCATCTTTCTTTGTGTCATCAGTGAATTTGGACACCATATCTTCTGTCCTGTTTTCTAAATCATTTGCATAGATTGCAAATAGTTGAGATCCCTATAGCACACTATTTGTTGCATTTTATTAATCTGAGAAAGATCATTATGCTTACTCTCTGCTTTCTGTTAGCCAGCCAATTTTTCAAGCCATGCCAATACACTACCCCTACACATGAGCTTTTACTTATCACAATGACCTTTGACTAACGTCTCATAAAAATGCCTTCTGGAAATGTAATTGCTCTACTTCCAACGTTTCTTTTTATCTACGGCATGAATTAACTCTTCAAATAACCCCAATAGATTGCCCTTTCATAAACGCTGAAAATGTGTTGCTGGAAAAGCACAGCAGGTCAGGCAGCATCCAAGGAACAGGAAATTCGACTTTTCGGGCATAAGCCCTTCATCATAAAACCTTGCTGACTCTGCCTGATTATCTTGAACTTATTTAAGTGATCTGCTGTAGATTCTTTAATATTAGCTTCTAATATTTCCTTTATTACAGATGTTAATCTAACTGGCCTGTAACTTCCAGGTTTCTGTCTCATTTTCCAATCTGAATCAAGGGTGTTTTAGAAAATCAAAACCAATGTATCAATGTATCTACCAATGTTATCAAGTAATATATATGCACGATGGTATAATTTCCCCTCTCATAATGTTGCCAACTCATGTCATGCATGGTTGTATAGGTGTGGCAGTTTTCCTTTACTTGTCTAAGGATATAATCTAGAAACTTTAGTATTTGTACTAGTGTGTATTAATTGATTGATTGATTTACTGTTATGTGTTCTGCATTACAGTGAAAAGCTTTGTTTAGGGGCAGGACAGGCAGATCATAGTAAGCAAGGATGTACCGATCAGAGGTTGTAAAAAGACTTAAGCAGAGACATAATTTAAGTTTAAAAGTGTAGAACGGTTCTAAGAAGTTTTAGAGTTAGATCTGCTGTTGGGAGCTCGCAAGGAGTTGAACGGTGTCAGCACCATTGGAGTGTAAATATTATTCTATATAGTGAGGCCTAAGTCAAAATACCTATTCAATTCAGCTGCTAATTTCTTATTTTCCATTAATAATTATCCAGTCTCATTCAGAGAGCACCAATGCTCACTTAGTTAACTCTTTTCTTCTTTAAATAGTTAGAGAAATTCTTACCATCTGTCTTTATATTTCAAACTAGTCATAGAGTCATAGAGATGTAGAGCATGGAAATAGACCTTCGGTCCAACCCATCCATGCCGACCAGATATCTCAACCCAATCTAGTCCCACCTGCCAGCACCCGGCCCACATCCCTCCAAACCTTTCCTATTCATATACCCATCCAAATGCCTCTTAAATGTTGTAATTGTACCAGCCTCCACCACATCCTCTGGCAGCTCATTCCATACACGTACCACCCTCTGTGTGAAAAAGTTGCCCCTTAGGTCTCTTTTATATCTTTCCCCTCTCACCCTAAACCTATGCCCTCTATGTGTGGAGCCACAGAAAATGAGGGAGATACTAAATTAATATTTTGCATCAGTATTTACTGTGGAAAAGGATATGGAAGATATAGATTGTAGGGAAATAGATGGTGACATCTTGCAAAATGTCCAGATTATAGTGCTGGATGTCTTGAAACGGTTAAAGGTGGATAAATCCCCAGGACCTGATCAGGTGTACCTGAGAACTCTGTGGGAAGCTAGAGAAGTGATTGCTGGACCTCTTGCTGAGATATTTGAATCACTGATAGTCACAGGTGAAGAGCCAGAAGACTGGAGGTTGGCAAACGTGGTGCCACTATTTAAGAAGGGTGGTAAGGATAAGCCAGGGAACTATAGACCAGTGAGCCTGACCTTAGTGGTGGGCAAGTTGTTGGAGGGAATCCTGAGGGACAGGATGAACATGTCTGTGGAAAGGCAAGGACTAATGAGGGATAATCAACATGGCTTTGTGCGTGGAAAATCATGTCTCACAAACGTGATTGAGTTTTTTAACGAAGTAACAAAGAGGATTGATGAGGGCAGAGCAGTAGATGTGATCTATATGGACTTCAGTAAGGCATTTGACAAGGTTCCCCATGGGAGACTGATTAGCAAGGTTAGATCTCATGGAATACAGGGAGAACTAGCCATTTGGATACAGAACTGGCTCAAAGGTAGAAGACAGAAGGTGGTGATGGAGGGTTGTTTTTCAGACTGGAGGCCTGTGACCAGTGGAGTGCCACAAGGATCGGTGCTGGGTCCTCTACTTTTTGTCATTTACATAAATGATTTGGATGCGAGCATAAGAGGTACAGTTAGTACGTTTGCAGACGACACCAAAATTGGAGGTGTTGTGGACAGTGAAGAGGGTTACCTCAGATTACAACAGAATCTTGACCAGATGGACCAATGGGCTGAGAAGTGGAAGATGGAGTTTAATTTAGAAAAACGCAAGATGCTGCATTTTGGGAAAGCAAATCTTAGCAGGACTTATACACTTAATGGTAAGGTCCTAGGGAGTGTTGCTGAACAAATAGACCTTGGAGTGCAGGTTCATAGCTCCTTGAAATGGAGTTGCAGGTAGATAGGATAGTGAAGAAGGTGTTTGGTATGCTTTCCTTTATTGGTTAGAGTATTGAGTACAGGAGTTGGGAGATCATATTGTGGCTGTACAGGACATTGGTGAGGCTACTGTTGGAATATTGCGTGCAATCTGGTCTCCTTCCTATCGGAAAGATGTTGTGAAACTTGAAAGGGTTCAGAAAAGATTTACAAGGATGTTGCCAGGGTTGGAGGATCTGAGCTACAGGGTGTTCCCTCTTTAATTTTTGGCCATTCTTTTTTCTTATATTCTGTTCAATTTTCTAGCCTACCACTTATCTTTGGAAAATTATATGCTTTTACTTTTTGTTTGATGTCACAATCTTTATAGTTAACTACTGAATATAGTTCCATTTCTTTGTTTTTTTTTAATTCATTGGGATACATTCTACGAAATATCCTCCGAAATGTTTGTCAATGCATTTCAACTGACTCATCATTTAACCTAATTTGTCAATTAATTTTAGCCAGCTCTGCTCTCATGCCCTCATAGTACCCCTTACTTAATTTTTTTAAAAATAGTGTAGGATCCATATTTATGGTGTGAGAGACTCTTCCAAAATTAGGAACTAAACATGTTTTAGAATTAGAATTCTTATAGAGTGGGCCAAAGGGCCTGTTTCCAACAAGTCCACACCAAACCCCTTCAAAGAGTAATCCAATCAGACTCATTTCCCTACCATATATTTACTTCAGACTAATGCACTTAACATACACATTCCTGCACATGATGGGCAATTTAGCATGGCCAATTCAGCTAACCTGCATATCTTTGGACTATGGGAGGAAACCAGAGCACCCAGAGGAAACCCAGGTAGACAGAGGGAGAATACACAAACTCCACGCAGTTACCAGAGGCTGGAATTGAACCTGGGTCCCTAGTGCTGTGAGCAGCAGTACTAACCATTGAGCCACTGTGCCACCCAAGCTGCATTTTACCTTAGTATTTCAAATCCTGTATGTAAACACAGAAATTAGCTATTTTGCCTAACTATCCCTGAAATCAAATATGCTACATTTCTCAGGTACTCTGATGTTGCACATTTCATATTCTTGCCAACGTTCAGCTAAAGAAGTTTCTCCTAAATTCTCAACAACACCGGACTATTAAAGCTGCACAGAGGAAGTTTACTTTTTTTAAAGTTCAAGGTATCTTCTGTGATAACATACAGTTTTTCCAAGTTTGATAACTAATTTCTCAAGGCTGAGGTGATCCTTAAAGTTTGGATGGGCTTTTCTTCTCCGATACTCATCTTCTGTTAACATATCTTCCTGCAAAACAAGGAGTTTATTTGAGTTTTTATGGCAATAAAACACATTACAACATCAAAAGCAAATGTAAAAATATACATCACCTTATCATTAAATGCAGAATGTATGTATCATGGAGAGTGTACAAGGCAGCAATTGAAGCATTCAGATTTTTTTCTCCAAATTTCCTTTCTCATTAAGGTGTCAACTCATGTCATACATGGCCCAAAAGGTGCAGTAGCTTTCCTTTACTTTGTTCAAGGATCTAATCTTGATGCTTTAGCACTGCCAGTGAGAGTGTTTAGCTCCTCAAATACTAACGGCTGAAACTAATCTCTCCTCACCAGAGCATGGAGGTTTCCAATCAGTTCTGCCTCATTTAAGGACATAAATCTGATGAAACCATCAAAAAATATGGGCCATATGATTTCCAAAGGAGACTTATACACCAGGCCTGATGATATCGTTCAGTTATAGGAATACCTGAGTAACCATGACATTAAACTTTTCTTGGAAGAAATCAATCACTGTATCTCCTGATTTCAGTGATATTGCAATGATGCAATATCTGGAGATCAACATGTTTCATAACTTTATGGTGCACTGATCTTGTCCCTTCCTCTAAGCCAGGAAGTCCGGGTTCATGGCCCACATGCTCCAGAGCAAAATACAAACATCTCTGAACAGGTTGATTAAAAATATCCTAGCATAGCCTTATTGGTTGCACCTGCAAAGGAGTCACTGATCAAATCTGCAGTTTTGTTTAATCTGCCTTTAAAAAGCTCCAGGAAATCACAGAGTCCAGGGAAAAAAAATTGAAAAGTGTGGCGCTAGAGAAACACAGCAGGTCAGGCAGCACAATGTTCCTGCTGAATTACATGCATTTGAAGTCAGTTGGATGGTACTATGCAGGATTTACTCTGTATTAAATACTACAAATGCATGGCAGAGCAAGAAAATTTGAAGGTACAATGCTTTCAAAAACTGGCCACACACAATTATAAATTTAGAAGGGAGCCTTTGTGCAATCTTAAACTCAGACATCTGCAGCAATCAAGCAGCACAGTGGTTATCAGCTTCAAAGCTGACTCTTCTTATGGAATGGTGCCCAGGAGTAACAAAATTGTCCAAATTCAATGTAATTAACAAATACAGTAATGTCTATACTTATATCTGTCATTTTCCAATCTTTCTTTCGGAGGTTTGGGCCATATATCTCCCATTTGATTGTTCTACACTTATGGGAAAGGAACTGCAATGGCTTGCCATTGCGTTTTGAAGGATAGCTCATCAGAAAAGTCTCCTACACTCTTATCACCTGCCATCAGACGTATTGGAAGGATTTATAATAATGATAATGAACTCAAATTTCTGGTGTGGGGCTCAAACCGAAAGTTTCTGGTTCAGAGGTATGGATACTATTACTGTACCAAAAGTCCTTCTATTTCTATTTTAGAAGCAATGAAACAAGGAGTCAATAGCTGGGCTGCAGCACCATTGCAGAGTGACATGATCTTGGGTTGTTTTTCTGTTCATGCATGCCTGGTATTTGCCATTCTCCTCATCCTTGAGCTTTAACAAAGGCTTCTAATGTGTTGAGGTGATTTTTAGAAATTTTTCAAAGCATTTCAGAAATGTTGCAACCTCATTTTGCATGTCTTTTTAATGGCCCCCAGCCTTTTTAACTTCATCAGTGCACACATTGTATTTCCTGCACCCAGACAAATCCTCAACTGGACCTAAATACAGAAAATCAAGTGCAAATTTAGGTACTTCCATGCAGATTTTTAAAATGTTCTTCTCATAAATGTCAAAACTACATCATTATTAGGAAATCTAGTAGAGGTATCATCACAAGTGCTAGATGGCAATCAGTAGTTGGAATACTGGTGGCATTTTCCTTTCCCTTTTCAGGGGAATAAAACATAAATATGGCAAGCTGAGTAATACCTTTTGTTCTGTAAAATTTTGCAAACTGGCTCAGTTCATTTATTCTCAGTGTTAGAACAATTTAGAAAAACACATTAGGGACATCACTACAACATGCTCAGCAAATACAGAGACTGATGGAGAATCACGATGGCAGTGTCCATCTGAAATTGTAATTTAGATTTTAAGCCAATTTCCTTTCAGGATTAATAAATGTAACATCATTAAGTTTATTGAGGAACAACTTGCACTTCAACTATATTCTCAATTGGCCACAGTTTGTTCAATCAATCAGCACATCTACAAAATTTTCAGGCAATTAAAATTAATGCACAAATCACTCATGATCAATGGGTTTTGTGTTCTGAACGTTAGTTCCTTCTTAAATGTTAGTAAAACTCAACTGCAATAAATGCTTACTTTTGTAATACAATTAAAAGACAGCTGTTATGCAAATTAATTTTATTAATAATTAAATAACAAACGTCAAAATATTTTGAAATCTTCTTACGGGATCAGTGGTCTTGGTTTGTCCCCATGTCATTATTGTTGACAACAGAATGAATGTTTTTGAGCTTTCAAAATTTCCTATCTCTGAATGCAATGCTTTAAGGAAAAAAGAGAAAGGAAAATAAACACTACCCTTTCGCATTTTTCATTGTTTATATGGTTCAGAAAAAGCCAAGAAAATGTACAACATTTATTCAGAATTGTATTTTTTAATTTAATTGCAAAACACTGAGAACTTGAAATGATTGATAACTTGGTCAGTTTTCCCTCACTGTGAGAAAATCAGAAACTGCTGGAAAAACTCAGCAGGTCAGGCATCACCTGTGGAGAGAAAGTAGACCTGTGCACAAACTGTGGTAGATGGAGTACAATGTCAATAAATGTCAAGTCATCCATTTCAGTGGGAATAACAGTAAAAAGGGCTATTATTTGAATAGTAAAAAAATTGCAACATGCTATTGTGCAGAGACACCTGAGTGTCCTTGTGCATGAATCACAGAAGGTTGGTCTGCAGGTAATTAAGAAGGCAAATGGAATTTTGTCTTTCACTGTTAAAGTGATTGAGTTTAAAAGCAGGAAGATTATGTTGCAGCTGTATAGGGTGCTGGTGAGGCCACACCTGGAGTACTGTATGTAATTTTGGTCTCCTTACTTGAGAAAGGATACACTGGCACTAAAGGGCGTGCAGAGAAGGTTCACTAGATTGATTCTGGAGTTGAGGGGATTGATTTATGAGGAGAGACTGAGTAGATTACGATTATATTCATTGGAATTTAGAAGAATGAGGGGGGATCTTACAGAAATATGTAAAATTATGAAGGGAATAGGTAAGATAGAAATTGAGGGGATGTTTCCACTGGTGGGTGAAACTATAACGAGAGGGCAGAGCCTCAAAATAACGAGGAGTAGATTTAGGACCGAAGTGAGAAGGAAAATCTTCACCCAGTACGTTGTGAATCTGTGGAATTCAGTGTCCAGTGGAGCAATTGAGGCTACATTGTTGAATGTTCTTAAGGTAAAGATAGAAAATTTTTTGAAGGGTAAAGGAGTTGAGGGTTATATTGAGAGGATGTGAAAGTGGAGCTGAAAGCCATAAAAGTATCAGCCATGATCTTGTTGAATGGCGAAGTGGTCTCGAAGAGCCAGATGGCCTACTCCTGCTCCTATTTCTTATATTCTTATGTACTATTCATTCTCCCAGGTTGACCTCTACCCATTCTTTTGTCTGCCCAACTGTGTTTCTCTCTCTCTCTCTCTCTATGCTCCATCTCCATCTATCTTTCCCCCTCCCCCACCTCTTCTCTTGCATATATCCCAATCTTTTCTTAGCTACAGTCAATTCTGAAGAAGGGTCACAGGACCCAAAACATTAATTATGCTTTCTTTTCACAACTGCTGCCTGACATGCTGAGTTTTTCCAGCAATTTCTGACTTGGTTACTGATTTCCAGTATCCTGCAGCTCTTCACTCTTTTCTGTTTCCCCCTCTGTGCTAGACTTCTGGTTGAGTTTGCTTGGTATGCTTGACACCTTCCAGGACAAAGCACTCCACTTAGAATCATAGAGATGTACAGCATGGAAACAGACCCTTCAGTCTAACTTGTCCATGCCAATCAGATTTCCTACATTAATTTAGTCCCATTTGGCCCTTGTCCCTCGAAACCCTTCCTGTTCATATACCCATCCAGAGACCTTTTAAATGTTGTAATTATACCAGCCTCCACCACTTTCTCCATGCATGCACCATCCTCTGCATGAAAAGATTGTCCCTTTTAAGTGTTTCCCCTCTCACCTTAAACCTATGCCGTCTAGTTTTGAACTCTCCTACCCTATGGAAAAGACCTTGACTATTCACCCCATCCATGCCTGCCATGATTTTATATATTTCTATAAGGTCACCCCTCAGCCTCCAAAGCGCCAGGGAAACTAGCCCCAACCTATTTAGCCTCTCCCTACAGCTCAAGCTCTTTAACACTGGCAACCTTCCTGTAAATCTTTTCTGAACCCTTTCAAGTTTCACAACATTTTTCGTATAGCAGTGAGACCAGAATTGAATGTGTTATTATAAAAGTGGCCTAATTAATGTCCTTTACAGCCACAACATAACGTCCCAACTCCTATACTCAATGCATTTTATCGGCATCCCATCTGCCACCTTCAATATTTACTCCCTTCACTACTCCCTTTCAGTTAGGCTGGAAGCTAAAAGCTAGTAAGGACAGAGTCATCATCTCTCGGTTGTTGCCGGTGCCAAGTGACAGTGAGGCAAGGACTAGGGAGAGAGTGCAGTTGAACACGTGGCTGTAAGGATGGTGTAGGAGGGAGGGCTTCAGGTATTTGGACAATTGGACTGCATTCTGGGGAAGGTGGGACCTGTACAAGCAGGACGGGTTGCACCTGAACCAGAAGGGCACCAATATTCTGGGAGGTAGGTTTGCTAGCATTCTTCGGGGGGGGGGGTTTAAACTAATTTGGCAGGGGCGTGGGACCCGGACTTGTAGTCCAGCAAGTAGGTTAGCTGTTTTTCAGGATGTCCAAGAATGTAGGGAGGCTGTGGAGAAGGTAGCACTGACAGGGAATACTTGCGGACACAGAGATGAGTTCAAGTGTGTATACTTCAACGCAAGAAGTATCAGAAATAAGGTGGGTGAACTTAAGGCATGCATCGGTATTTGGGACTACGATGTTGTGGCCAGCACAGAAACGTGGATAGAAGAGGGACAGGAATGGTTGTTGGAGGTTCCTGGTTACAGATGTTTCAGTAAGATTAGGGAGGGTGGTAAAAAACGAGGGGGTGTGGCGTTGCTAATTAGAAATGGTATTATGGTTGCAGAAAGGCAATTCGAGGGGGATCTGCCTTTGGAAGTAGTATGGGCTGAAGTCAGAAATAGGAAAGGAGCAGTCACCTTGTTGGGTGTTTACTATAGGCCCCCCAATGGCAGCAGAGATGTGGAGAAACAGATTGGGAAACAGATTTTGGAAAGGTGCAGAAGCCACAGTGTAGTAGTCATGGGCGATTTCAACTTCCCAAATATTGATTGGAAGCTCTTTAGATCAAGTAGATTGGACGGGGTGGTGTTTGTGCAGTGTGTCCAGAAAGCTTTTCTAACTTTGTATGTAGATTGTCCGATCAGAGGGGAGGCCATATTGGATTTGGTAGTTGGTAACGAACTGGGACAGGTGATGGGCTTGTTAGTGGGTGAGCATTTTGGTGATGGTAACAACAATTCTGTGACTTTCACTTTGCTTACGGAGAGATATAGGTGCGTGCAACAGGGTAGGTTTTACAATTGGGGGAAGGGTAAATACAATGCTGCAAGACAGGATCTGAGGAGCATAAGTTGGGAGCATAGGTTGTCAGGGAAGGATGTCGTTGAAATGTAGAACTTTTTCAACGAACAGATACGACGTGTTCTTGATATGTATGTACCTGTCAGGCAGGAAAGAGATGGTTATGTGAGGGAACCTTGGTTGACGAGGGAGGTTGAATGTCTAGTAAACAGGAAGAAGGAGGCTTACATAAGCTTGAGGAAACAAAGTTCAGACAGAGCGTTGGAGGGATACAGGATAGCCAGGAGGGAGCTGACGGAAGGGAATAGGAGAGCTAAGAGAGGGCATGAAAAATCTTTGTCGGATAGATCAAGGATAACCCCAAGGCCTTTTATGCATATGTGAGAAACATAAGAATGACGAGAACGAGGTTAGGTCCAATCAAGGACAGTGGGAGACTGTATTGAGTCAGAAGAGATAGGAGAGGTCTTGAATGAGTACTTTTCTTCAGTATTTACAAATGAGAGGGACTGTATTGTTGAAGAGGAGAGTATGAAACGGACTGGTAAGCTAGAGGAGAAACTTGTTAGGAAGGAAGATGTGTTGGGCATTTTGAAAAACTTGAGGATAGACAAGTCCCCCGGGCCTGACGGGATATATCCTAGGATTATATGGGAAACAAGAGAGGAAATTGCAGAGCCATTGGCAATGATCTTTTCATCTTCACTGTCAATGGGGGTGGTACCAGGGGACTGGAGAGTGGCGAATGTTGTGGCCCTGTTCAAAAAAGGGAATAGGGATAACCCCGGGAATTACAGGCCAGTTAATCTTACTTTGGTGGTAGGCAAAGTAATGGAAAGGGTACTGATGGATAGGATTTATGAGTATCTGGAAAGACACTGCTTGATTAGGGACAGCCAGCACAGATTTGTGAGGGGTAGGTCTTACCTTACAAATCTTATTGAATTCTTTGAGGAGGTGACCAAGCATGTGGATGAGGGTAGAGCGGTGGATGTAGTGTACATGGATTTTAGTAAGGCATTTGATAAGGTCCCCCATGGTAGGCTTATGCGGAAAGTCAGGAGGCATGGGATAGTGGGAAATCTGGCCAGTTGGATAGAGAACTGGCTAACTGGTCGAAGTCAGAGAGTGGTGGTAGATGGTAAATATTCAGCCTGGAGCACAGTTACAAGTGGAGTTCCACAGGGATCAGTTCTGGGTCCTCTGCTGTTTGTAATTTTTATTAATGACTTGGAAGAGGGAGTCGAAGGGTGGGTCAGTAAATTTGCAGACGATACGAAGATTGGTGGAGTTGTGGATCGTGAAGAGGGCTGTTGTCGGCTGCAAAGGGACTTAGATATGATACAGAACTGGGCTGAGGAATGGCAGATGGAGTTCAACCCTGTCAAGTGTGAGGTTGTCCATTTTGGAAGGACAAATAAGAATGCGGAATACAGGGTTAACAGTAGGGTTCTTAGTAAGGTGGAGGAGCAGAGGGATCTTGGGGTTGATGTTCATAGCTCTTTGAAAGTTGCCACTCAGGTGGATAGAGCTTGTAAGAAAGCCTATGGTGTATTAGCATTCATTAGCAGAGGGATTGAATTCTAGAGTTGTGAGGTGATGTTGCAGCTGTACAGGACCTTGGTGAGGCCACATTTGGAGTACTGTGTGCAGTTCTGGTCACCTCACTTTAGGAAAGATGTGGAAACTTTGCAGAGGGTGCAGAGGAGATTTACCAGGATGTTGCCTGGAATGGATAGGTTGAGAGTGCTCGGCCTTTTCTCATTGGAACGGCGAAGGATGAGGGGTGACTTGTTAGAGGTTTCTAAGATAATCAGGGGAATAGATAGAGTAGACAGTCAGAGACTTTTTCCCCCGGATACAACAGAGTGTTACAAGGGGACATAAATTTAAGGTGAAGGGTAGAAGGTATAGGGGGGATGTCAGGGGTAGGTTCTTTATCCAGAGAGTGATGGGGGCATGGAATGCGCTGCCTGTGGGAGTGGCAGAGTCAGAATCATTGGTGACCTTTAAGCGGCAATTGGATAGGTACATGGATCGGTGCTTAAACTAGGACAAATATTCGGCGCAACATCGTGGGCTGAAGGGCCTGTTTTGTGCTGTATTGTTCCATGTTCTATGTTCTATGATGCAAAGCACTACAAGATGCACTGCAGTAACTCACTGAGGCTCCTCTAACAGTACCTTCCAAACCCACAAATTTTACTCCTGGAAGAAAAAGAGTAGTGGACACATGGAACAGTACCACGTGGAAGCTCCCCTCCAAACTAAATACCGCCCAGAATTGGAATTATATCGCAATCCTTTACTATAGTTAGTTCAGAAAGAGAGCATAGGATAACAGAAAAGAAGTAAACCATGTCACCCATCTGCTCTGCCATTCAATGAGATCATGGCTGATCTGATCATCCTCAACTCCATATTTCGACCTTTTCCCCATATGCCTTGATTCCCTGACTGATGAAAAATCTGTCTATCTCAACCTAGAATATATTTAACAATCCAGCCTCTAAAACCTTCTGGCAGAAAATATTTCCACAGAATGACTACAGTTTGGGAGAAACAATTCCTCCTCATCTCTGTCCTAAATAAGTAACGCCTTGCTCTGAAATTATGTTCTCTGGTCCCAGACATCCCCACAAGGGGAGATAACCTTGCAGCATCTTCCATGCAAACCTCCCGACAAATCTTGAGTGTGATGCTGGAAAAGCACAGCAGGTCAGGCAGCATCCGAGGAGCAGGAGAATCGATGTTTCGGGCATAGGCCTTTCATCAGGAATGAGGCTTGTGGGTTGGGGTTGAGAGATAAATAGGAGGGGGGTGGAGTTTGAGGGAGGTAACTGGGAAAGTGATAGGTGGAAGAAGGTGAGGGAGAAGGGATAGGTCAGAGGGGGCAGTGATGGATGGGTTTGGAGAGTAGTGCCGAGTTGAAGGTTTGGGACTGGGAATAAAGGGGGGGTAGGAGAAATGAGGAAGTTGTTGAAATCCACATTTATCCCGCATGGTTGCAGGGTCCCAAAGCGGAATATGAAGCATTCCTCCTCCAGGCGTCGGGTGGTAACGGTTTGGCAGTGGAGGAAACCCAGGACCTGCATATCCTTATCGGAGTGGGAGGGGGAGTTGAAGTATTCAGCCATGTGGCGATGGAGTTGGTGTGTCCAGGTGTCCCAGAGGTGTTCTCTGAAACTATCCACAAGAAGGCATCCTGCCTCCCCGATATAGAGGAGACCACAGCAGGTGCAATAGATGCAGTAGATGACATTAGTAGAGGTGCAGGTGAATTTCTGACAGATGTGGAAGGATCCCTTGGGGCCTTGGACGGAAGTAAGGGGAGTGGTGTGGGCACAAGTTTTGCACTTCCTGCCGTGGCAGGGAAAGATGCCAGGAGTTAGATGTGGGCTGGTGGTGGATGTGTCCTGATGAGGGAATTGTGGAGGGAATGGCCTTTTTGGAATGTTGATGGGGTGGGGAGGGAAATATATCTCTGATGGTGGGGTCCTTTTGGAGGTGGAATTAGTGGCAGAGGATGAAATGTTTTATGCGGAGGTTGGTGGGGTGGAAGGTGAAGACCAGTGGGGTTCTGTCTTTGTTGCACTGGGAGAGGTGGGATTCAAGGGCGGTGGTGCGTGAAGTGGAGGAGATATACCAGAGGGCCTCGTCAACCACATGGGAAGGGAAGTTGAGATCGTGGAAGAATGTTTCTGGAAGATCCGAGGAAACCTTGAAGTTTGTTTAGCTTATGTTTAGTGCATCTCCTCCATTCATGCACTATCGCCCTTGAACCCCACCCCTCCCAATGCAACGATAATCTCTGCAAATTTGGAATCAATCTGTTGAACCTTCTCTGGACTGCTTTAAATATGGGAATGAAAACTATTCACCAAATTCCAGATATGGCAGTTCTACAGCCTTGACCACTTTGGAGACTGCCATTTACAGCACTTCTGCTGATATAGACATTTTCTCCCTGGATGAATGTTCATACTGCATGATTGCTTATGGATAATTCTGATTTTCTGTATTACTGAATTCTTGTCGCTAAGCAACAGCTATTTCATTTGTTCTCTTCTACTCTAATGAACTGAACAGTTTCTAATGAACTGAACTATCCACTTCAAGGGTTTTAAAAACTTCATTTAAATACACATAAACAAAACAAATCCCTGGATATTTCTACATCATTCACTGAGCACATCTGAAATGAAATTAAAAACCATGTTTTGCCCATTCTTAATATTCACAATATAGAAATACAAACAAACTTAAAGTTATAGGTCTTCTTCCAGGTTACAGTACAAATTCAGAAAAAAATATTACATATGAACCTTCATCACAATAATAAGTTTATACAGGTACCATAATGGGAAAAGAGTAACTAAAATTAGCCTCAGTCCTCCAAAGAGTAAGATTGAAGAATTGATGTTGGAAAACAGGGAAATGACAGACATTAAACAGGTAGTTTGTGTTAATCCTCACTGTCGGAGATTTAGAAAACTTCCCAAAGTCACTTCAAAATTAAGAGGTGAATGGAACTTCAACTATCACCATGACCAGAGTCAAGGACTTGGGTGTACTGTTAGACCCAAAGGCTGACAAGTCCCCAGGAACAGATGGTTTGCGTCCTAGGGGCTTGAAGTGGCTGCAAAAATAGAAGATGTACTGGTTATAATCTTCCAACATTCCTTAGATTCTGGAAAGTATCAGTGTATTGGAAATGGCAAACATAATATTTTTATTAAAGAAAGGAGAGAAACTAAAAGCATGACATTATAGGCCAATTAGTCTAATGTCTGTCATATAGAAATTGCTCGAATAAATTAAGTAAGTTCTAGCATAATACTAATGAAATCATAATCTAATCAGTCAGAGTCAACATTGTTCGGTGAAAAAAAGTCATATTTAACCAATTCATTACAATCTTTGAATAAGTTAACAACTGAGGTGCATGAGAGGGAACCCATCGATGTGGGTTTCTTGGATTTACAAAAGACATTTGTTAATGTGTCACAACAATGGCTATAACGTAAGAGAACATGGCATGGGGTTAATGTAGTAGTATGGATAAGATGTCAGCTATCAGGAGCATAGAGGCATAGAGTCATAGAGATGTACAGCATGGAAATAGGCCCATCCATGCCGACCAGATATCCCAACCCAATCTAGTCACACCTGCCAGCACCCGGCCCATATCCCTCCAAACCCTTCCTATTCATGTACCCATCCAAATGCCTCTTAAATGTTGCAATTGTACCAGCTTCCACCACTTCCTCTGGCAGCTCATTCCATACATGTACCACCCTCTCGTTCTGGATTCCCCGACCCCAGGGAAAAGACTTTGTCTATTTATCCTATCCATGCCCCTCATAATTTTGTAAACCTCTATAAGGTCACCACTCAGCCTCCGATGCTCCAGGGAAAACAGCCCCAGCCTGTTCAGCCTTTCCCTATAGCTCAAATCCTCCAACCCTGGCAACATCCTTGTAGATCTTTTCTGAACCCTTTCAAGTTTCACAACATCTTTCCGATAGGAAGGAGACCAGAATTGCACGCAATATTCCAACAGTGGCCTAACCAATGTCCTGTACAGCCGCAACATGACCTCCCAACTCCTGAACTCTGACCAATAAAGGAAAGCATACCAAACGGCTTCCTCACTATCCTATCTACCTGCAACTCCACTTTCAAGGAGCTTTAAACCTGCACTTCAAGGTCTCTTTGTTCAGCAACACTGCCTAGGACCTTACCATTTAGTGTATAAGTCCTTCTAAGATTTGGTTTCCCAAAATGCAGCACATCACATTTATCTGAATTAAACTCCATCTGCCACTTCTTAGCCCATTGGCCCATCTGGTCAAGATCCTGTTGTAATCAGAGGTAACCTTCTTCACTGTCCACTACTCCTCCAATTTTGGTGTCATAGATTCATAGAGTCATAGAGATGTACAGCATGGAAACAAACCCTTCCTATTCATATACTCATCCAAATGCCTCTTAAATGTTGCAATTGTACCAGCCTCCACCACTTCCTCTGGCAGCTCATTCCATACACATACCACTCTCTGCATGAAAAAGTTGCCCCTTAGGTCTCTTTTATATCTTTCCCCTCTCACCCTAAAACTATGGCCTCTAGTTCTGGACTCCCCAACCCCAGGGAAAAGACTTTGTCTATTTATTCTATCCATGCCCCTCATAATTTTGTAAACCTCTATAAGGTCACCCCTCAGCCTCTGATGCTCCAGAGAAAACAGCCCCAGCCTGTTCAGCCTCTCCCTGTAGCTCAGATTCTCCAACCCTGGCAACATCTTTGTAAATCTTTTCTGAACCCTTTCAAGTTTCACAACATCTTTCCAATTGGAAGGAGACCAGAACTGCACGCAATATTCCAACAGCGGCCTAACCAATGTCCCGCACAGCCGCAACATGACCTCCCAACTCCTGTACTCAATACTCTGACCAATAAAGGAAAGCATACCAAACACCTATCCTATCATCTGCGACTCCACTTTCAAGGAGCTATGAACCTGCACTCCAAAGTCTCTTTGTTCAGCAACACTCCCTAGGACCTTACCATTAAGTGTATCAGTCCTGCTAAGATTTGCTTTCCAAAAATGCAGCACCTCGCATTTATCTGAATTAAACTCCAAACTTACTAACTGTACCTCTTATGCTCGCATCCAAATCATTTATGTAAATGACAAAAAGTAGAGGACCCAGCACTGATCCTTGTGGCACTCCACTGGTCACAGGCCTCCAGTCTGAAAAACAACCCTCCACCACCAGCCTCTGTCTTCTACCTTTGAGCCAGTTCTGTATCCAAATGGCTAGTTCTTCCTGTACTTCATGAGATCTAACTTTGCTAATCAGTCTCCCATGGGGAACCTTGTCGAACGCCTTCCTGAAGTCCATATAGATCACATCTACTGCTCTGCCCTCGTCAATCCTCTTTGTTACTTCTTCAAAAACTCAATCAAGTTTGTGAGACATGATTTCCCATGCAGAAAGTCACGCTGACTATTCCTCATCAGTCCTTGCCTTTCCAATACATGTACATCCTGTCCCTCAGGATTCCCTCCAACAGCTTGCCCACCACTGACGTCAGGCTCACTGGTCTATAGTTCCCTGGCTTGTCCATACCACCTTTCTTAAACAGTGGCACCACGTTAGCCATCCTCCAGTTTTCCGGCACCTCACCTGTGACTATCGATGATACAAATATCTCAGCAAGAGGCCCAGCAATCACTTCTCTAGCTTCCCACAGAGTTCTAGGGTACACCTGATTAGGTCCTGGGGATTTATCCACCTTTACCTGTTTCAAGACATCCAGCACTTCTGTAATATAAACATTTTGCAAGATGTCACCATCTATTTCCCTGCAGTCTATGTCTTCCATATCCTTTTCCACAGTAAATACTGATGCAAAATACTCATTTAGTATCTCTCCCATTTTCTGCGGCTCCACACAAAGGCAGCCTTGCTGATCTTTGAGCCTCCCTAGTCACTCTTTTGTCTTTAATGTATTTGTAAAAACTCTTTGGATTCTCAAATGGATAAATGGTTCTCTTTTGTGTTGGCAAGTTACATCTACTGAAGTGCTGCATGGATCATTTCTGGGGCTTCAACTATATATAATCTATATCACTGACTTGGATAAAGAAACCAAAATGCAAAAGTAGGGAATGCAGCTGTACAAGAACTTGATGGGATCATAGTCAGTAAACTGTGTATAGCTTTGGCCTTCTTATTCTAAAAATGATGTAATTGTGTTAGAAACTGTTCAAAGAAGTTTCAAACAACTCATTCCAGGGACGAATGGGTTATCTTATGCAGAAAGATTGGAATGATAGTGCCTATATCCATAGGCACTCTTAATGAATCATATGCGGTCCTGAGGGCACTTGAGGAGAATATCAGATGGATGTTTCTTCTATGGGGGAGATTAAAAACTAGGGAACACAGTATAAGTGTATGAGGTCTCCGTTTGGTACAGAGATTAGTTTTTTTTCTTTTAGGGGGTCATTAGCATGTGAAATTGTCTTCACCAGGAGGCAATGGAGATGAAATCAATGAAATCATACAAGGCAGAGTTAGATTAATTTTTGATAGCAAAAGGAGCCAAGATAGGAACATGGCTCAGTCCTCAATTAAGTCAGCCATAATCTTAAGAATACAGAGCAAACTTGAGGGGCTGAATGGGCCACTCTTGCTCCTAAATCCGATATTTTCAAGTCTTTCACAAAGCTGTAAAGATTTTAGGTTTCCAATCCCACCATTTTGTGATTAATTGTACGCATCTGTTCAGATTTCACCAACACTACAACTAGTCTTGGAGCTATACATAATTGCGTAAATTAGATGGATAAGAAAAAATACATATCATTTTAGATTCATGGTGGCCAACACTATATCTATCCTGAACTGTATCAGAGGTACTAAGCCTATTACCTGATATCAGAAAATCTATCTTGGTGATTTTATGCATGTTTCCTTGCCAAATATCCTATGTGATCATGGTCATATTTAGGAACTGCCTCTCCATGTCTTGCCAGAAGTATTGTTCACTGGCTGGAGCAGTGGCCTTTAAAATTAGCTTTCAACTGTCAAAACTCTTACTTTTAAAAATCCCTCCCACAGCTGGTAATTGAATGGTAGAAGATGAAAAGTCCCATTTTCAACTTAAGACAAGTGGCAAGGGAAAAAAAGACAATAAGAAGAGAAAACTAAGAAAGAAAGCATGTGCAGAGTGATTATAGTTTTATTTTCATGCAAATATATTCATGTTGGTACTTGTCTCTGTAAGTTACAGTTCATATTCTTTTGATAAAGCTATTGAAGATATTCCCCTGAGGTGGTTGGCTGCCTAAGGGTGAAAGGTAGAATTGTTACTTAAGTTTTACAATGCACAATAACATTAGTAGACAAATAAAATAATTGCCAAAGTAAGATTATTTCATTGTATGTTCCTACCTTACTAAAAAAATGAAATGACTAAATGCAAATGAATACTTTAATCATTGATAATTCATGTGGAATGCAAATTACCTTAAATACCCTGATAAAAAAAGGCATATATATATAGTTTATGTACAGAAAACAAATAAAGTGAAGCCAATATTGAAGATGATGTGCTAGATTGAATCAATAGATCATAATCTAAATTCCATAATAGGGTGTATTAAATTTGTCTCTACAGACACAAATCTCACTGACAAGAGATCAGTTACATGTCTCAACCATACCATTCTCCATTTGTGTATTTCAGCTCTATAAGGAGAGGCTATCTAGCGGGGAAGGGTCACTGGACCCAAAATATTAACTCTGCTCTCTCTCCATAGACCCTGCTGAGTTCCTCCAGCAACTTCTGTTTTTGTACAGCCTAGCAGGAGTTCTGTTCTGAATTAGTGGGGGAAGATACAAGCTCCCTTTCGAGCATTTTGTGAAATTCAGCACACCATTTCAGTACACTGAAACATTAACATCTTCTCCAACAGGTAACTAAGACAAGGATTTTTATGGATGTAGATTTGTTCGCTGAGCTGGAAGGTTCATTTCCAGATGTTTCATCATTCTACTAGGTAACATCTTTCGTGGGCCTCTGGAACCTTCCAGCTAAGCGAGCAAACCTACATCCAGAACCTCAACCTAAGCTACAAATCTTCTCAAAACTCACAAGGACTTTTATTTTAATCTTGATGGAACACTGATCATTTAGGGAACAAAAAATATGAAAGACATTAAGCAGATGACATGTAGTTATTGTTGATCAAGGAAGTGATAAATAAGAACCTGAAACTGCCCAGGAGGCTTCATCAATTTGCTCAGTTGTTTCTGTGATATTATAGATAATGATGTCACAGTCCAGAAGATACTCCAATAGCTGTTCCCTTGAATTAAACTGAAAAACGAAGGGAAAAATAAACAATTTTTTCACAGATGTCCACATAAAATGATTCCAGCTATGAACATAATTTTACCTTTCTAAAAAGATATCCTATAAAGTGTGTTAGATGTCAACTTTTTAAACCCTATTTATAATTTATGTCTAAAGGGAAATGTGATTATTTTGGGTGCATATACTTACAGTTTACTTTTGAAATATTTTCTGCATTACTGAACAGTATTTTGAAATTGTGTTAATGGAAATTTAAATACTTTTTTTTGCACCTCCAGGCATGTACACATTGACAACTCAATTCAATTTTCTTCATTCTTCACTTCAAATCTCATTAATCACTGTAGTCAAATCTAGTCCTGTCTTCACATAGTGTCTACACATACAAACTTTTCAACAGATGGCCCTGGAATAGAAACCAAGATAGACATCTTCTTTTCTAAGCACAGAGACATGAAAGTGAGTTGGAGTAAGCGGAACTGACTAATTTAGGGAATATTTGTTCTTAGTTAATCATGAGATGTGAGCGTCATTGCTGGGCCAGTGTTATTTCCCTATTGAACCTCAAATAAAAAAAACAGAAAATGCTTGTGATGCTGAGCAGTTCGTCCCATGGAGGACAACATCATTAACATCCCATCGCAATTCATTACAAATGGGAAAATGTTAGATCATTGATAATGAAAACAGATAGAGGCATTTGGTCAGCTTTCCAGTGCATTGGTTAGAAAACGTTCTGCAGGGAACACAGGACATACAACAGATTAAAATTAAAAGAGCAAAGAATACTAGTAGAGACATTTATAGAAGATTCTGAGGATGACATGGTGAGGGAAAGAGAACTAACGAAGGTTGGCAAGGAAAGGCATGACATTGCAAGTAACAGGTCACCCTAGCCCAATGTAATCTAATGACAGGAATGCCAATGAGGAAACCTTTGTAAAGACAAGATTGGAGAAATCCCTCTTATACAATTGACGAGGTTAACTCTAAATAAATAGAGTAGAGAAGAACAGCAGCTGGAGAACAGGTAAGGCAAAGAGGACAAAAGAGTGCTGTCAAAAATCAACAACAGAATGTGAATGATACCTAATGAGTGATCTAAGTCAAAAATAGGGAACTCGGTTAAACTTTAATGTAGCTGCATTAACATTGAAACTGGGTGTCTTCCTTAGTCTTACTGCACTAGTTCTCATGAAGGCTGTTTTTCGGACATTAACCTATGGGTTTCTTCCAGAAGAACATAAGAACGTATAAGAATATAAGAAATAGGAGCAGGAGTAGGCCATCTGGCCCCTTGAGGTTGCTCCACCATTCAATAACATCATGGCTGATCTTTCTCGTGGACTCAGCTCCACCTACCCGCCTGCTCAGCATAACCCTTAATTCCTTTACTGTTCAAAAATCTATCCATCTTTACCTTGAAAACATTCAACAAGGTAGCCTCAACTGCTTCACTGGGCATGGAATTACACAGATTCAGAATCCTTTGGGAGAAGAAGCTCCTCCTCAGCTCAGTCCTAAATCTGCACCCCCTTAATCTGAGACTATGTACCCTAGTTCTAGTTTCACCCACTAATAGAAACAAACTCCCTGCTTCTACTTTATCTATTCCCTTTATAATTTTATATGTTTCTATAAGATCACCCCTCACATTTACCAACATTGTCGTCCATTCGCCAAATCCTTGCCCACTCACTTAACCTATCTATATCCGTCTGCAGATGTTTAGTGTCCTCTGCACATTCGAAAGGGGAAAGTGAGATGCTGGAGATCAGAGTCGCAGAGTGCGGTGCTGGAAAAGCACAGGCGGTCAGGCTGCATCCAAGGATCAGGAGAATCAACTTTCAAGCATAAGGTCTTCATCCTGATGAAGAACTTATGCTCGAAACATCAATTCTCCTATTCCTCGGATGCTGCCTGACCAACTGTGCTTTTCCAGCACCGCACTCCTCAACTCTGCACATTCCAAAGTCTGGTTAGCTTTTGTAATTTTTTTTGCTTGCCTTTGTGTATTGAGATGAGTTGCTTTATCCATCTGCTTTGCTGTATACCAAGCAGGCAGTGACCTGGCAAGAAACCATATACGCTTATGTCTGCCGAACTATAAAAACTCTAGCTCAGTTTTAAGACATAAATTCTGTTTTAAGAGAAACTTTTAAAATAATAATTCTATCAACATTTTTTTATTTCATAAAGTGAATTTGGGGACTCACAGAGAAGATTTCAAAAGCAAAATCAGGCTTCTGGGCATCAGGGTTTCTCTGCGTTCCCACCACCTTATATGTCCCTTTGGCCACTGGAATACTTTGGACTGAATCACTCTCTTCCTCAATTTGTTCTTCCTCTAGTGGTGCCTCCAACGATGCTCCAACCACACAGTTAGATAGGTACTAGAAATGAATCAGGTATCAGAAGTTGATCTTTGAATTCATAGAACCATACAGTAGTGCACCAAAGAAGTAGATTATTCAGCTCATCAAGGCTTCAGCCGTTCACATGAAGCGCAAGTCCAATGTTCCTGCTCCTTCTCCTATGCTCCTTCAAATATTTATTGAATTCCCTTCTGAAAGTTAGTATTGAATCGTTACCCTTTTATACAGTGCATTCTGAATCCTGAACACTTGCTGCATTAGATAAAGATTTTCCTCATAATAAATCCAGTTCTTTTGGCAATCATCTGAAATCTGTGCCCTGTTGATTTCAGTCCTTCAGCTATTAGAAGTAATTTCACTTTATTTACACTATGTAAATTCATCATCATTATCTCTTTTAAATTTTCTCTTTACTTTCCATGCTCTAAGGAGAACAACCCCAACTTTTTCAATCTATATGTAACACTGAAATGTTTCATACCTGAACCCATTCTAGAAAATCTCTTCTGTCACTTCTGGAAAGCCGAGAAATCCTTCTTAAAGTGTGCTGCCCAGGATAGGACAACTTGCAACAAATGGAGCGGAACTAGTACTTTATATAGTTTACCATAGGAAATGTGACAAATTGAAATTTGCTAATGGAATCTATATAAGATTTAAAAGGTATTTCTGCACAGTTCTCCTAAGCAATTATTAACTTCCAGCACTGGCAGTCACAGTAAATGTCAATTAGACAGATGTTTCATTATGGAAGTGTATAAAAGAGGAACTTTTAAACTCTGAAACCTATACAGAAGCATTTAACTGCTGCCAAAGAGTAGTAAAACTACTAGTATCAAATTAACCACCTGTTATACACCCCACCCAATTTTCAGCTGCTCTCATACAACCAACTTTATGCCCTCTTCAAAATACCTGCTCCTTGTTTTCCTGGACACAGAAACTAATCTTGCCAAACTGTAGTCCTTTTCCTTAGGAAAATTAAAAGTCAGGAGGTCAACTCATTGATATAATCAAGTCAAATTAAAATCTGCTTCAACTATCTAGAGACTGTTTATCAAACATATTCTTAAATGTGTTTCTATTTTGCTTATTCTTAAAGACATAATGCAGGAACAGCTGTGAAAAATGTTTGAGGAGTAGTGCAGTAAATGAACATGAAGTTAACAAATCAAAAGCTAGGCACAGATAAGGAGCACCATTCATAGAGTCATAGACCTGTACAGCATGGAAACAGACCCTTCCGTACATGCAATCAGATATGCTCAATTAGTCTTGCCCCATTTGCCAGTACTTGGCCCATATCCCTCTCAACTGTCCTATTCATATACCCACCCAGATGCCTTTTAAATGTTGTAATTGCACGAGACTTCATCACTTTCCCTGGCAGTTCATTCCATACACACACCATCCTCTGCATGAAAAGGTTGCCCTTAGGTCCATTTAAAAATTTTCCCCTCTCACCTTAAACCTATGCCCTCTACTTCTGGACTCCCCACCCCAGGGAAAAAACTTTGTCTATTTACCCTATCCATGTCTTTCATGATTTCATAAACCTTTATAGAGTCACCTGTCATCTTCCCCAGGGAAAAAAGCTCCAGCCTATTCAGTCTGTCCCTGTAGCTCTCCCCATAGCTCAAACCCAGGATTCTGGGTAATCCAAGATGGAGGACGGGAAAAAATTGTGACTGTAACAGCTGCTCCTTTTTTGAGATATTTTAAGTGTTGGAGCTGATTTCCTTCGAATTCTAGATGCAGTAATTACTATTTTAAAAGCTGTTGCGTTGTTTTTGAATTTTGGGGGGAAAAGATCAAAACAACAGCACTTTGTAAAGGAGGGAGAGACAAAGGCAGAAATCACATGGGCAGTGATTGAAACGGAGAATTCATATCATGTTATTTCATCTGTCAAGGAAGGCAATACATGTTTCCCAGATACAATCCAAATGTTTCTCAAACAGATTTGAATTGCCACCACTGCCCTAGCCTCTGTATTAATTTAATGTAAAACTTTCCCAAACATCAGCCCCAAATTTATCTTAGAATTTAGGAATACAGTAGGAGTAGGCCATCTGGCCCTTTGAGCCTGCTCCAACTATACTACTTCTGTAGTTTCAGGTTAAATTATCTTTTCATTCACCCTTTCTATATTTTACACATTGCACAGTTGCTGCTATTACAAAGTGAAGCTCTGATTTTCTCAAGTATTTTCACCCAGTTATTCTCAATCTATTAAATGAAAAGAGGAGCAGCAGTTGGATCTTTGGCCCCTCAAGCATGCTCCACTATTCAATACAATCGTGGCTGATCAGATCATGACTTTAACTCCACTTTTATTTATTCCCATAACCCTTGATTCTCTTGTAGTTCAAACATTTGTCTATTTCAGCCTTGAATCTATTCAATGCCACAGCCCACACTGCTCTCGAGGTTAGAAAATGCCACAGATTAACATCCTTCTGAGAGAAAATCCTTTTCAAGACAGTCTTATGGGAGACCCTTATTTAGTAACTATGTCCCTAATTTTAGATTCACATATGGGAAAATATGCACCTGTTCTTCCGTCCATCACCTTGAATTTGTGCCCTTTGGTTATCAACACTCCTGCCACTTCAAACACTTTTCCTTATTTACTCTGTTCCAAATTTCCATGATTTTGAATGCTTTATTCATTTTTACAAACAAGTCTGCTTTCAAGAAAATGGCTCCAGTTTTGCCATGTACCTGAAACCTCACACCCCTGTTCCTGGGGTAAATCTAATTAATCTCCTCCGCCTCCACTCAAATGTTGATTCCCACAGTATTTTTACAAAAAACAGACATTGCTGATTCCTCCAACAATTTCTGTTTTGTTTCAGATTTCCAGCATGTACAGTTGTGTTTTGCTCACGATATTTTAACTGACGGGATCAATTCATTACTTCAGCGCTTCTCAGTCTCCAGGCTCTTTTGAAAAAAAATTTCTTTCTTTCACTGACAACAATTTGTGGCGTTGTGCCACGGGGAATTGGAAAGATTTTAATGTGATTTGGCAAATGGAGCACGATATTCCAGGTGCAAGAACAACAATGCAAAGAAGAGTAATTCCGTGCTTCCCAAAGGTTTTCCCACTGTGGCCTCAATTTGAAGCTTGAAAATTATTGTGACTCTTCAGTCAGATGTGAGGTCTATGAAAGAAGGTACCTGCCTATTAGTGCAGGAACACAGTAGCTATAACTTGGTCTCAGCTGCACAGCAACTTCCTCCAAGTTCACAACCCCATTTGTAAAACCCTGGATCAGATCAGATTGTCTCATGGAGCTTGTGGCTGGGGAGCATGTTAGTTTCTATGTTATTGATCAAGCCAGTTTTCTTGTTTTTCCTGTGCTTTTGCTGATCTAAGATGGTGGCTGAGTAGAGGGTCCTGAGCCTGGAGGTAGCCCACTTCTCTTTTCTATTTTTTGACTCATTTCTCACTGTTTTTCTTCTTTTTATTTGCCTCTAGTGAAGAGCTTGGTCATGGTAACAGCATTGGCAATAATGGCATTGGCGGTGTGTAAGCCTACTGCCATCTCATGGTTGCTGCAGCACAGGCAAGTTTGGCTTCCCCACAGCATTTGCATCCAGGTTGCAGAAGAGGCAGGTTTGGGCCCAATATACAACCAGGCAGCATCAGCAAGGTGGGCCTGGAGTGGACTCTTGGCAGTGGTGGTGGAGTCAAGTTTGGTCCAGTATGGGACCCAGCAGCATTGGCAAGTGACTGCATTGGCGAGGTCCATCTCATGGTGGTGGCGGCATCAATGGAGGCAAGATGGTGCTGAAGAATGGCAACTCTTGTTCCAGTGTGGTGAGCAGACTAAGCTGGCCACCGGTATTGGAATGGGATGTACAAAGTTAAAAATCAAATAGTGGGTGGCAAAGTGGCTTGGTGGTTAGCACTGCAGCCTCACAGCACCAGGGTCCCAGATTCAATTCCAGCCTCGGGTGACTATCTGTGTGGAATTTGCACATTCTCTCCAGGACTGTGTGGGTTTCCTCTGGTTTCCTCCCACAGTCACAAAGATGTGCAGGCCAGGTGAATTGGCCATGCTAAATTGTCCATAGTACTAGGTGCATTAGTCAGAGGGAAATGGGTCTGGGTGTGTTACTCTTCGGAGGGTCGGTGGGGACTGGTTGGGCCAAAGGGCCTGTTTCCACACTGTAGGCAATCTAATCTAATCAAACACCAGATTACAGTCTAACAGGTTTATTTGGAAGTACTAGCTTTCGGAGTGCTGTTCCTTCATCAGGTGGTTGTCACCCGAAAGCTAGTGCTTCCAAATAAACCTGTTGGACTATAACCTGTTGTTATGTGATTTTTAACTTTATAAAGTTGAACTTTTTTTCTTGATTCTTCTGCCTTTACATTGTATTTTGGTTTATTTTTCTGTGTTTTACAATAGCACTGAACAGTGGCAACACGACACAATACTTTTCACTGTATTTTGTAACAAAACAATGTGACAATAAAGAAATCAAAAATTCTAATCAGTTTATACAAGTTACC
Source organism: Hemiscyllium ocellatum (assembly GCF_020745735.1). Lineage (NCBI taxonomy): Eukaryota > Metazoa > Chordata > Chondrichthyes > Orectolobiformes > Hemiscylliidae > Hemiscyllium > Hemiscyllium ocellatum. The sequence continues at coordinate 104,246,757 of NC_083408.1, read as the reverse complement.
ACTGCAATTCTCAGCAATACTGAGGAGTTTCAACGTACTTGAAAATACTGTCAAGCTTTATCAGCAAGTACAACAATTAGAGAAACAGATGGAGGATACCAGTTATAGGTCCAATAAAAGAAAACTCAGAAAAAAGATGACGGCAAAGCAAGAAGCCAAATCCATATATTCTGATGATGAAAACAACAGATGGCCTCCTGACTCTGTAAACATTTTGCCTAACAGCTAACAGTTAGGAACTCAACTGCGGGGGTAACCTAACCTTTGCCTGGCAAATACAATGCATTCAGAGTGTCCTGTGTTCAGACATCACTAGCTGGGGTCACCTCAAATCAAAGTTGTTGGCTATAATTCTGCCGAAGGTGTGGACACTGTTGGATACTATATTACAAAACCTTCTGGAATTTTCCCAACCAAACTTGCGTACACAAGTGTGTGTACAAAGAATCATTTACGTGTGCACTCACACATACATGTACACCAGATAAACTTCCCTACACAAGCACCTTGGCTTACACACCCATACACTTACCAACATATATTTATAATGAACACAGAGATGTATCCCTGAATACACACACTTAAAACCCAACATGTATGCTTATACCCCTCACAACACACTCATACCCTCTAACCACATTTACCCTCACAACATATAACATCTTGTTATCCATACCCCTCACTCAGTGTCCCTTCCCAAACACTTACTCATCATGTCCACACATACAGGCACCTCTAACACACATGCTTATCTCTCAACGATACACAATTACTTAATGCCCCCAATACCAAATGCACAGTCTTTGTCCAAACACACAATATACACTCCATCCCTCTCTTTGTTTTGTACTTAAGCTATTTTTCTAATCAACTTGTTCAGAGATGTTTTTACACACCTCCAGAGCAGATGGGACTTGAACCCAGGCCTCTGTTCTGGGTTCAGGGTAGGGGCACTGCTACCAAACCACACGAGAGCCTTGACACACTGACTCATCTCCTCCAACTCAGATGCTTAACCCCTAAATAAAACATTAACCATACACATACCCGCTACACAGACCCCTCAGGGATACGCACGATGAATCTCCAAAAACTCTTACCCTTCCCCTGCCATATAAAAACCCCCCACCACCCCAGTAATGCCCCTCAGTAACTAATTTCGGATCTCACTAACTTTGCCTGTGTGGCTCCCGACGCACGAGTCCAAGTGGTTGAGGAAGATCCGTTTGCTGCGGACTTTGCCAGGTGAAACCTCACTGTCCTCCTCGGCCATGGCTGCCCGGCGCCCTTGGAGACGCAGCCAGACCGACGCGTTGCTAAGGGAGTGTCCTGGGGCGGGGCCAGCAGACAGCCAGTGGGCGGGACAACTCCAGCTCCAGCTGCAAAGGGAGGGAGTAGAGAATCCCAGTGCCTGTCCCCACTGTGTGCAAACCCTGCACAAGGACATGCAGCCAGCCAGTTTGTGGGCTACGGATTGTAGAAGTGGCAGTCAATGCCCTGCAACCAGAAGCACTCTCAGCACTGCATAGCAAATAAAGTACTGAAGCAGCATCTAGGTAACACCTTTCATGACCTTGAAACATCTCCAAAACTATTGGCAACTCATGAAGCACTTTACTGAAGTGCTGTTACTGGAAATAAGGTGAAAACCATCGTTACTTTGTCCATTTTATGCAACAATCCAAAACTAATCATGCTACATCTTGCTTTGGTTCAACTTCCAGGATCTAAATTGGACATAAAGGCCCTGGCTTCTCCAAATAAATAATTCATTTTGACTTTGCATCATTTTGAGTGGGATTCCCAACCCTCCCAGATGGCCCAGGAGTCTCCTACAGTCAATAATTGACAGCCAAAGCTCAGCGGCAAGAGACAGGGGAGAAACGTGATAAGAGAGATTGCAACATTGCTAATCTGAAGGTCAGACCTTGCACATCAAAATTCCAGTGTGTGCGAAACAAAGTTTATTGGATTTTGAGTTAATAATCATAGCCCTTATAACCCAGACAGCTCCATAGTATTGGAAGAATCTCCCTATAGTGATGGGTCAAAAGGAAAACAAAATTTCTCTTTTTAAGACCCAAGATAGGCCCAAAGTGGTGCCAAGCCCAGGAAGAAAATAATAAACTATGAGAACAAATAAATGAAATGCAACATAGAAAGCTACCAAAGTTTTATATTTTATTACAAAAAAGTATTCTTAATGAGCGACTTGTTTTTCAGTTTCTGTACAACAGATCTATTTCCTCTCATTTTGGTGTAATAGTCAGGAATTATACTACTTATATTTTTAAGGTGTAATTATGAGAGTAGTAAGAGAAGGATCCAGTAAATACATGAACTATTCTCTAATACAATTTTATTCCCATCTCTAGATATAATCCATAAGGCCAGCTAGCAACATTGTGGTTTAAAAACAAATTCCAAGATTTCTGTGGTAAGGTTCCCTTCTTGTCCTCAGCATTTTCAAATTTTAGCTGGGGGAATCTGGACTTTGCTCTTGTCATTCACCAGTCATACTTCCTTCAGCTTACCCCACTCCATCCTGCCCCTCCTCCTTAAAAGTCATAGTCTTGCAATTGATCAACTTGATACATATGAAATATACAAATGTATGGCTCAGACACTTAATTTATAAGCTCCTATATAAGGATTCATTTTTATCACGAGGGAGAAGAGCGTCTGCAATTTTCAGAAGATGGATGTTGATCATTCTTCCTTGTTGCTGAATGCTAGGATCATCAACCCTCTGACCTCCAGCTTCCTTAATAATCAGAAGACATTCCTGCAGAAGTCTTGGTTCGTCAATTTTTCCATCTGATTTGCTGCAAAACACAACATTCAAAACTACTATTACCAATCTAGCGATTATATTTATTTTTCATTTACTTGTTTTTATATTATGTAGATCTCACTTCTGGCAATTAAAAAACGCAAATGCGTTTACAGTTCAGTGATGGTCTCTATTTGTGTAACAATGGGCTGTTGCCTTAAAAATACTAAGTTGTGGACTGATATCATCAGTCCTGGCCAGATCACTGAAGTCAGATGTTATATATGCTTCACACATTCCATTCTGGGAAGTTAAGGTTTAAAGCATCATTTTTGCTTTATGTTACCACAAGGCTTGTGGTTCAGGTTCTGTTCTGCACATTTAACAGACAGCTTTCACTGCCTAACTCAGTTTGTGGTCTTTAATGAATAACTGCAATTTGACTTGAGCAGGTTCTGCAAACTCTTATTTACGATGTTGGGCATAATAATGTTCTGAGTAACTACATCTCACAGGTATACAGATTATTCCATCCTTTCTTCACAGTGTCTCACACATGACTACTGGTATTGTTGTTAATCATGCTTACATCACCATCTCACCAGAAAATAGTGACTCTGACTCCTCTATTCAAGAAAGAAAGGAGCCAAACAGCAGGAAATAACAAGTCAGTTAGCGAACAGTTATTAGAAGGAACAGCTATTAGGAGGAAGTTCTTTGAGGAGGTAACAAACATCACGACAAAGAGGAACCTTTCCCAGAAGATACATGTCAAGGTACACCAAAGCTTGCTATGCAGAATAAGAACTAACAGCACTGGATGTAATATATTAAGATGGAAAGACAATTGGCTAGTTAACAGGAAACAGAATAAATATAAATAAATAAATTTTGAGATGGCAAGATTGGAGTGCCATAAGAATCAGTGCTGGGACCTCAGCTACTTACAATTTATACCAATGACTTGGATTAAGGGAACAAATATACAACTGCTAAATTTGATGACAAAGACAGGTATAAAAGTAAATTATAAAGAGGATATAACTGTCTCTAAAGGGAAAAGAGATATAGATAGTTAAGTTAGTGGGCAGAAAGTTGGCAAATGGAGTATAACATAGTGAAGGGGACAAGTGAACTCATTACTTTGGCAGACAGAACAGAAAAGCAACATATTTAAATGGAGACAAAGTACTTGAGATACAAAGGATCTGAATATCTTGGTAAAAAATCACAAAAGGTTGGCATGCAGGTACAGAAGTTATTCAGAAAACAAACAGAATGTTGTTATTTATTGCAAGGGGAATGTTTTAGTTGTAAAGTTTTGCTGCAGTTGTATAGAGTATCGGAAGGCCACTACTGGAGTACTGTATAGAGTTTGGCCTCCTTATTTAAGAAAGGATGCAAATATATTAGACGCAGTTCAGAAAAGATTTATTGATTGATACTGGGGTGGTGTGTGGGGGGGTTGGGGTGGGGGGTGCAGACTTACCTCATAAGGGAAAAGTTGGACAGGTAGGACCTAAACTCATAGTTTAGAAGAATTGGAGGTCATATTTTTGAAATATATCTGATTCTGAACCGACTTAAAAGCTTGATGCTGAGACAAAGATTTCCCTTGGGGGAGAAACTAGAGCTCGGGGATATCAGAGGTCATCCAGTTAAGACAGAGATGAGGAGAAGTCTTCTCCCTCCAAGTATTGAGGGGCTTTGGAATTTTCTTCCCAAGAAGGCAGTGGGGATGGGATCAATGAATATTTTTAACACAAAGGTCGATTGATTTCCTTTTTGGTCAAGAATCTAAGAGTTCCAGGGATCGACAGAGAAGTCAAGTTATCAGGACAATAAGCTCAGCCATGGTTTGCATACTCACGTTCCTAATTCAAACATTCACATATCTATTCTCATAATAATGCAGTTTCAACTTACAGAATTGCTCAGGATATAGTCAATCTTCCTCTGATCTTGTGAGTTTTTTTCCACTTTGTCTCTATACAGAACCAGCTGTTGTCGATCTCTAAGGTCCCTGTAGGTCTAAATTCGAGTTAAGAAAAGGGATGTAAAACAACTTTTACAAATCACTACATCATTTACTTTCTGTGATCCTAAGTGATATATAAAACTTCAATTTAAACACTTCGATTGCAACGTAATTTCCATTTCTCATCTTTTTAACAGGACTGATTTAGCAATGTCTATTGACACCCACCATTCCCCACATGTGCACTAAGCACTGCTTCAATTCGCACATGCACATTTAAAAAGGATGGACTTTACTATGGGATGAAGTAGTGTTTCTGGAATTGTGTGCATGCGCATTTTTGGATTAGACCACCTGTGTTGCAAACAACACTGGGTGTCAGCAGACGCTGGTGGCTGATTTTATCCTCCTTTTATAAGTTGGAATTCCAGAAACAATCATGACCTCCCAGCTGAAGCAACCTTAGGAATTGGGCAACAAATTGTGCAACATAGGAAGGGGCTGAGCAGAGTTTTGCATTCTCAGATCACAATTTATTTTCAAGTGTATTTGGACCTCACATCCTCAAGATGAGTGTCTCTGTAAAGCATGAACGAAATGTTTGGGAGCAGGAAGTCTGCTGAAGTGAAAAGGTGGGACAAAGATGCTGGAGATCAGAGTTGAAAAGCGTGGTGCTGGAAAAGCACAGCAGGTCAGGCAGCATCTGAGGAGCAGGAGAGTTGATGTTTCCAGCACAAGCCCTTTATCAGGAATGTATAAATGCAGCAAGGGGACATCCAGAAGTTGAATCAATTCATACAATTTTTGACATTAACTTGCTCATGTGGACTTCTGAGAGTAGAAGAAACTCCATTTGTGGAGTTACCTTCTTCAAAAATATCATGATTGGGGATTTCCGCCAATCGTGAATGTCGTAGACTCAGAATGCACAGTAATAGATACATGTACTTGCACACTTGCTACTCAAGGAAATACATTTTTTAAAATTCCTTTTCTTCGAAACCACAGATAAGTGAAGATTAGACTCACTGTTTCACCCAATGCAAGGTTTACACAGATAAAAGAAAATCACAGAAGATGGACATGTGAGCAGCAGGACTTGGCTGTACTCACGATATAAAATAGTCAGCAAAGACACCTTGCAATAAGTGCATTATCTTCTGTCTTTTTGTCAGTTTCTCTCTACTGTAGCAAAAATAAATCCACACTTATACTTACATCAATCACAATATTATGGCACTTGTACTTTGAGGCAAGGTTCAACCTCAGTTCTGTGTTGTCCACTAAAGCAACATATTCCTGAATAACCTGTAGAAACAAAATGACACAATTGACAAAAAAATTGGAGGTGACTTGAGGAAGACTTTTCTTTAACCACAGCAAACTGTGGAATGCACTGCCTGTAAGCAGATTCAATATTAATTCACAGAAATAAATTAGATAAATACTCAGACGGTAAACAGTTGAAAGGAAAGAGCAAGTGAGTGCGTCCAGTCAAGTAGCTTCAAAAAAAATTCAAAAGAGGCATGATGAATAAAATGTGACAAAATTCAATGAAACTTTCTTCCTTAAAAGTATTAGAGAGACTGCATTGCAGGCTTGATACCCCCTTGCTGATATCCAAGTCACCATCACACAGTTTGAGGGAATTTTGACCTTATTCTGAAATCTCTTTCCAACCCAATATTTATTTGCGATGAGAGATATTAGAGACGGATAATCATGGATTTCTCACAATATCAAGCGCACATATATCAGAATGAGATGACCAAGATACAAAATAATACAAACAACTGCAGATTCTGGAACAAAATAGAAATTGGCGGAGAAACCCAGCAGGTCTGGCAGCATCTGTCGAGTTAAATTTTGAGTACAGTAATCCTTCTTCAGGACTGAAATTCTGCAATTCCAAAGAGGTTCACTGGACTCAAAACAACAACTTCCTTTTCTCTCCACAGTTGCTGCCTGAACTGCTGAGATAGAAAGTGCAGTGCACCCAAAACAAACTGGATAGACTCCAACCTCACCATTACACCTTGCCATCTCCTATATCACCTATGTAATAATTTCATTTCTCCCAGCAACCCTCTCAATGACTTAAAGATTTCTGCTTGAGCATTTAGGGTGATGTGGTACTTGTCATTTTTACATGAAAAAAATTGAATAGAGAGATCACATTATATATCATTTTGTTTCGTGGAGGCATTTAAATGCATGGAAAATAGATCTGGGTCATTGCGATAATGAGAGCCCTCATGTTAATAGTGACCATGTCATGTTGCTCAAACAAAACAGGAGTGATAGTCACCCAAACCTGAAAATACAATCACATTACAACTTAGATTGTTGACATTTACCTGACAAACTCACTAATAAACTGCTAAAGAAAACCTAACAATGTAGAGGAGCAAGGGCAGTGTATTTTAAACTGAGAGAACAATACTGTGCTGAAGTAGGCTAACTGACCTATTGTGGAACAGTCTTCTAGGAGAAAGTGAGGTCTGCAGATGCTGGAGATCAGAGCTGAAAACGTGTTACTGGAAAAGCGCAGCAGGTCAGGCAGCATCAAAGGAGCAGGAGAATCGATGTTTCGGGCATGAGCCCTTCTTCAGGAATGAGGAAAGTGTGTCCAGCAGGCTAAGATAAAAGGTAGGGAGGAGGGACCTGGGGGAGGAGCGTTGGAAATGTGACAGGTGGAAGGAGGTCAAGGTGAGGGTGATAGGCCAGAGTGGGGGTGGGGGCAGAGAGGTCAGGAAGAAGATTGCAGGTTAGGAAGGCGGTGATCGACGATGCCCTCCATCGCATCTCCTCCACTTCCCGCTCCTCCGCCCTTGAGCCCCGCCCCTCCAATCGCCACCAGGACAGAACCCCACTGGTTCTCACTTACCACCCCACTAACCTCCATATACATCATATCATCCATCGTCATTTCCGCCACCTCCAAACAGACCCCACCACCAGAGATATATTTCCCTCCCTTCCCCTATCAGCATTCCGAAAAGACCACTCCCTCCGTGACTCCCTCGTCAGGTCCACACCCCCCACCAACCTAACCTCCACTCCCGGCACCTTCCCCTGCAACTGCAAGCAATGCAAAACTTGCGCCCACACCTCCCTCATTGCTTCCCTCCAAAGCCCCAAGGGATCCTTCCATATCCACCACAAATTCACCTGCACCTCCACACACATCATTTACTGTATCCGCTGCACCCAATGTGGCCTCCTCTATATTGGGGAGACAGGCCGCCTACTTGCGGAACGTTTCTGGGACACCCGGACCAACCAACCCAACCACCCTGTGGCTCAACACTTCAACTCCCCCTCCCACTCCACCAAGGACATGCAGGTCCTTGGACTCCTCCATTGCCAGACCATGGCAACACGACGGTTGGAGGAAGAGCACCTCATCTGCCACCTGGGAACCCTCCAACTACAAGGGATGAACCTAGATTTCTCCAGTTTCCTAATTTCCCCTCCCCTCACCTTGTCTCAGTCAAATCTCTCAGACTCAGCACCGCCTTCCTAACCTGCAATCTTCTTCCTGACCTCTCCGCCCCCACCCCCACTCTGGCCTATCACCCTCACCTTGACCTCCTTTCACCTATCGTGTTTCCAACACCCCTCCCCCAAGTCCCTCCTCCCTACCTTTTATCTTAGCCTGCTGGACACACTTTCCTCATTCCTGAAGAAGGGCTCATGCCCGAAACGTCGATTCTCCTTCTCCTTGGATGCTGCCTGACCTGCTGCGCTTTTCCAGCAACACATTTTCAGTATTGTGGAACAGTATCTATTGGTGTTCCCACCTTATGCATTCTGCTGATCCACTCTTGTACACTAAAGACATCCTGAAGGATTATTATTATTCTCAAACCTCTCCAAGATAGTGATCTGTTTACCCAATGGAGCAGAATGGAGGAAAATTATTCTCCAAATATTCGACTAGCATCTTACCTCAACTGGTGCATTATTTTTGTGTAAGATGTCCACAACTCTATGAAATCCAATTGGGGCTTTCTTCTTGGTATATCCTAGCCAATTCTAAATAAAACAAAACACATCTCTTAAGAGGGAGACAGGTTGCTCTGATAGAAGGTTACAAAATGCAGTTGCAGAATGTTGGTATCAGTAACAGAGTCAGCATTTACTGCTCAACAGAACTTGTTAATGAACTATCTTCTTGAATATAATCAACTGAGTTATGAGGGCTGTTAAAAATCAACCATCAACAAGACGGAAATTGCTGGAAAAACTCTAGGTCTGTCAGCATCAGTGGAGAGAAAGCAGAGTTAACATTTCAGGTCCAGTGACCCTGGCAGATGAACGTAGGGCATGGTTAGGAACTTGGGACTGGGATATCATAGCAATTACAGAAACATGGTTCAAGGATGGGCAGGACTGGCAGCTTAATGTTCCAGGATACAAATGCTACAGGAAGGACTGAAAGGGAGGCAAGAGAGGAGGGGGAGTGGTATTTTTATAAGGGATAGCATTACACCTGTGCTGAGGGAGGATATTCCTGGAAATACATCCAAAGAAGTTATTTGGGTGGAACTGAGAAATAAGAAAGGGATTGTATTATAGAATCCCTAATCGTCAGAGGGAAAATGAGAAACAAACTTGTGAAGAGATCACAGCTATCTGTAAGAATAATAGGGCGTTTTTTTTTGTGGATTCCCTACAGTGTGGAAACAGGCCCTTCGGCCAAACCAGTTCACACCGACCCTCCAAAGAGTAACCCACCCAGACCCATCTCCCACTGACTAATGCACCTAACACTATGGGCAATTGCACATCTTTGGACTGTGGGAGGAAACCGGAGCACCCGGAGGAAACCCATGCAGACACGGGGAGAATATGCAAACTCCGAACAGACAGTCGCCCAAGGCCGGAATCACACCTGGAACCCTGGCGCTGTGAGGCAGCAGTGCTAACCACTGAGCCACCGTGTTACGGTAGGGGATTTTAACTTTCCAAACATAGACTAGGACCGCCATAGTGTTAAGGGTTTAGATGGAGTGGAATTTGTTAAGTATGTACAAGAAAATTTTCTGATTCAGTATGTGGATGTACCTGCTAGAGAAGGTGCAAAACCTAACCTACTCTTGGGAAATAAGACAGGGCAGGTGACTGAGGTGTCAATGGGGGAGCATTTTGGGACCAGCGACCATAATTCTATTAGATTTAAAACAGTGATGGAAAAGGATAGACCAGATCTAAAAGTTGAAGTTCTAAATTGGAGAAAGGCCAATTTTGATGGTATTAGGCAAGAACTTTCAAAAGCAGATTGGGGGCAGATATTCGCAGGTAAAGGGACGGCTAGAAAATGGGAAACCTTCAGAAATGAGATAACGAGAATCCAGAGAAAGTATATTCCTGATGGGGTGAAAGGAAAGGCTGGTAGGTATAGGGAATGCTTGATAACTAAAGAAATTGAGGGTTTGCTTAAGAAAAAGGAAGCAGATGTAAGGTACAGACAGGATAGATGGAGTAAATCCTCAGAAGAGTATAAAGGCAATAGGAGTATACTTAAGAGGGATATCAGGAGGGCAAAAAGGGGGCATGAAATAGCTTTGGCAAATAGAGTTAAGGAGAATCCAAAGGATTTTTACAAATACATTAAGGACAAAAGGATAACGAGGGAGAGAATAGGGCCCCTCAAATATCAGCAAGGCGGCCGTTTTGTGGAGCCACAGAAAATGGGGGAGATACTAAACGATTATTTTGCATCAGTATTTACTGTGGAAAAGGATATGGAAGACATAGAAAGTAGTGAAATAGGTGGTAACACCTTGCAAAATGTCATATTACAGAGGAGGAAGTGCTGGATGTCTTGAAACACATAAAGGTAAATAAATCCCCATGACCTGATCAGGCGTAACCTAGAACTCTGTGGAATGCTATGAAGTGATTGCTGGGCCTCTTGCTGAGATATTTGTATCATCGATAGTCACAGGTGAGGTGCCGGAAGACTGGAGGTTGGCTAATGTGGTGCCACTGTTTGAGAAGGGTAGTCAGGACAAGCCAGGGAACTATAGACCAGTGAGCCTGACCTCGGTGGTGGGCAAGTTGTTGGAGGGAATCCTGAGGGGCAGGATGTACATATATTTGGAAAGGCAAGGACTGATTAAGGATAGTCAACATGGGTTTGTGTGTGGGAAATCATGTCTCACAAACTTGATTGAGTTTTCTGAAGAAGTAACAAAGAGGATTGATGAGGGCAGAGCAGTAGATGTGATCTATATGGACTTCAGTAAGGCGTTCCACAAGGTTCCCCATGGGAGACTGGTTAGCAAGGTTAGATCTCATGGATTACAGGGAGAACTAACCATTTGGATACAGAAATGGTTCAGAGATAGAAGACAGAGGGTTGTGGTGGAGGGTTGTTTTTCAGACTGGAGGCCTGTGACCAGTGGAGTGCCACAAGGATCGGTGCTGGGTCCTCTACTTTACAGAAATGATTTGGATGCGAGCATAAGAGGTACAGTTTGTAAGTTTGCAGATGGAGGTATAGTGGACAGTGAAGAGAGTTACCTCAGATTACAACAGGATCTTGATCAGATGGGCCAATGGGCCAAGAAGTGGCAGACTGAGTTTAATTCAGATAAATGCAAGGTGCTGCATTTTGGGAAAGTAAATCTTAGCAGGACGTATACATTTAATGGTAAGGTCCTGAAGAGTGTTGCTGAACAAAGAGACCTTGGAGTGCAGGTTCATAGCTCCTTGAAAGTGGAGTCGCAGGTATATAGGATAGTGAAGGTGGTATTTGGTATGCTTTCCTTTGCAGGTCAGAGTATTGAGTACAGGAGTTGGGAGGTCATGTTACAGCTGTACAGGACATTGGTTAGGCCACTGTTGGAATATTGCATGCAATTCTGGTCTCCTTCCTATCGGAAAGATGTTGTGAATCTTCAAAGGGTTCAGAAAAGATTTATAAGGTTGTTGCTAGGGTTGGAGGATATGAGTTTACAAAATTATGAGGGGCATGGATAGGATAAATAGACAAAGTTATTTCCCTGGGGGCAGAGAGTCTAGAACTAGAGGGCATAGGTTTAGGGTGAAACGGGAAAGATATAAAAGGGACCTAAGGGGCAACTTACACACGCAGAGGGTGGAAAGTGTATCGAATGAGCTGCCAGAGGAAGTGGTGGAGTCTGGTACAATTGCAACATTTAAAAGGTAAAAACAATGACTGCAGATGCTGGAAACCAGATTTTGGATTAGCGGTGCTGGAAGAGCACAGCAGTTCAGGCAGCATCCAAGGAGCAGCAAAATCAACATTTCGGGCAAAAGCCCTTCATCAGGAATAAAGACAGAGAGCCTGAAGCGTGGAGAGATAAGCTAGAGGAGGGTGGGGGTGGGGAGAAAGTAGCATGGAGCACAATAGGTGAGTGGGGGAGGGGATGAAGGTGATAGGTCAGGGAGGAGGGTGGAGTGGATAGGTGGAAAAGAAGATAGGCAGGTAGGACAAGTCATGGGGACAGTGCTGAGCTGGAAGTTTGGAACTAGGGTGAGGTGGGGGGGGGAAGGGGAAATGAGGAAACTGTTGAAGTCTACATTGATGCCCTGAGGTTGAAGTGTTCTGAGGCAGAAGATGAGGTGTTTTTCCTCCAAGCATCTAGTGGTGAGGGAGCAGCGGTGAAGGAGGCCCAGGACCTCCATGCCCTCGGCAGAATGGGAGGTGGAGTTGAAATGTTGGGCCACAGGGCGGTGTGGTTGATTAGTGCGGGTGTCCCAGAGATGTTCCCTAAAGCACTCTGCTCGGAGGTGTCCAGTCTCCCCAATGTAGAGGAGACCGCATCGGGAGCAACGGATGCAATAAGTGATATTAGTGAATGTGCAGGTAAAACTTTGATGGATGTGGAAGGCTCCTTTAGGGCCTTGGATGGAGGTGAGGGAGGAGGTGTGGGGACAGGTTTTGCAGTTCCTGCGGTGGCAGGGGAAGGTGCCAGGATGGGAGGGTGGGTTGTAGGTGGGTGTGGACCTGACCAGTTAGACACGGAGGGAACGGTCTTTGTGGAAGGCGGAAAAGGGTGGGGAGGGAAATATATCCCTGGTGGTGGGGTCTTTTTGGAGGTGGCGGAAATGTCGACGGATGATTTGGTTTGTGCGAAGGTTTGTAGGGTGGAAGGTGAACACCAGGGGCGTTCTGTCCTGGTTAGGGTTGGAGGGTGGAGTCTGAGGGCGGAGATGTGGGATGTGGACAAGATGAGTTGGAGGGCATCTTTAACCACGTGGGAAGGGAAATTGCGGTCTCTAAAGAAGGAGGCCATCTGGTGTGTTCTGTGGTGGAACATTTAAAAGGCATCTGAATGAGTATATGAATAGGAAGAGTTTGGAGGGATATGGGCCAGGTGCTGGCAGGTGGGATTAGACTGGATTGGGATATTTGGTAGGCATGGACGGGTTGGACCGAAGGGTCTGTTTCCATGCTGTACATATGTATGACTCTATGACCCTTCAGAACTCAACTACATTGTTGGGATCTGAAGCATCATGACTGTGGTAAAACATGGACTATCAACTCATTCCATCACATGATTTTAATACGTGGGACCTCCAAAGACTGAAGCAGTTTTAAAGAAATAAATACACTGACTTAAAATGACCACCGTAGTCAGCTGATCACACAGATTAGCCAACCTTTACGAAACCTAACATGGAATAAACAAAAATAATTTGAATTGAAATTAACATTTTATCAAAAGACACAGAAGTAAGTCCACCCAATCAAGTTTGAAGAAACCCTTATATCCATTTTATGATTTACACCTGTTACGTTTCACATATTGGAGATGTAAGTTACCATCTGCAATTATCAAGTTGTGAGCTGTAAACTCAGACAAACCAGCTTGTATTTTAGCTGCTTTTGGTAGGACAGAAAGGTGCATTTGTGAATGGAAGCAGCAGGAACAACTGCTGTCTCTGCTTCACGAAGGTCAAGGTACCTGGATGACAATACAAATTGGAAACACCTGGACATGAGAAATTAAAGGAATCTGCAATATTTGCCACCATTAAAGTTACAAGATATCAGTTAATCAATCATGATTTGAGGTAAAATCTTTACACCACAACAACACCCTAAGAATCATAGAATCCCTACAGTGCAGAAAGAAGCCATTTGCCCCATCAAGTCTACACTGATTGTCTGAAGAGCCTAACCCTGTAACCTCTGCATTTCCCATGGCAAATGCATGGACACGACAGATAATTTAGCATGGCAAATCCACCTAACTTGCAGATCTTTGGAATCATGGACTTTAAACTGTATATAACTTTCATAGTGGACACTATCCCCCTTTAAATTTATACCATTATATAGGTAATGTTAGACATTGGCTCTTCGTTATTTTTTCAGGGTTAACAGAATATAAAATTGCTCATTCTTTCATTCAACAAAACTTTGTAATTGGCTCCTAATTATGGCAGACACTAGGTAACTACACTTTTGTTAGGAATAGTTGTGTGCTAAAAAGAATATAAAACTGTTGTTACAACCAAATGCAGATCCTGAAAAGAGGAAACTGACTCATCATCCTTTACCTGGTTATAACAGGGGTCACATGTAGAACAGACCAGGTAAGGTGGCAGATTATCTGCCCTAAAGGACACCAGTGAACCAGACAGGCTTTTATGGCAATCAGGTACTTTCATAGACACTACCACTAACATTGGTTATTCATCCAAAATCCAACTCAATTTACATTCCCTAGTAACCATGGTGGGTTTTGAACCCATGTCTCCTGATCAGTAATCAAAGCCTCAGAATTACTTGTCTGTTAACATAATTTGTATCTTATCATACCTCAGGAACTGAATGATTTGATTGAAAATAAAGTTGGAGAGAAAATTACTTCTCAATTCTTGGCCAAAAGTTGAATGTTGGGGGCAAAATATAATTATTTGTAAATGTCCTCAGCATTGGAAAACACTAGAGGTGAAAATGTTACTTAAACAGAAACCAGACATATGGTTTTCTAATTAGAATTTTAGTTCAACTCTCTCACATCAATTCTAACATGGTTAATTATTTGTTCTCTATATATAGGTAAAGTGACCATAGTCCTCCTGATCCTTAGGGTTGCTTTCTCATCAGGGAAAGACAACTTGTGATGGTTTAACCAGAGGGTCACCACACTCAACTGAGGGGCATGATTGACAAGGTGGGACCTCAGCCGATGCAGGAATTCAACCCATGTTGTTAACATCGCAGACGAGCCAACTGAGTGACTGGCACATACATACACCCAAAATTTGCAGCTGGCCATTTACATAACTGAGTAGAATATCTAAATAGATCCTATGACCAGCGCAGAACTAGAAGGAGACATGCACTCTTCCAACCTCAGTCATAACATTAGTAAAATGCAACATTTTACCAACGAACACATAAGAAGGTTAAAGTACCAAAATATCCCATTCTACTGCAACTGCAGACTGATAGTGATACAAACAAGTTACCTTTGTAGTAAATAGAATATCAACATCTTTCCAAGCCTTTAGTTTGGCACGAGCTGCGAGTGTAGTGAGTAAGAACTGCTTGTCTGAAATCTGAAACACATGCAGAAATAATTTTCTACTGCACACAAATATATCCAGATTCTAACGATTCAACACAGGATAAAATGCATCTACAAATAATAGTCTATTCCAACCTCTTGACTCTTCTGAAACAGAGATAATTTTCAACATTAAAAGGTGTTCAATTTGACCTTATTAACATTTATTTTTGGAACTCCAATTCAAGATGCCCAACATTTGCATTCACACCATAAGGTACAAGATAAAGGAGCAGAAGCAGGCCATTCAGCCAGAGTTTGCTCTGCCATTCAATGAGATAATGCTGATCTAACAATCCTCAACGTCACTCTCCAACCATTTCGACTTGATTCGTTTACTGATTAAAAATCTTGCATCTCAGCCTTGAATCTACTTAATAACCCAATTGCTACAGCCCACTTTGTTGAGAAATTCCATATTTTCACCACACACACAGAGAAGAAATTACTCATCAACTGTGTCCTAATTGGTTGACTCTTCACTCTGAGATTGTGCCCGCTGATTCTAGAGTCTCCCACGAGGGGAATCTTCTCTCCAACCATTCTGTCAAACCCTCTCAAATCTTATATGTTTGAATAAGATCTCTTCTCATTCCACTAAACCTCCATACCCATAATAAACTTTGTGAACCTTCTCTGGACTGCCTTCAATGCCAAGATATGTTTAAAAGGATAAAACTGTTCACAATATTCCTGGTGCCTATAACTAGTGCCTTGCACAATTTATCAAGGCTTTCCTATTTTTATAGTTCATTCCCTTTGAAATAAAACCCAACATTCCATTTGACTTCCTGATCACCTGCTGAACTTCTATTCTAGTTTTTTGTAATTTATGTACAAGGACTCTGAAATCCTTCTGTAGTGTTGCTTTCTGCAGTCCCTTTTCATTTAAATGATATTCAGCTCTACTCTTCCTGCCAAAGTGTGTAATATCACATTTTCCCACATTATATTCCAACTGCCAAGCATTTGCCCACCCAATCTGTCAAAATCCCTCTGTACTCTTTGTGTCATTTGTCTTTCCACTTATTTCTGTGTCATCCACAATTTGGCTATCATACATTCACTTTCCTCATCCACGTTGATATATATTGTAAATAATTGAGGCCCCAGGTCTATAATGCTGGAGGAAACATCTCAGAAACACTTCACAGGAGGCTCCCTAGCACTGAGAATGTCACCTAGACAGGGGACGAAATGTCTGCAACACAAATTCCCAGCTCGGCGAACAGAACCACAACAACGAGCACCCGAGCTACAAATCTTCTCACAAATTTTGTGTGGTATCTATCAAACAGTTCCTGAAAATCCAAATATATTACATACATTGCTTCTCTTATCCTTATCCTGCTTGTTACCTTCTGAAGAATTTGAATAAATTTGTCAGGCATGATTTTCTCTTTGTGAAGACATGCTGACTCTGCTTGATCATATTAAGTATTTCTAAATAATCCATTATATCTTTTATAATAAACAGTAACATTTTCCCAATAAAAAAATTGTTAAGCTAACTGGCCAATAACATACTAAACTAACTTATCTTCTTTTGTCTCCCTTTTTGAATAAAACATTACATATTAACTTTTCCAAACATCTAAGACTTTTCCAGAATCTAAAGATTCTTCGAAGATTCTTCCCAGTGCATCCACTATCACTACTTATATTATAACTACAATGGTAAAACTGTATGATTGACACATATATTGTTGCCAGTTTGGATTTCAAAATAGTGACATATAAGTGCTGATTACTTCTATGAACAGCATTCTTAATTTTGAAAAGAATAAGATCAGAGACACCTTTGAAGTGGTGCTTTAAATTCAAAGCTTAGTCTGAGGGCAACTGACTGTGGACCCTTGTGCTGTTAATAAAAAGATGGTTATACTATTGTGTTTATAACAAGCCATTAGATTTGTTTTCAGTTCAAAAGAATCTAGGATGAGCAATTTTTTTTAAAAGTTCAGTTCGAAGCAAGAATTTCAGTTCAGTTCAGTTCAGTTCAGAAGACACCAAGGTAGAGTTTTTGAGCCAGTTTAGTTTCTTTCCTATGATTAGTTGAGGCCAGTTCAAACACCAGTTAAGTCAGCACAAAAATTTAGTTTTGGAGATAGTGAGGACTGCAGATGTTGGAAAGTCAGAATCAATAAAGTGTGGAGCTGGAAAAAGTACAATAGGTCAAACACCATCAAACAATCCCCTGGTCATCTCCTCCACCACATCCTGAAATACACCCGCTACTACAACCACGTGTTCTTCCTCAGCACCTGCCTATATAGTCAGCTTATCTCCCCTAGACTTCAGACAGACTCCCTTGCTCCTCTGATGCTGCTTGACCTGCTGTGCTTTTTCCAGCTCCATGCTTTATCATCTCCAAGAATTAAGTTTGTCAAACTTTGAACCCAAGAGTATTTGGTTAAAAATCTACAGGTTTTCAGAAGTGAGAAAGTTTAGGTTATCAGATTTGTGGACTAGTTCCATCATCAGATTTGGAAAGGACCAAAAATTGTCTGCACAGTCCACAGCAGAGAAACTGTCAGGAGTCAGTTAGAACTATAAAAAAAATACAGGGAGTAATCTCTCTATAATAGATAATGTTGAGAAACGGGTTGAAATGTTGTTTTGTAATATGTTTTCAGATCATTTTAACTGTGGTACACTTTTAGATAGCTTGTTTCTTGTTGAAATTTTTTCTTTTGTGTTATAAATTGCTGTTCTGTTAAAGAAAATCAAAAGTTCTGTGTGAATATGTTTCAGTAATTACAAAAAATACAAAGCCAGGTTTCATTTTGGAATCTGATGCCCTATTGTATCATCAGCCGAGACCTCAGTAACACACATGGTATATGTTCTTCTCCTCAACCGCAGCTCAAAAACAGAAGCCATTACAAGTGGATCTCCCAGCACAAATCTGTCCTGACTGCTTAACCACTGTACTGCTACCTCTGCTATGGAACAGGATATACTGGAGGATGGTGATGATGGTTTCTGGGGCATTGTCTGTAAGGTACAATTCCAGGAGTATGATAATTCAGCTTTGGCTTGACTAGCTCATAGACAGTTCTCTTGAATTTTGTCTGAGATCCCCATATGTTATAAGGAAGATTCTATGAGATGTAGAGAGCTATATGTGATGTTGCCATTTCCTGTGCCTTGGGTAACCCCGAGTTGTCCATCTGGTTTCATTTTTCTCATTTTGACAATAGAATGAAATTACATTATGATAATATTCTGATGATTATTGATTCTTGGGTGACCTCGAAAGGAAGACGACATTCTTCACTTGAAAGAAATGTCACTGAATTTATACGCATAAAACTGAGGAGGGCTTGGAGAAATTCCAAGCATTTTCTATTCATGGATTAAATAGGGAGGCTGGAATCAGTGATGAGGTAGGTCGTATGTGACCACTGAAACACAAACACTACCTGGGACCAACATGTTACTCAATGAATGCTTGACTGTATAGTACCTACTTTGAAAGTTTTTTTCAAATTGGCTGGACTACTGAATGTTCCCTACAAAGAAACAAAATGAGAACACCGTTAGGATCACAAATATTCACTTTTAAACAAGAACCACAGCATTTCATGATTTACTGATACTCCCTATCACAGTAGCAGCAGCAGCAGAGGTACTCTGACCTCCCCTTCTATGTTTATCTTCAATCTTAAAACAGCTGTGTCAATTTATATAATCTGAACAAGAGTGGTAGCCTTATTCTGTATTCTTCTGTGTTCCATCTGATGTTACAGCAATACATTTTACTATTTTTTGTTATGAAGTTGAAGGTGTCTGCTGTATCTTTAAGAGAGCGCGAAGACTGTTTTGCACTGAGAGCTTGCAGGCACATGTCATGTAACTGACTAGCAGTCTCAGAGTGCATTAGAAAAATGAAAATATTTGACTGTGAAACAAATACATGACTTTTGGTTGCTATGTTTTCACAACAGTTTGAATTTAACCAATTAGTTTAAATTATGCCCCATGATACTAAAACCCAATCAAATTTGAATTCTATTGTTTTGTCAACATTGAGCCAATGAGATGATCCGATATTTGGAGTATATGAAAACCAGCATTTTCAGAGTTAGCCAGAGAGAGCAGCCAACTGCCATTGTCAGTGGAAAGGCCAGCCAAACACTCTCTATCAAAGGTACCTTTTTCATATGAAACATCTTTGCAGCAAAATACCGAAGACGACGACCCAAGGATACCTACAGCCAGAGGAAGGAAGACACCAGAGACGGCCACCGTGTCTGGTTTTGAAAATTAAATTGATGTACTTTTAATAGGGGCTTTTATTAGATCAGTATATTGCTATAGAGTGAGAAGTAGATAACAAGCATTTAAAAGAAAAAAAGGTTTAGATCTGTAAATAGTTGTTGTTTAATGTTCACTTTTAGAGTTAAAGAGTAAATTGATATTTTTTCTTTGAAATAGTGAAAGTTGGGAGTTCTCTGTCACTCATACTTTGACAGATGATAAGGGGAGAGGAGTTTTTCTGGGTGTTTGGCTTAATTAGCAGTAGGGTTCATCGCCGTGTCGTAACAGTTTGATCCTTCAAAAAGTTACACCAATGAATGGTATATCTCCACAAGTATACTAAGTACTTTTTATGTGTTCATGTTGCTACGAATTGATGTCTTAATAAAGTAACATTAGTTTGTGAATCTGTAGCTGACATTTCTGAAGGCTTCAGGCAACAGGAAATTAGCTAACCTACTCACTGGTGTGCAGCATTCCAACTGCATTCAGAGTGATTTGTGAAATGTTTTAAAAAATATTCACCCTGGGATGGAGACCATGTTGTCAAGGCTCAGTTTAGCATCTGTCACCAAGCACCCTGAGAAGTCAGTGATGAACCCCCCCTCCCCCTCAAATACTGTAATACATCTTGTGATGATTTCTGAGAATAATGTGAAGAAGGGATTTCAGTGATGTTTACCCAATGAAGATTAACTAGGGACAGTACAGAGTATGGAGGTCATGGTGAATTCAAAAGGTGCTGCTGCACCTTTCACTGGTAGTAATAACTGGGAAAGAACTGGTAACAGACTTTAATCTGAATGCTGTATATCTGTTCATTGGTGATAGTGCCTCAATAAAAGGTAGGTATCTAAATTTACTGCTAAAATGAGGTTGAAAAGAAGGTGTTGTAAATTCATTTGATTCTTTCAGACCAGTGTTACTTTATTGCCACGCAAAATGAGTAACTTTATTTCTGCATACATTTATTTGAGGATGGTGTGGGTTAATTTATGCTCATTATCCAAACGTGTACCTGCACTGATGGAATTGAGGCTATGACTCGAGGTGATAGTATTTCTATGCAAAACACTGCAAAGCAATTCCTTCCAACTATCAACTTTATCGCATTTAATATACATATACATACAAGAAACGACTCACTTCAGATTCCCCGTAATGATAAAAGCAGGAATAGTAAAGTGTTGTGACTAGCGGCATGAGGAGAATGGAGGCTTTCCTGGGATGTTTCCTGAAGACCTCCATTTGTCCAGATGCCTCAATGCGTTTGTCATTCTCCTGAAAAATACAAAGCAATAGGGTAATCTGTGACTCTAAATGCAGTTTCGCAACTAATACATCCCGGTTAGGCTGAGTTACAAAAGAAATTAGACATATGAAATGCTCTATTTAAATTTTGAAGTTTGCTGTTCAGCTAAAGTCACTGCTTCATCACTGGATTGTATACTCAGGCCTTAGGAAATATACAATAGCCCTGTTTTTGCGATCAGTGGCAAAGGAGCAGGAGCTGCCTTGACAAAGTCGATTGCTGCCTGCAAAGGTTTTTAGCTTTTGAGCATTGATTCACTATCATCAGGACTCTGACACAATGTGGCCATCTCTATAAAGATCTGTGGAATGTTAATGTAGGAAAAGCAACGTTTAGCATTTGCAATGAATTGGATTTAATAATCTCCAGTCAGACATGACCCTCTCTCACTAGTATCCTCACATACGGATGAGGAAGGATACCACTTCGACTTGGATAACACATCCATCCTAGGACAAGCCAAGCAAAGACATGCACGAGAATTCCTAGAAGCTTGACATTCCAACCACAACTCTATCAACAAACACATCGAGTTAAACCCATCTACCACCCCCTGAGAAAAGGATAAGGAAGTGACTTCACCACAGGAAATGACATCACCAACCCAAAGAAACCCAAACATATAAACAATAATAAGGAATTTTTAGCATTGCTTCACCTGAGGCCCACTGAAGATGTTACCTAGTAGGGTAAATAAATATCTGGAAATGAACCTTCCAGCTCAGCGGGCAAACCTACATCCAAAACCTCAACCTGAGCCACAAATCTTCTCAAAGTACCAGTCAAATACTTCAAGTTTAAACCAAGAAGTATAAATCAGGAATTATAAATTACATTTAAATTAAAAAGCAAAATAAAAAGATTTAAAGATAGAAATAAACAAGATGTGAATACAAGAGTGTTATGAAGTTGATGACGTGTACTGTGCTTTAAGAGAGAGTGAATGCTGTTCTGCACTGAGAGCATATCATATGACTAACTAGCAGTCTAAAAGTGTACTGGAAATTGAAAATATGTAACATTTGGCTGATAAATAGATACCCAAGTTGCTTGCTGTATTGACAACAATTCAAACTTAACCAGATTAAATTACGTCCCAGGATACTAAAAGCCAATCGAGTGTGAATTTATTATTTTGCCAACATCAAACCAATGAGACAAACTAATGTTGGTGTATAAAAAAAGGCAGGCAGTTTGAAGGTCAGACAGAATAATTGCCATCGAGAAAGACCCAAAATATTGAAACACTCGCTGTCAAAGGTAACTTTTCATATGAAAACTATTTGTAGCAAAAAAAAAGACAACCCAGGGAGATCTTCAGCTGAAGGATGAAAGGCACCAAAGTTGACTGCCACTTTGGGGTTTTGAAATTAAGTTATTGGAATTTTAATAAGTGTTTTATTGGATCAGTATATTGATATAAAGTATGGAGACAGGTAATAAGCAGTTAAGGGAAAGGGGGCTTGGAGTTATGTATAGTTGTTGTTTAATGTTCACTTTTAGAGTTAAAGAATAAATTGATATTATTTTCTTTAAATCATAGGAGTTCTCTGTCACTCATATTTTAATAGATTGTAAGGTGAAATTAGCTTTTCTGGGTGTTTGGTTTAATTATCGGAAGGGTTCACCTTTGTGTTGTAACAAGAGATAGATGGAAAGAGTAAGAAAAAAAACAAAAGACATCTCCAATAAACTCTGAAAAGATCCATTTTCAGGGCCAGAGGAGTTGACATTTGATACTATGGGCATGATGTCATATTTAGGTCAGACTATACAAAGATAGCAGATTTCCCCTATAAAGGCAATTGATGAACCAAATGGGTTTTCCCAACAATCAAAAATAATTTCAAGGTCATCATTATTGAGACAAGATTTATATTCTATATTTAACTAAGATCAAATTCCATCAGTTGCTGTGGTGTATTGCTAATCCAGTGGTATTGCTACAATGCTGTCATTTCCCAAACAGCAAAGATTGGAAATATTATATTAGAATACCAATGTTTAATGAAGTCTTCCAGATTTTCTTTTCATTATTTCAACAAAGTCTTTAACTAGAAGCAAACAGCAGTATGGGTGCCTTCAACTGAGGGGAAGGGAAAGAACAAGTTACAATCCCTTTTCCTGAATAATATACACTGATCCTTTTAATAATACAGCTGTGTGGTCGTGTGGCTCAACCATGAGAAATAACATATGTGCTCATGAAAAATAATGAATTTGACAAATTCGGAGGGCATTTTGTACTCTATAATCAACCCCAAGACTTAATCCCATTGAGCAGTAGATTTAGCATGTGGCCATTGGCTGATCAGGAACAGTGCTGCTCCTTCCAGAATAGAAATGAGGGAGCACATTGTTGTGCAGATGGGCAGAGACCACTAGTGGGTATGGAAACGAGAAACAATGTTGGGTACAGAGAATGTGAACCAAGAAATTCAAAAAATAGGGTAACAAAATGTTATCAGAAAAAAATAAAATTTTCCAAATTGTCCTTACCTCAATAATAATTTGTCTCTCCAGCAGTGTGTAGTGGTCCTTAACAAACGTGGAATCATCATAAGCAAGTGGAAGTCTAAAGAGAAAATGTGGAGAGACAGTCATGTGGGATGGCTGTTTTGAAACTTCAAGAATCACCATCTCTTTGGGACTTGAATTAAAACAGATACCCTGGACACAACAATTTGCAAAGAGAATACTTACTCAGTGAGTCTTTTGTAATAGCATAGATTTAAAAATAGTAACCAAAAAAGTCTATCATTTATATGGTATCCCACCAAGGTCTTAAAATTCTTTACATATATAACTTGACGAAGTTTATGTTTTGGACTCAACTGCTTGATGAATTTACCTGCCCTTGAAATGCAAGAATATTCAGTCTATCCCATCATGTACCCAACGTGTACAATCCAAGCTGGGAGCAATCTGAGTGTGACCTGAATCCAAAATATTACATCAGAATACAGGGGAAGGAAGGAATCAGAACCAAAGATGGACTCTTTTTCATGATTCCCAAGATGACAGCGATGATAGGGTAGGAAGTGTTTGGGCTATGTGCCCATAAATTCCCACTCTTGCTCTCCTAGCTGGCCACATTCTTCTTAGTTTTTTTTTTGTTTTGTTTCATTTCTTCATTTCTATTTTGCGTCAAAGTTCACCTTTTCTTTTTTTCTGCTGCTGTGGTGGAGAAAGGTAATTGCAAGAGTGGCAGCATGGTGAATCCGGACGTCCGTTCCTTTTGGCTATAGTAGCCGTAGCTCATCGGTGGCTCTGGTTCATTCCACCTGGTCGTGGTGTGGCTGTTTCAGTAATGGCTACAGCAGTAGTGGTTCCAGTTCATTCACTGTGGCTATGGCGACAATGTGGTGACTTTGGGTGGCGACTGAAGTGGCAACAGCATCAGTGACTTTGTGAGCCCAGTCTGTCTCACCTTGCTAAGACGGTGATGCTGTTGCTTCAGCATTGGTTTCGGAAGTGGAAGTGTGAAGGGTCTGGTCTGAAAATCCTTGCTTGGAGCCTCAGGGGCAGCTTTGGCGGCCCTTGAGAAAACCAGGAGCCGTGGAGGTAACAACACATCAACTTTGTCCTAACTCTATCTCAATTATTTATTTTTGTAATTTCTGAAATATAAAATGGCACCCGATTGTGGGGACATATCCATATCTCACTATTTTCATAAATACAGTGTGACAATAAATTGCTATTCTATTCTATTCCATCCAAAACATTCTCCATAAGGTATCAGGTTTGATTTCTGTTAAACACTTGAGTGAGCAGATCTCAGCCAGTAGCTGGAGATGATGACTTGTGATTGGTCACCTGGGGTCAGGGAGAGAGAGAACAAATGGCCAGGGTGCAACAACTTGCATGTCTATAGCACCCTTAACAGAGTTAAAATAGCTTCGAGGCACTTCACAAGAATGTCACTGGACAAAATCTGACACTAAACCACAAAAGGAGGTATGAGGATAAGTAACCAAAGCTTTCATCAAAGTAAAAGAAGCATTTTAAAAGAGGAGAGAAGAAGGCATTTAAATTCAACCTAGTTATCAGAAGGTACTGCTGGTCATGGTAGAGTGATTGAAATCGCAGCCATGATCATATGAAACCAGAACTGGAGGTGTACAGAGGATTCTAATACAAGTAGAACATGCTAGAAAGTGCAGTCGTGTGCTCAAGATTTGCATGCTCAACATAGCTTGCTTCAACTCACACCAATAATATGGAGTTGGATGAGGTACTTGTTCAAGAGAGGTCAAAAAGCCACACTATAGCAAGGGGTCAACATGTTCAGGAAAGGAAATAAAGCAGAAAACAGAAACATTAAGCTAGGAATCATGAACTCCAAGCAAAGATTTCCAGGCTTCTAATCAGGTGCGAGTACGTATCTCTTTGGGATACTTACCCAATGCAATTTTTTAAATATTCTGTTTTTTTCACTTGTCCTTTGATATTCAAATGTTCTTTGTACTGCAAGAGCTGCAACAAGAGATGGAACAATTCAACAAAGAGCTGACATAAACAGTATTCAATGAATCCAAACATTTTTTTTAACTATATCTGATCATTTGCTTCAGGTATTAAGAGAAAAACATATGGCAGCAAATTAACAACCCTGTGCTCAAAACACAAACCAATGTGATGACAACTAGAGAACAACGCAAATAGTGGAATTCTGGAATAAAATCAGAAAATTCTACGAAGTACAAGAGGCACTATAGAGGGAATAAATATCTTGGGTGAAACTTTAACCCAATGTTTCTCCCTTCAGGAGCTAATGAACCTGTTTTGTATTCATATAGCCTTCTGGTTTTACACCAAAACTTTTGCAGGTCTCTCCCTTCTGCTGCAAATCAACATTACACGCTCACATACTATCCCATATTTTAATGAGTAATATGCAGGTAATGAATCTGATGCTGGTACGATAGTGTTGCGCCAATTTGAATTCTGCTCCAGTCAATGTTTCAACAGGTTGGGTTTAAAATAAAAAAGGATTGATTACCTTGCTGGGATTATTACAGGCGTCCCAACAGTTACAGGGAGATAGAGGTACAGGTATGTCAGCAAATCACAGAGATGTGTGAGAAAAACAGGATTATAGTGTAGGGGATTTCAACAACTGAGATGGCCTTAGTGTGAAAGGATTAGACAGGGTGGAATTTTAAAAGTGTATCCAGGAGAAATGTATTGTGCCAGTATGTAGATAGTGGAGTAGTGCGAGACCTAATGCTGGGGAATGAAGCTGGTCAAGTCGTTGAAGTTTCGGTGGGTAAGCATTTTGGGGATAGTAACCATATCTCTGTAAATTTCAAAGTCATTATGGAAAGGGATAAGTATAGTGCAGAAGTTAAGTGTCTAAACTGGGAGAAGACCAATTTCAAAATCATTATACAGGATCTGGCAAACATGGACTGAGGGCAGCTACTTGTCTATGTTTGGAAAGTGGGAACCTTTTAAAAGTAGTGTTGTTAGCATTCTGGGTCAGCATGTTCTTCCCAGAGTGAAGGACAAGGGCATCAAGTCCAGGGAAGTCTGGATGGTAAGAGATATAGAGTGCTTGATAAAGAAAAAGGAAGAAGCGGCACGGTGGCACAGTGGTTAGCACAGCTGCCTCACAGCGCCAGAGATCCGGGTTCAATTCCCACCTCAGGCGACTGACTGTGTGGAGTTTGCACGTTCTCCCCATGTCTGCATGTGTTTCCTCCGGGTGCTCCGGTTTCCTCCCACAGTCCAAAGATATGCAGGTCAGGTGAA
Source organism: Hemiscyllium ocellatum (assembly GCF_020745735.1). Taxonomy (NCBI): domain Eukaryota; kingdom Metazoa; phylum Chordata; class Chondrichthyes; order Orectolobiformes; family Hemiscylliidae; genus Hemiscyllium; species Hemiscyllium ocellatum. The sequence continues at coordinate 104,220,115 of NC_083408.1, read as the reverse complement.
TTGGCCATGCTAAATTGCCCGTAGTGTTAGGTAAGGGGTAAACGTAGGGGTATGGGTGGGTTATGCTTCGGCGGGTTGGTGTTGGGCTGAAGGGCCTGTTTCCACACTGTAATGTAATGTAATCTAATCTAAAAAAGCATATTTCAGGTACAGTGGATTAAAAACAGGAGGGGAGGCCCTTCAAAGTATAGAGAAGTAGGGGGGCGCTTGTAAAGAAGATTAGGGGGCAAAGAGATGCCACAAAATACCTTTTGCAGATGGAATCAAGGAAAACCTCAAGGATTTTTAGAAGTATACGAAGAATAAAATAATTAGCAGGGATTAGAGACCAAGAAATTCACCAAAGATCCTTAGACAAGGATCCTTCCAAACCCATAACCAATTCCATATTGCAGGACAAGGGCAGCAGGTAATTGGGAACACCACAATCTGCAAGTTCCCCTCCAAGCCACTCACCACCCTGACTTGAAAATATACTACCATTCCCTCCCTACCAGCACTGTAGGTCAATCCACAGCAAGTGGACTGCAGCAATTCAAGGTGGCAGCTCACCACCACCTTTTCAAGGGCAAATAGGGATGGGCTATCAATGCTGACCTGCCAGCCACACCAAAGTCTCACAAATGAATTTTTAAAAAGGGCAATCTATGTGTGGAGCCAAGGGATGAGGGTGAGGTGTAAATGAATACTTGTCATCTGTATTCACAGAGGAGAAAGACATTGTAACCAGCAATTTCAGTTGGGATGCTAAGGTTCTAAAATTCTTAAGATTAATAAGGAGGAGGTGTTATTAAATGTTATAAAGGGCCTAGATGTGCATAAATCCCTACGGCATGATGTGACATATCCTAGTCTGCTGTGGAAAGCAAAGGAGATTGCTGGGACTCTGGTGGATATAATTAATACTTCACTGGCCACAGATGAAGTGCCAGATGACTGGAGAATAACGAATGTGGTTTCTCTGTTCAAGAGAGCAGTAGGGACAGGCCAGATAATTACGGACCAGTTAGTTTGATGTCAGTGGTAGGAAAGTTATTGGAAAAATTCTGACTGTCATGATTTATCAATACTTGGAAAGGCAGAGAATAATCAGGGATAGTCAGCGCAGATTTGACAGAGGGAGATCCAGTCTGATTAATTTAATTGAGCTTTTGAAAAGGTGACTAAATACATTGATGAGGGTAGTGCAGTTGATTTGGTTTACCTGGACTACAATAAGGCCTTTAAGAATGTCTCACATGGAAGGCTGATGCAAAAGGTAACAGCCTGCAGGATCCAAGATAGGCTGACATGTAGGAGGAAAAGGGTGACGCTGGAGTGTTGTTTTTGTAATTGGAAGCCTGTGGCCAGCGGTGTACCACAGGGACTGGTGCTGGGACTTGTTATGTACAGTAACGACTTGGATGTGAATGTTCAAGGTATACATATTAAGTGTGCAGAGGACACTAAAAATGATAGCATTGTTGATACAGAGGAGGATGATCTCAGGCTACAGTCTAATATTGATCCGCTGGTAATTTGGGCACAGCAATGGCAAAAGGAATTTAATTCCAATAAGTGCAAGGTGATGCATTTTTGGAAGTCTGATAAGGGAAGAATATACATGACAAATGGTAGATACCTAGGTCCCTCAGGAATACTGAGGAACAAAGGGACCTTGATGACCTTCAGGGCCCATAGATCCCTGAAGCTGTCAGTACAGGTACAAAGGGTGATGAAGAAGGCATGTCGGATGCTTGTCTTCATTAGCTGGGGCATAGAACATACGGACAAGGAAATCTTGCGACAACTTTATAAAACATTGTTCAGGCCACAAATTGCACAAAGTGCAGTTGTAGTTGTCATACTATTGGAATGACATGATTCCACTGGAGAGGGTAGAAAGGAGATTCACCCAGAACTTGCCTCAGATGAAAAGTCTCAGCTACTAGGAAGATTTATTTTCCTTAGAGCAGAGGAAGCTGAGGGAGGATCTAATTGAGGTATATACAATTATGAAAGGCATACAACAGAGTAGATTGTAAGAATCGCTTCCCCATGGCAGACATGTCTAAGGCTAGATGGCATTAGTTTAAAGGGAGGAGCAAGTAGTTTAGTGGTGATCTGAGAAAACATTTATATGGAATGTGCTGCCTGTGAGATGGAGGTTAGGTAATCTTGCAATACTTAAGAACATCTGGATGAACACAAACTGCCAAAGCAAAATAGGCTACAGAGCAAGTTGTTGGGGCCAGTTTGTTGGATATAATCAGGATGGAGCTGGACATGGCCCTTGTGGCTAAATGGAGCAAAGGGTATGGAGAGAAAGCGGGAGTGGGATACTGAAATTGCATGATTGTCATGTTTGTACTGAATGGTGGTACAGGGCTGAATGGTCTACTCCTGCACCTATTTTCTATGTTTCTAAGTGCAGCTAAGTAAGATTAATGTAGCATGGCTGGCACAGACATGTAAGGCTGAAAGGCCCGTTTCTATGTGGCATGACTCTGTCCATGAGGTCATTTAGTCATTCCTTATAGTATTTCGTGGGTAAAAGATCACATCGGGTTAGGAACACTTGATTTATAAAATAGTTATTAATGGGATGCCACTCAATTACAGGAACAGCTGCTGGATTAAATAACAACTGGGGGAATCCTTCATTATCGTACCTCTGGGCCTGGATTCAGTTTCAGCCCAAGCCCAAAGACATGGCCATTACCTCTCTCTGTCAGTTTATTGGCATATCAGTTCATTGAAATCACTTACTGTTCATTTTTACTGGGAAAACCTCCTTGAGAATGACTGTGTAGGAATTTAAAATATCACAGCAAAACAACAGTGACATAGTCACTTTAGCCACTCGAGGTGTGTGGCCACAATACACTGTTGAGAAGGTTATACAACCTCACAAATGCTGCACTAAACCTGGGGGGTGTTCAATGGGAAAGTATAGAGGAGGATTTGACTGTGCATTTTACATTTCATTTTCATTCACTCTTGTGACGTGAGTGCCACAGTCTTTGATTATTCATGTCTAGGTCCCTCAAGAAATTGGTGGTGACAAGCAGATCTCTTTTTGAAGCCCAGCAGCATTTTATTAGAATATGGTAGTTAAGAGTCCATCAAGTCAGTGTGGGATTGGCGTCATATATAAGCAAGTCAAGGTATGGATAGCAGGTTTATTTTTCTACAGGACATTAAAATAATCTTACAGCTCCATGGTCACATGCCAACTCTGTATTTCCAGATCTTTTAAATTAAATTTATATTTTCTGGATAACTACAACACCCCAAAACAGTTACTCGACTCAATTGGTGAATGTATGAGTGGATCGTACAGAGCTCTATTCTGTATCTCTGAGCTGCACCATACTTACTGCAGCCTCTTCTGTTCTTCCCAGAACCCTGCATTTAAAAAAAAAGTAGACTTTTAATGTCACTTTGCTTACCATTTGCAGAGATTTTATCCTTATTTAACCTTGCTTCTTTATCTACTTTTGAAGCTGTCACTTATTGCCACACTAATGTCATCTGGCAAAAGCTCATTCTATCCCTACCCGATAATGACTAGATATTGATCACGAGTGAGAATCCTGGCCAATACCACATTACCTTTCCTATTCCTGAGGCCCATTCAAGCATCTTGGTGCTTCCTTACATCAGATCAGCTGCAGTGAGACTGGGAGTCAAACTTATCCAATTTGCTGCTTTCTTTATATTTATCATTCCTTTTCCATTCTTTGCCTCCATTCCACACACACACAGCCTTTGAGCACTTGAGCGTGGGATGGAATGGGAGTTTTTCTAATAGCTTGCCCTTTTGCCAGGTTACCCATAGTTCTCAATTTTGGCCATATGCTCCTGATCTCTAAGAGCTCATTTATTTACACAATTTCTTGTTAACCTGTGTTCATTTGAATTAGTCTTTTATGCTTTATTGTCAGACTGATTATATTCCAAAAATGAACAAGAACAGCAGAATACAAAAAGGCCTCCTTACTTGAGCACCTCCAACAGTAGTTTCTGTTCCCCCGTCTCTTTCAGATAGTAGATAAAATGTTGTAGGGCAACCTGCCGGTACTCCAGCTCTCGAAATAATATTTCTACAATACACACAAATCCAGATATGTATGGTAAATTGCCAACACACAAAAAATGTTAGTTACTGAATCATACAATTTTTTTTGAAAAGTGCTCTTACCATCAGCGTTCTACCAGAGAAAAGTCAGTTTAACCTTAAAAATACATATTAATCAATTTCCTTTTTGTTAAATGTGAAACCACAAAATGTCACAGCATGAAGATGCCATTTGGGCCCTCTCAGTTGCCAACTCTCAAAAAGATCTATTCATGTCATCCATTCCTCTCCACAATACCTGTTCCATTTTTTGCTCTTTTCAAATATTTACTCTTCTCCCCTTTCAAACATTAACATGAATTCTGCTTCCACCCACATTCAGTAGTGAAAATGTCTTTTAACTACATCTGTTTCAACTGCCTGAGAGAGGTTATGAGATGCCTGCTGCACAGAGGATACCAATCAGTCAAATGTGCCTGTCCAAGCTTCTTATGACAGCAATCTAATCCCTTTATTCTGAAATTTATCCCGTAATATTTTAAAATACTTACCAATCTTCTAAAAGTTAAATGGATCTCTGATTCAATCACACCCTGTGGCAACATATTTCAAACTTTATAATGATTTCCTCTAAAAGAAATGTCCTGGCTTCTGTCCTTAATCTCATTGACAATTATAATTTATGACTCTTTATCAATGCTTTCTTGACCAGAGGAAATAGTATTTCCTTGCTTCATCAGAAATTCTTCAGAATTTTAATAACCTCTATTGTTTCTACTCCGCCTTCTCCACGTCAATTGAAAAGGTTCTCAGTATCTGAAGCCTCTCTCAAAGAATGAAAACGCACAGGGTGCTATTTAGCCACCATGCCTGCGCAAAATGGTTTCCTGGGTGTTATGTATATTTATTCTTGAACTCTGTGGATATAATTTCCACTATGGGTGCAAATTGTTCTCAAGATTACAGAATAAATCTGCAGCATTTATGCTATGTTCAAGATTTTACTCAAACTTTTCTGTATACTTGGAAAATGGTCCATGAATCAGCACAATTGGGCAGCACTTTAAAATACTATAGCTTTCCAAATAATGTTCCCCGAAGTATTTTGAAGTGATGATCTGGTGTTGTTTTATTGACATAACTGAAAATTGGTTTATTACCAAATATAAACATTTGAGTTCCACCACCTGTAAGTAGCCAGATTTTAAAGAACTGAAATTTGTAAAAACTATACAGAGCCACTTACTAGTTTCATTGGTGTCATGCAAACAGTTTCAAAAGAAATTAAATATTTTAATACATACCAGCTTTTTAAAAACCTGCTTATCTACGCTCTTGCACACAAAATTAAAACCAAGAATCACCTTGAAGGCCAGAAAAGTGGAGAGATTATTGAAAACTCACAATGTCGATTAATTCAATCTGGGACAGCCAATTTTGGGGAAGAGCTGATTTCCAGCTAAAATTTCTATAAGACGGTGTTAAGTTTTAGTTGATTTTAAGTTTAAGGAAATGCCAGTCCTGCTCAATGTCAGTTAAGTTTCTGCAACTTAAGCACCCCAAGATATTTCATTACTTTAAAGGCACTATGTAAATGGAAACTGTTGTGTTGACACAATGCTGAAAATGTATTGCTGGTTAAAGCGCAGCAGGTCAGGCAGCATCCAAGGAACAGGAAATTCGACGTTTCGGGCAAAAGCCCTTCATCAGGAATGAGGAAAGTGTGTCCAGCAGGCTAAGCTAAGATATCTTAGCCTGCTGGACACACTTTCCTCATTCCTGATGAAGGGCTTTTGCCCGAAACGTCGAATTTCCTGTTCCTTGGATGCTGCCTGACCTGCTGCGCTTTAACCAGCAACACATTTTCAGCTCTGATCTCCAGCATCTGCAGACCTCACTTTTTACTGTTGACACAATGCTGATTTGATCAATTTTTGGCAATTCACTGGAATTTGGCTGGAAATAACTGTCACCTAGATAAAACTCCAGCCTGAAGCTTCAATTTATGCTTGTACAGAGAACTGACAGCACCATCTAGGGGTAAAACAAAAACTTGCAATATAAGTTCCATTTTAACTTGTAATAGTGCCATTGTGTGGAGGAAGTAGGATTAGCAATTATCACGAGTGTTAACAACACTACTGATTGACTTCGGTAATGGAGCATTGCAGCATGACAATTCATGGCAAGGTAGACATTTCCATGAGATACGTGATCATATGATTGGAGGTACTGGCTTAGAAAAGATTGATGATGAAGGTTGCTGGCTTAAAGTCCTGGAACTCCCTTTCAAACAGCATTGTAGCTTAACTTATGCCAGAAGAATTGCAGTGGGTCAAGGAAGCAGTTCAGCATCACCTTCTCTTCGGCAGTAAGTAATACACAACAAATGTTGGCCAAACAGGCGATGACCACATCCTCAAACAACTTACATGATAGAGTCCTGAATTTAAGGTTAAGCATTTGAGGTAATTAATTAGGAAAGAGAATATTATGAGCTTGAAATATTCATATAATTCTCTTTTAAATAGTGTGTGGTGCTGGAAAAGCACAGCAGGACAGGCAGCATCCAAGGAGGAGAATCAACGTTTCAGGCATAAACTCTTCATCAAGAGGGTCAATGTGGACTTGTTGGCCCGAAGGGCCTGTTTCCATACTGTAGGGAATCTAATCTAATCTAATCATCCAAACACCTCATCTACTGTGTCCGTTGCTCTTGATGTGATCTCCTCTACATTGAGGAGACAGGACACCAACTTGCAGAATGTTGCAGGGAACGTCTCTGGGACACGTGCATCAAACAACCCCACTGCCCTGTGGCCAACTCTCTCTCCTACTCTACCAAGGACATGCAAGTCCTGGGCTCCTCCATCACCAATTCGAAGCCACCTGACCACTGGAGAAAGATAGCCTAATCTTCTGCTTTGAGACCCTCCAACCACATTGCATCAACGTAGATTTCACTAGTTTGCAAATCTCCCTTCCCCCACCTCATCCCAGATTCAACCCTCCAATTCGGCACTGTCCTCTTGAACTGTCCTACTTGTTCATCTTCCTTACCACCTATCTGCTCCACTCTCCCTTCTGATGTGTCACCATCACCACACCCCCCCTCACCTGCATCGACCTATTACCTTCCCAGCTACCATTCCCCCAGCCCCGCTCCCTCCCATTTATCTCTCAGTCCCTTCCACCGTCCCCCCCCCCTCCCCCGCCAACATTCCTGATGAAGGGCTTACACCAGCTCTTTAGATGCTGCCCTGACCTGTGCTTTTCCAGCACCACACTTTTTGATTCTAATCTCCAGCATCTGCAGACCTCACTTTCTCTCTATCAAGTAAGTGAAACATAGAAAACAAGAACAGGACTGGGCTCTTCAACCCTGCCCCATCATTCATTATGATCATGGCTGACCATTCATCTCAGTATCCTGTTCCCGCTTTCTTCCCATACCCTTCATCCCTTTTAGCCTAAGAACTATATCTAAGTCCTTCTTGAAAACATTCAATGTTTTGGCTGCAACCACTTTCTGTGATAGAGAATTTGACATCTCACCACTCTCTGAAGAAATTTCTGGTCAAATCAGTTTTAAATGGCCTAACTGCATTTTTAGACTGTGACTCCCTCCAGTCATAGAGAACATCCTTTCTGCACTTACTCTGTCTGGTCCTGTTAGAATTTGATGAGATGATCTATGTTTGGAGAGCCACCCCCTCATCCTACAAATTCCAAGAAGTACAGACCTAATCAATCTAGTCTCTCTTCATACATCAGTCCTGCCACCCCGGGAATCAGTCTGGTAAACCTTTAGTACAGGCTCTCCAGGTGAGAATTCACTTAATCATGCCACTGCAGATACATGCCAACCAGTTATCTTCACTCGCAGGGTAGGACGAATACTGTCCTGTAAATTCCGTGAACCTTTCTAAGCAAGTACTGTTATAAACCGTCCCACTGTACAGTCACACATCTCTCAACTGTAAATGCAGTTTCATCTACAAATTGCATTGTTCATTTCAGGTAACCTGTTTGGACTGTGGTGGGCACACAGGCTCATCTGCCTTTAAATGACCAAGTCAAAAGGTGTGGCGCTGGAAAAACACAGCTGATCAGGCAGCTTCTGAGGAGCAGGAGAATCGACTCTCCTGCCCTTCAGATACTGCCTGACTGGCTGTGCTTTTCCAGCGCCACACCTTTTGACTCTGATCTCCAGGATCTGAAGTCCTCACTTTGACCTTTGCATGACAAAGGTGACTAGACACTAAAAATGTTCAGGCATCCTAACCAACCTCAGCTTAAATACCTCTGTGACCACCCCCCCCCCCCCCCCTTAGAAACGCGCAAAAATTGAAACTGATTGTAAGTCTCCTTTCCCTGCTTTCCCAGTGTTGACATTGCCCTACTCCATGCAAAGTTAAGATTGCATATGGAACATTACTGGTGTGTATAAGCCCAGTTGCTAAGCCACCAGAAGTGAATGGTACCTTGATGATAAAAATTGGCCAAGGATTTCAGTTCTCAATACTGGTCCCTAGTTACTATAACATGGAAATTAAACAAGCACATACCTTTGCTTAATGATTTTTTCAAAAAAATCAAAACCTGTAAGAAATAATTTGAGAAAGCTTTCGTAAATATTGACCCTAGTACAATAAACATTAAAATCAGATAATTAAACAAGCTTCTCTATCATCCGTGAGCGAAAAACTGAACTAATGCTGTTCAATGAGAATATAATTATCCCACTCACCTTCAAAATATTACATTGAATGGACATTCTGTATTACAAGCTCCTCACTACTTCACATCCTTCCTCCCCTCAAATACCACCTTGCAAACTGAAATACAGTTATATAAATTCTTTACTTCATTGGCATTGCAACCATCCTTCAGGTGATTGTGAAGGAGCAGGGCTCCGAAAGCTAGAGCTTCCAAATAAACCTGTTGGACTATAACCTGGTCTTATGTGATGTTTAACTTTGTACACCCCAGTCCAATACTGGCACCTCCAAATCATGACTTTAAATTTTGTGATGACCCTGGGAATAGCCAGGCTTGATTTCCAGCACATTAACACAGTGACACTTTGTCGTCGTGGTTTGGCAGCATCTGGCTCACACTTAAAAAACAGATGTGGAGTGTTAATTAACACCTCAGGTATGCCTCATGCCTCCATTTGTAAATACCTTTTTTCGTCCCTAATTGACCCCTTTTACCACCTATCTACTGCTTACATGCTTATGGAGGCATTGGGATTTCCCTTTATGTTAGCCATGAATGTTTTTCTCATAACACCTCTGCTTTCAGCTTAACCAGGACGTTGTTGGGTGATCAGTCTCTGATTATGCATTGACTACAGCAGAACCAACTGAGTGGAGATACATGTCTAAGGACATCAGATTTTGTCATGATTGCTGCATGGAGCCAAAGCACAGCAAGAACAATTTGTTCATACCTAAAATGCACCTTTAACACTGGGAAGCATCACAAAGACCTTCGCAGCAGAGTCACGAAACAAAATTTAAGAACCAGCCACCAAAGGGCTCTTAGCTGAAAAATGTGTTGCTGGAAAAGCGCAGCAGGTCAGGCAACATACAAGGAGCAGGAGAATCGACGTTTCGGGCACAAGCCCTTCTTCAGGAATGAGGAAGGTGTGCCAAGCAGGCTAAGATAAAAGGTAGGGAGGAGGGACTTGGGGGAGGGGCATTGAGAATGCGATAGGTGGAAGGAGGGTAAGGTGAGGGTGATAGGCCGGAGAGGGGGATGGGAGCGGAGAGGTCGGGAAGAAGATTGCAGGTCAAGAAGGCGGTGCTGAGTCCGAGGGTTGGGGCTGAGATAAGGTGGGGGGAGGGGAAATGAGGAAGCTGAAGAAATCTGCATTCATCCCTTGTGGTTGGAGGATTGCTAGGCGGAAGATGAGGCACTCTTCCTCCATGCATCATGTTGCCATGGTCTGGCAATGGAGGCTGCCAAGGACCTGTATGTCCTTGGCAGAGTGGGAGGGGGAGTTAAAGTGTTCCACCATGGGACGGTTGGGTTGGTTGGTGCGGGAATCCCAGAGGTGTTCTCTGAAACGTTCCGCAAGTAGGCAGCCTGTCTCCCCAATGTAGAGGAGGCCACATTCGGTGCAACAGATGCAGTAAATGATGTGTGTGGAGGTGCAAGTGAATTTGTGACGGATATGGAAGGACCCCTTGGGGCCTTAGAGGGAAGTGAGAGGGGAGGTGTGGGCGCAAGTTTTGCATTTCTTGCGGTTGCAGGGGAAGGTGCCGGGAGTGGAGGTTGAGTTGGTAGGGGGTGTGGACCTGACGAGGGAGTCGCGGAGGGAGTGGTCTTTCCAAATGCTGATAGGGGAGGGGAGGGAAGTATATCCTTGGTGGTGGGATCTGTTTGGAGGTGGCAGAAATGATGAAGGATGATACTATGTATCTGGAGGTTGGTGGGTTGCTTTTCCAGCAACACATTTTTCAGCTCTGATCTCCAGCATCTGCAGTCCTCATTTTCTCCCACCAAAGAGCTCTTAAACAGATAAACAGGGAAAAGATAGTTGGGCTAAACTGGTGAGCTTTAAGGTGCATCTGAAAAGAGGGAGAGAGACAGTGAGAGTGAGTGAGAAAAGTTTAAATATCCCAGTCAGTCCGAAAGATCCCTTACACTCTCACTATTCTCCATCAGACTGAGATTCACATTGTATTCAGCAAAAGAAATAATAAACCAAGTGGTGTTTCCAATAAGCACTCACTGCAGTGATGACATTTCCATCATGTGTACGAACAGCTTCATCCACCAGATGTAGTTTCTCATTCAAGGAGCGAAACCTCTCTAAGGAGTACATCTGAAAAACAAATTGGTACACAATCAGCAAAAATAAATGCTGGTTTCATAAAGAAACAATGTATGTGTGTGTGTGTAAATGTCTGAGAGAGGAAGAGGGCAACTACATTTCATTTAGATCAGTCTTTCTCCAACTAATTTAAGTACTGTGTTTTCAATGTTTTCAGTCACAACCTACTGGCTCTCTACTGCAACATGCCCCAGCAATTGGTTCACTATAATCGGTCGTAGTTCCGGAGGTGAAGCAAGAATGAAACAATGTGACCAACAATCCCAGGAAATAAATCATCTGTGAATGTTGGTTAGTCTCAGCTATCATGGTCTCCACCCTACCCTATTATTCCGTTCCCCCTGCAATCCCTCTTGAAAAGAATGTTTCCTGGAGACACACAGCATCCTGCTTACACTTTTTTTTTATACTCACTCTTGAGATGTGGATGACATTGGCTGGCCAGTATTTATTACCCATGTCTAGGTGCCCTTGAGAAGGACAAGCTGTCTTCTTGAAATGCTGCAGTCCATGTGCTTAGCTAGATCCACAATGACATTAGGGAGGAAATTCCAGGATCGTGACCCAGTGACACTGATGGAATCGGGGTATACTTCAAAGTCAGGATGGTAAGTGGGTTGGAGGAGAACTTGCAGGAGGTGCTGTTCCCATGTATCTGCTGCCCTCATTTTTCTAAATGATAGTGGTCATAGGTTTGGACAATGGTGTCAAAGGAGTCTTGATGAATTGCCAGATTGCGTCTTGTAGACAGTAGGGGTCTCAACTTCTTCAGTGTTGCTGGCAGTGCATCCATTCAGGCAAATGAGGAATATTCCATCACACTTCTCACTCATGTCTTGTAGATGGTGGACAGGTTTTAGAGAGTCAGGAGATTAATTACTCACTGGACAATTCCTAGTCTCTGACCCACTCTTGTAACACAATATTTATATGGCTTATATTGTTGTTTATGGTCCATGGTTACCACTGGGATGTTCACTGTGGGGATGCAGCAATGATCATGCCTTTGAATAGTTAGATACTCTCTGGTTGGAAACGTTCACTGTGTCATAGGTTTATAATGACACTGGGGAAAGGGAGTGCCAAGTCCCTGGTGTCAATTACATTGTATCACAAAGAAAGGAGTAGACTGCAAAAGAATTTTTGTCAGTTTTTCACCATACCCTGCCTTTCTGCATCTGTCTAACTGTCTCCAGTGGACTCCAATCAATTGAAATGTCCTGTGAAGAGAAAGCAGGAAACTCAAGGTGAAGCACCAGTCAGAATCAAAACAGAACAAGCTACACAAAAACATAATGAGTTCGCAGCCAACTCCTTTAATGTCAAATCTTTCATTATTCATTGACAGGATGTGGATGTTGCCAGGAGGGCCAGTATTTCCTGCCCAGTCCTAAATACTCTTGAGAAGATGGTGGTGAGGCGCAGTCCATTGTGTGTAGAATAGCTTCTTATTCCATATTTTGTCGATGAACTGAATTCAAATTTCCAATGTAGAGATCAGTGCTCTAGATCATTGGTTCAGGTGTTTGATAATTGTCCAGTAAAATAATCACCACATTACAAATGCCACAATAAGTAGCATTCATTAAAAATAAATTCTTAAAGGACAAGGTATGTGGAAGAAAAGCACATTTCCACATATCTATCGGTTGTTTTTAGCCTGAATACATTTAATGAATAGAAGTACAAATAATCATCATTTTTGTTGCTATATCTGGTCTTTGCTTTCTGTACTATTGTGGAGAAAAGAGTTAGTCCTCCCCAAATCTTCATCTTGAAGTTATGCAGCACATTTATATTATTCTTCCGTGGGATATGGGTGCCTCTGGCTAGGCCAGCATTTGTTGTCCATCCCTAAATGCTTTTTGACTGAATGGATTGCAAGGCCATTTCAGAGGACACAAAGAAACAAAATAGAAATCGCTGGAAAGGCTCAGCAGGTCCGGGAGCATTTGTGGAGAGAAATCAGAGTTAATGTTTCGGGTCGAGTCACCCTTCTGGAATTCCAAGGAAGGGTCACTCGATCAGATACATTAACTCTGATTGCTCTCCACAAATGCGGCCAGTTCTGCTGAGCTTTTCCAGCAAGTTCAATTTTTATCTCTGGTGCTCCAGTTTCCTCCCACAGTCCAAAGATGTGCAAGTCAGGTGAATTGGCCATGCTGAATTGTCCGTAGTGTTAGGTCAGGGGTAAATGTAGGGGTATGGGAGGGTTGCGCTTCGGCAGGTCGGTGTGGACTTGTAGGGCCGAAGGGCCTGTTTCCACACTGTAAGTAATCTAATCTAATCTAAAGGTGTCAAGATAATATTTCCAGCACTGTTTCATGAAGCTGAAACCGATTATTGTGAAAAAAATGAATTTATTGGAGCATAGGAGGTTTGATAAGAGAATCATGAAGTACATAAATAGTGTTAATGTTAGGTGTCTTTTCCCAGGATAAGGGATTTCAAGACTAGGCAGTACATTTTTAAGGTGAGAGCAGAGTGATTTAAAGAAGACATGGGGTAAAATCTTTTACAGAGAAGATGGTTCACATATGGAATGAATTTCCTGAAGATGTGGTGAATGCAGATACAGTTACAGCGTTTAAAAGACACTATGGAAGTATACGAATAGGATAGGTTTGGAGGGATGTGGACCAGACGCAGGCAGGTGGGACTAGTTTAGTTTGGGATTCCGTATGCATGGAGCTTGTTCAAGGAACAGCTACTGCGTGTCCTTGAAAAATATGTACTTGTCATACAGGGAGGAAGTGGTCGAGCAAGGGAACCGTGGGTTACTAAAGAAGTCGAATCTCTTAGATTAGATTAAATTCCCTACAGTGTGGAAACAGGCCCTTCGGCCCAACAAATCCACACCGACCCTCTGAAGAGTAACCCACCTCAACCCATTTCCCTCTGACTAATGCAGCTAACACTATGGGCAATTTAGCATGGCCAATTCACCTGACCTACCCACCTTTGGACTATGGGAGGAAACCGGAGAACCCAGAGGAAATCCACGCAGACACTGGGAGAATGTGCAAACACCGAACAGATAGTCAACCAAGGCTGGAATCGAACCTAGAACCCTGGTGCTGTGAAGCAGCAGTGCTAACCACTGAGCCACCGTGCCGCCTCTTGTCAAGAGACATGAAGATGAGACGTGATGGCTCAGTCAGGGTGCACGAGTGTTACAGGTTAGCCTGGAAGGACCTAAAGAGAGAGCTAAGAAGAGCCAGGAGGTGACATGAGAAGTCTTTGGCAGGTAGGATCAAGGAAAACAGTAAAGCTTTCTGTAGCTATGTCAGAAATAAAAGAATGACTAGAGTAAGTTTAGCGCCTGTCAAAGACAGTAGTGGGAAGTTCTGTGTGGAGTCCGAAGAGGTAGGAGAGGTGCTCAATGAATACTTTTCATTAGTAATCGCACATGAGAAAGACAATGTTGTCAAGGAGAATACTGAGGTACAGGCTACTAGACTAGATGGGATTGAGGTGAAAAAAGAGGTGTTAACAATTCTGGAAAGTGTGAAAATAAATAAATCCCTGGGTCCGATTGGGATTTATCCTAGGATTCTCTGGGAAGCTAGGGAGAAGATTGCAGAGCATTTGGCTTTGATCTTTATGTTGTCATTGTCTACAGGAATAGTACAGGAAGACTGGAGGATAGCAAATGTTGTCCCCTTGTTCAAGAAGGTGAGGGGACACAACCCTGGTAATTATACACTAGTGAGCCTTACTTTGATTATGAGTAAAATGTTGGAAAGGATTATAAGAGATAGGATTTATAGTCATCTAAGAAATAAATAATTTGATTTGGGATAATCAATACAGTTTTGTGAAGGGTAGGTCGTGCCTCACAAACCTTATTGAGTTCTTTGAGAAGGTGACCAAACAGGTGGATGAGGGTAAAATGGTTGATGTGGTGTACATGGATTTCAGTAAAGCGTTTGATGAGGTTCCCCATGGTAGGCTATTGCAGAAAATACCGAGCCTTGGGATTGAGGGTGATTTAATGGTTTAGACCAGAAATTGGCTAGCTGAAAGAAGATAGAGGGTGGTGGTTGATGGGAAATGTTCATTCTGGAGTTCAGTTACTAGCGGTGTACCACAAGGATCTGTTTTGGGGCCACAACTGTTTACCATTTTTACTTGGATGAGGACGTTGAGGAAGGGTTAGTAAATTTGTGTATGACACTAAAGTCAGTGGAGTTGTGCAAAGTGCAGAAGAATGTTGCAGGTTACAGAGGGACATAGATAAGCTGCAGAGCTGGTCTGAGAGAGGCAAATGGAGTTTAATGCTGAAAAGCATGAGGTGATTCACTTTGGAAGGAGCAACAGGAATACAGAGTACTGGACTAGTGGTAAGATTCTTAGTAGTGTGGATGAATAGAGAGGAATCAGTCCATGTTCATAGATCCCTAAAAGTTCCCACCCAGATTTTTAGATTAGAATCAGTCTAAACATATGCCACGGACAGAGAACACAGGGGGCTAACACCTTCAACATATTGTCTAGCTAACACCAATTGTTACAGTTCACCTGAGAATGCAACTTTTAAAAAAAGGTCTTGTGATTTACACAGGAAAGAAGTGAAACTATCATGGTATTCAAACAGATGAAAAACTCAACAAACAATCAAGGTAGTTTTCAATGTACAATTTCAGCTACATCACACTGTAAACTTTTGCTATAAATTCTGTGTCTTATTGTGTCCTCCACAACCATCTGATGAAGGAGCAGCGCTCCGAAAGCTAGTGCTTCCAATTAAACCTGTTGGACTATAACCTGGCGTTGTGTGATTTTTAACTTTGTACATCCCAGTTCAACACCGATATCTCCAAATCATGCCCACCCAGATTGACAGGGTTGTTAAGAAGGTGTACGGTGTGGTAGCTTTTATTGGTAGAGGGATTAAGTTTCATAGCCATGTTGCAGCTGTACAGAATTCTGGTGCAGCCACACTTCAGTATTGTGTGCAGTTCTGGTCGCCACATTATAGGAAGGACATGGAAGCATTGGAAAGGCTGCAGAGGAGACTTACCAGGATATTGCCTAGTATGGAGGAATGGTCTTACGAGGAAAGACTGAGGGACTTGAGGCTGCTTTCATTAGAGAGAAGAAGGTTAAGAAGTAACTTAACAGAGACACACAAGGGGATCAGAGGATTAGATAGGGCAGACAGCGAGAGCCTTTTTCCTCAGATGGTGATGGCTAGCCCGAGGGGACATTGCTTTAAATTGAGGGGGTAATAGATACAGGATAGATGTCAGAGATAGGTTCGTTACTCAGAGAATAGTTAGGGCTTGGAATGCCTTGCCTGCAACAGTAGTAGACTCACCAACTTTAAGGGCATTTAAATGGTCATTGGATAAATATATGGATGATAGTGGAATAATGTAGGTTCAATGGGCTTCAGATCAGTATGACAGGTCGTTGCAACATCGAGAGTGAAAGGGCCTGTACTGTGCTGTACTTTTTAATGTTCTATGACTGGTTGGACTGAAGAGTCTGTTTCTGTGCTGTATGACTCTGACTCGATAATATAGATACTGGTTATAACCTTACCAACGGAAAACAATGTGAACTTGGCACCGTCACCTCCTACTAGAAGCATGATCAGATGTAAAGTAGGAAAATTGAATAATGATGATGGTTTGGATGATCTATTAACATTTATGGACAAAATGTATAAGAATGTCTGTTAAATGCACACGAGACATGTTCAAAACAATAAACTTAGAAAGTTAGATTGCTGTTCCATTCAATAATATGTAACGGAATTTAAGCAAAGTGTTCAAAATTGAAATAAACGTATATGAAAGCCCTCAGCTCAGTACTTGTCTTTAAATTGTTGGCTGTGCTAAAGTGTTGAACATGGACAGATTTCTAGCATAATGGGTCAGATTTTCAGACAGAAGCATGCTTTTGGAGAAATGTCCAAAGCTTTAAAGCAAATTCTGGGAATTTACATTTACACAAAAGATTTGATGGTGGCAGCAATGCACAACTATCAGTTATAGACTGCAATCACCAATTTGAAAGGAGAATCATAATTAAAAGGAGTGAGGAAAGACATGCATTCAGCAATTTTATTAATTCAGCAGGAACCAAGGAACTATAACATTAGAATAAACCTCAAGAATGGCCAGAGATAGTCAATAGCTTTCGTCAATATGACGAAAAATCTTAAATGTGATAAATTAATCCTAATTGGAACAATAAGGCTTTTGAAATTATGCAAGACACAGAAGATTTGCAATGAGGTGGTGATACTGACTAGGCAGGGGCAATACTTACAAGGAGCTTAATTCAATCCAATAATTAAGATTTTAGTCGTAGACTTAAAGATGTGGTTTTGGACAGTGGATGCATAGTCCCAGTGCATCAAGCGGATTGGTTAAATTGTTACTTTGATTCTAAATAATAAAGAGTGGAGGACACTAGTCATAGTGTCAAATGAAATAACTGTATTGCTGAGCCAGCAGCATAGGAAAATAGCTCAATTGAAACTTGCAACAGAACACAGCAAGGCAATCATTTTTGACAAGCCAGTGCATTTACAATTTTCACAATCTGGATATCATCATATCCTGTGAACTAGATTAGATTAGATTAGATTAGACTTACAGTGTGGAAACAGGCCCTTCGGCCCAACAAGTCCACACCGACCCGCCGAAGCGCAACCCACCCATACCCCGACATTTACCCCTTACCTAACACTACGGGCAATTTAGCTTGGCCAATTCACCTGACCCGCACATCTTTGGACTGTGGGAGGAAACCGGAGCACCCGGAGGAAACCCACGCAGACACGGGGAGAACGTGCAAACTCCACACAGTCAGTCGCCTGAGTCGGGAATTGAACCCGGGTCTACAGGCGCTGTGAGGCAGCAGTGCTAACCACTGTGCCACCGTGCCGCCCATGTCTCTCAACAAAATATTATGTGTCATTCGCAGCAGGCAATAGGATTTTAAAGGAAAAAAAGGTTCAAGATATCAAAGTTACATTGGCAATTTGCCCATGCATCAGCTCACAGGTTAAAGAGTCAATTAAAGGTTACAGAAGTAAGATGAGGAAACTAAATCTGTAAAGGACACCAGTGAAAAATGTGATATCAACAAAAAAAACCAAAACTCCATCATGGCTTATGGCGAGTCTCCCTTTTAACAAAGTGTGGCCATGTGTTAAACAAAATAAAATAAAACTTGCAGAAAATTAGTCAGCAGAGAGATTTGGGAGTTCACAAAATACTAGCATCCAAGTTCAGCAAAGAACAAGAAAAGCAAATAGAACATTGGCCTATATTTCAAAGGAAATAGAGTAAAAAAAGTAGGGAGGTCTTGCTAAAAGTGGACAAAGCTCTAGTTCAACCACAACTGGTATATTGTGAACTGGCTTAGGCCCCTTGCCTAAGTGTAGATATATTGATATTGGTTGGACACAGTCTGGAGAAGGTTCATTGGACTGATCACAGGTATGGATGAACTGTATTATGAGGAGAGGTCGAGTGGGTTGGGCCTGTACTCATTGGAAGTTAGAAGAATTAGAGGTAACCTTATCAAACACAAGATTCTCAGGGACTTGACAGGATAGATATAGAAAGAGGTTTTCCCTTGTAGGAGAGCTCAGACCAGAGAGCATAATCTCTGAATAAGGGGTCACAATATTTGAGACAGAGACAAGGAGGAATTTCTTCTGTCAGAGGGTGGTGAATCTCTGGAAGTCTTTCATGCAAGGCTGAGATAGACAGATTTTTACACAGGGAATCAAGGGTTAAAGAAAAGGCAAGAAAGTGAAGTTGACAATCATCAGATCAGCCATGATCTCATTGAATGGCGAGCAAACTCGATCAACTGAATGGCCTACTTCTGATCCTATGTCTTATGTTGTGCACTCTGACTAGATCAATGCTAGTTACAGTGTATTGGAGAGGAAAATGAGGAGGAGACAGACTACATTGAGGAAGTCTTAACAGCAACTAAAATATTAACAAAATTAAGCTCAGAAAAAAGCACAGTCAAGTTTCCAGCCTTGGGTAAACCAACAGGTATGAAATCTAGCTCATTTTCCAAATACTTGACATGTCAATCTTCTGGTAAGATATGAGAGTACATCTACGTTTGTCATTCTTGGCCAGAAGGAATAATCAATGTTGTTCATTGGGCTGGGAAACCAAGAAGATAAAATGGGTAGTTAAAAGTACTTTATCTGCTGAAACATTGATGCTATTAGAAGCTGTAGATACAGGGCAGTCTTTATCCAGTATTCTAAGGAAATTGCCTACAAGAGGCAATCTCCATTATGTTGAAAACCGTTCTTTTTGGGATAATGTTTATTTGACAAAAGGGCACCACTGAAAAAAAGTGAGGATTCATCTTGCAAGCATAAAGGAAACGAGAGATAGAAAAGTCATTTATAAAATAAAGTAGGCAGATGCAGGTCACCAGCAGAATGTTTCACGATAAAAGTTAAAGGAATTATGAGAGATCCTCCAAGAGGGATACCTGGTGGCAAACAAGTTTATATTAACATAACAAAGAGAAAATTTTGCTTTGGTTATTTTGTGGTTAAAAATGTTTAATTTTTTGATTTAGAAAAAGGGGAATATGGAAGATTATAAAATGCACAACATCAAAAACATTATTTTTGCTTACTTTTCATTAATGTGTTTGCATGTCTAAAGAGGAGAGTCAAACATGTCAGTATAGTAATGGCAAAGCTACTGAATGGGCAGTGATGAGTGCCTTTTTTGAACAGTTCAATCTATTTGGTGTAGGTATAGCCATAATGCTGTTAGAAAGGGAACTCCAGGATTTTGACCCAGCAGCAGTGAAGGACCAGTGATATATTTCCAAGTCAGGATGATGAGTGGCTTGGAGGAGATTTGCAAGTGGTGCCGTTCCCATTTTTTGCTGCTGCTGTCCTTTTAGATGGAAGTGGTCATGGTTTAGTAGTGGAAGGTGTGATTGTTTGTGTTTGTGCTAATAAAGCAGATTGCTTTGGCATGGCAAGTTAACAGTCATGGATTAGTGGTGCTGGAAAAGCACAGCAGTTCAGGCAGCATTCAAGGAGCAGTAAAATCGACGTTTCGGTCAAAAGCCCTTCATCAGGAATACAGAATACAATCTGTATTCCTGATGATGGGCTTTTGCCCGAAACGTCGATTTTACTGCTCCTCGGATGCTGCCTGAACTACTGTGCTTTTCCAGCACCACTAATCCAGAATCTGGTTTCCAGCATCTGCAGTCATTGTTTTTACCAAATTAACAGTCATGGTCACCAAATCAGACTCGCTTTCAATTCCAGACATAGTATTTGCATTTAAATTCCACCAGCCACCATGATGGAATTTTAACTCATGTTCCCAAAGCAGCAGCCAGGGCCTTTGGATGACTAGTCCAGTGAGAAACACCATTTACCTTGTCTACATATTTATGTATGGTAAAATTCCAAGATGGCCAAATTGTTAGAAACTAAATATATACTACTGGAAAAACGTGGGAAAACCTTCCCTGTGATTAACGATGCCCTTCAGCACATCTCATCCACTTTACGCACCACTGCTTTTGAACCCCAGCCCTCCAACGCAACAAGGACAGAACCACCCCCCCGGTCCTCACCTTCCACCCCACAAACCTCCACATACAATGCACCACCAGAGACATATTTCCCTCCACACCCCTATCAGCGTTCCGAAAAAACCATTCCCTCCGCAACTCCCTCATCAGGTCCACACACTCTGCCAGCCCACATCCCACTCCTGGTACCTTTCCCTACTACTGTAGGAAGTGCAAAACCTGCACCCACACCACTCCCCTCCATCCAAGGCCCCTAGAGATCCTTCCACATCCACCATAAATTTATCTGTACCTCTCCCAATGTCACCTACTGCATCCGTTGCACCCCAGGTGGTCTCCTCTATATTGGGGAGACAGGACGCCTTCTGTTGGTTCGTTTCAGAGAACATCTCTGGGACACCCACATGCACAAACCCCAGAATCCCATGGTTCAACACTTCAGCTCCCCCTCCCACTTCGTCAAGACATGCAACTTCTGGGTCTCCTCCACTGCCAAACCATTACCACCCACTGCTTGGAGGAGGAACGCCTCATATTCAGCCTTAGGACCCTGCAACCACACGGGATAAATGTGGATTTCAACAGCCTCGTTCCCCCTCCCCTGACATTATCCCATACCCAAGCCTCCAACTCAGCACCACCATCCAGACTGTACATCACTCCCCCGTTCTCCCTCACCTTCATCCATCTATTGCTTTCTGAGCTACCTTCCCCCAAACCCCACCCCCTCCCATTTATCTCTCAGCCTCGACCCACAAGCTTCATTCCTAACAAAGGGCTTATGCCCGAAACATCGATTCTCCTGCTCCTCTGATGCTGCGTTTTTCCAGTACCACACTCATGTCTCTAACCTCCAGCATCTGCAGATATCACTTTCTCCTGGTGGAAAATTTTGGCAAGATGACTGAGGAATTGTTTGATGGGGTGGGTTGGAGAGAAGAAATGCAGTGATGGTGCAGTGAGTTAGTACAATGCTGAAGTAACTTTTTGAAAGGTTCGCGGAGAGATAAGGAAATCCTTTTTCATCCATTGGATGATAGTGGTTTGGAACTCATGGCCTGAAAGAGTGGTGGAGGCTGAAACCCTTAACTCAGAGGGATGTCTGGAAATGCACCTCAAATGTCACACCTACAAGGCTATGGACAAAATTCTAGAAAACGGGATTAGACTTGATGGATCATTTTTTGCCGACACATAGGCAATTGCCAATGGTTAGATTTTTGACAGACAAAGGAGGCAAGGGTTATGGAGTGCAAGGAGGAAAGTGGAACTGAGATCTTATTGAACGGTGGCATTGTCCTGAAGGTCCAAGTGGCCTACCCTTGTTCCTATATTGCTATGGTCTCATTCTGTGCCATAACCTTTCATGATTCTAAGCCGCTTAGGTTATGGTTAACCAGTGAGGGTCTGCTGCTACCATAAATCTCTAGTTCTCCAAACATTATCTCCAAAAATTGCTTAAAATGATTAACTTAAATATTCATAGCCATTACTGGATTTGAAAAATATAAAATTCTTCAGGTAGTTCACAGCATAAGTGCTGAGTTTCCTCTGTATGGAGAATCCAGGCTGGGATCATATTGTATAAATAAGGGATTAGCTATTGAGGAGAAATCGCTTCACTCAGGTGAATAAGAGCCTTTGAAATTCAACAGAGGATTATGGATGCTCAGGCAATGAACATATCTAAGAAATGTCTGAACATCACAGGATCAGGTATGGATTGTAATGTGGAATTAAAAAATTAAAACACTTTAGAAAATCTTTTTGAACTGCAATAGGCTAAATGCTCCTCTTTTCTGGTTACTACTTATATTACAGTGATACAATCAGTTTAGCGTTCAGCTAATACTTAACAAAGGCAAATTAAATTAATTAATTCTACCTACCTTGTAATCGGCCTTTGATTTACGTAGATCAGGTGCATAGCTTGTGTTGGCTGAGCCTACAACAGCTGACAAAGAAGCATTGAAGAGCAATTACTATCATGACTATATTAACAGAAAGCAACCTCAAATTTGTTTTTAAATCTCCTTGTCCTAATGTTGAGCAGTCTCTCAGATGACAATTCCTCCACGAAAACTTGCTCATTCAGCGTTCCCAGAACAGCCTCTTGATCAGCATCCTATTCAGCACCTTAAAAATTCATACTACTCACCACCAAGTCACAGTGGCAATCGTGTGGACAACACTCATAGAAACACCATCATCAACAAGATCCCCTCCAAATGCCCCACACAACATCTAGAAACATGAAAAATCTGGAATTCCCTCCCTAATAGCACTGTGGGTGCACCTTTTTTTAAAAATTAAATCATTCACAGGATGAGGCAGGCTGGCTAGGCAGCACTTATTCCTGATTTCTGATGAAGGACTTTGGCCCAAAACGTTGATTCTCCTGCTCCTCGGATGCTGCCTGACCTACTGTGCTTTTCCAGCGCCACACTCTCAAGGCAACATTCATTGTCCATCCCTAATTGCCCAGAGGGCAGTTAAGAGTCAACCACATTGCTGGTCCACCTAGAGCATGAGGACCGCAATGATGGCTGCTCAGCATCACCTTCTCAAGTGTAAATACAAATGGGCATTAAAAGTCAGTCTAGTTAGTGAGGCTTATATTACATCACGATGATTTTTTAAAAAAGAAATTCACTCAAAGGATGGCTCCCATAGGGTCCAAGAGGGACTCTTGAGGAAATGGCAGAAGGCTTCCTGCTTTTCTGTGGAATTCAAGTGTTAACAACATGCCAACCCTTCATCCAATTCTTCCTCCTCCCCTTTTAGATGGGGAGAAGAGAATTGCATAATCAATCACTGTAGCACAGCAGAAATTAGACATATTCCATGCAGAGAAAGCAACAAGTATGAAACTACATTCTATCATGCTGTCATCCCTCTGATGAGCAGTCTTCAAAAAAAAACCAACACCCTCTCTCACCAACATTCCACATCATTTTAATTCTTCCACTTCAAAAGAGGGGAGAGCTGAGTCAAGGATCAGGATGGCCAGTGCAGTTTTTGAAGCTGATTCCATAAATAATTTTACAGAGAGTTTTGCAAGCTCCGTAGTGAAGCCATAAGTAAAGGCTGGCAACTAGGGGAAATTATTAAGATCTCAAGTACACAATATGAAGAACTTAGATTAATCAGGAATGAATGAATAAGCTGGGTCTACATTCTACAGGAATACAAAACTAGTCAGACCCATTCAGGGTCACTGAACTCAAAACATTAACTCTGTCTTCGCCCCACAGATACTGCCAAACCTGTTGAGTTTGTCCAGCAATTTCTGTTTGTGTTTTCTTCAGATCAGTAACATCCACAGTTCTTTGTTTTATTCTATTTTCTCCAGACTGGTCTGATAGAGGCTTTTAAAGTTATATAAGGGTTTGATAGAGTAGATGTAGTGTTTCTGAATGCAAAGGGAGCCAAAACTAGGGGCAGTAATCTAAGATTGTCACCAATAAACCTAGGAAGAGAAACTTTTTTATTGTGAAGTGGTTAGGATGTGGAACTCGCTACCATTTGGTTGAAGCAATGAGCGTAGAAACTCGTATGAGAAATATGGATAAATACAAGGGAGAAAGGGATAGAATTTGGCAATAGTGTTATATTGAAAAGGACGGGAGAAAGTTTACATGCAAAATAAACTCAAAATGGACCAACTGATCTAAATTCAATTAAACACTGGACAAACTTACAATCAGAAAGTGACTGGAAATTCCCAGGCCGACCAACCCCAAATAAAGCACTTGAAGAATCCCTTTTACCTGTGAAATAAAATAAGTCCAAAGTCAGATGAATGCAATACAGCACAGGACTATCACTTATTACACTCACTTTACAAAAATCAGATTTATCCATCATCGGAATAGATTGGCAGGAACAAATGTCACATTATCTTTCAGACTTTGAGATTTAACTGGATTTATACTTTAGTGGAATATCACATTTTCTGGTGATAAAACACATGCACGTGCTTTTAAAATGTGTTCAGTGACTCTCTGCTTGCCACAGATCTACTGCAATTGCATTACATCTAGTGATTTTGGCATCAGGAATAGAAATTGAAATAGCTAGCATACAGCCAAAAGCAGAGTTCACAGCATTCAAAGTACATTAAGGATTCCACTTAAAAACAGATTGATGACTCTACATCCCAATCTATTCTGAAAAGCCAGGCAATGAAGGATAGAACGAGAGCAAATCTTTATGTACTTTTACAAGCTTATATTCATAGAGATACACATTCCAAGCATGCACTTCCAAACCCAATCACCACTGTTTCAGTCATTACTATTTACCTGCATTCCCAGTTAATGCTCTATCTGCATACAATTAAACACAATTAGTATACATTGGAGATCAACCTCCTCAACTATTTCCTCTTGCTGAATGATATATACAAAGCACTTTTGAGGTGTGACTGCCTGCATGTTGTCGAAAATAACTTGAATTCATTCAATGCCCTTAAGGGAGAAAAACCTTCCAATACACTTCACAAGTGCAAAAGTTTCCAAAAAGACATTCAAACATTTGTGACATCAGTCACACAAGGAGATATTAGGAAAAGTGACCAAAGCTTAGTTAAAAGTGACAGGTTCTCAGGAATATTAAAAAAGAGCAGATAAATCAAGAGATAGTGAACTTTCGGAGGGAATGACAGAGCAATGAAAATTGGGATAAGAAAGAGACCTGAATTAAGTCAGTGCTGAGGGTTGTGAGGCTGGAGCAGATCACAGATACAGCAGGAAAATTTAAACACATGAACAAGAATTTAAAGTCAAGATGTTGGCAGACAGGAGCCAATCCAGGTCTGCAAGCACAAGGTAGATGGAGGAATGGGACTTGGTGCAAAGGGAACTGGCAATGAGGTTTTGGTTCCCATTACTGTTTGAATACAGTGAACATTCGGACTCACACAAAGGACAGCATCTTGAGTTGGGATATTGGAAGACACTGAGAGCTAGCACGACTGAAAGGGATTGAAATGGTCAATCTTTTTTTATTCCCTGTTGGGAGGTGGTCATCACTGGCTGGCCAGGACTTATTGCAAATCCACAGCTGCCCTTGAGGTGGTGGTAAGCTGCCTTCTTGAACCACTGTAGCTCATGTGCTGTAGGTTGGCCCACAATGTCCTTACAGAGAGAATTCTAGGATTTTGACCGAGCAACAAGGTAGGAATGCTGATATATTTCCAAGTTAGGATGGCGAGTGGCTTGGAGCGGAACTTGCAGGTGGTGGTGTTCTTACGTATCTGTTATCCTCGTCCTTCCAGATAGAAGAGTTTGTGGGTTTGGAAGATGACATCTGGGGATCTTTGGTGAATTTCTGCAGTGCATCTTGTTGACAGTATATACTGCTGATACTGAGCATCAGTGGTGGAGGGAGTGGATGCTTATGGATGTACAGTATTACTAATCAAGCATGCTGTTTTGCCCTGGATGGTTGAGTGTTGCTGGAGGTGCACCCATCCAGGCAAGTGGGGACTATTCCACCACACTCCTGACTTGTGCCTTGTAAGTGGTGGACAGGCTTTGGGGAGTCAAGAGGACAGTTACTCGCCATTGTCTTCCTAGCTTTTGGACCTGCTCTTGTAGCCACTGTCCTTATGTGGTGAAGCCAGCTGAGTTACTAGTCAATAGTCACCCTAGGATGTTGATTGTGGGGGATTCACTGATGGTAACACCATTGACTGTCAAGGGGCAGTGGTTAGATTGTCTCTTATTGAAGATACTCATTGTCTGGCATTTGTGTGGGGTGAATATTATTTGCCACTTAACAGGCCTGAATATTGTACAAATTTTGTTGCATTTGCACATGGACTGCTTCAGTATCTGAGAAGTCACAAATGGTGCTGAACACTGTTAGCCATCGGCTAACATCCCTACTTCTGACCTTAGGATGGAGGAAAAGTAATTGGTGAGGCAGGTGAAGATGGCTGGGTCTTGGATACTATCCTTAGGAACTCCTGCAGAGATGTTCTGGAGATGGCTGACCTCCAACAATTACAACCAATTTTTACATGCCAGGTATGACTCCAAACAGTGGATACCCACTGATTACAGTTTTGTTATGGCTCCTTGATGCCATATTCAGTCAAATTCACTCACCTCTCAATGTGGGGTGGGAGAAACTGCTAAAGCATATCTTGTTTCAGGGTATGGAACAGTTCAAAGATGAATGGTTCATCACTGCACAGTTGCCAAGGTGATTAGCAGTTCAAAACTCAGCAATTCAGGAGCCTAAATGGGGAAGTGGGGTGGTCTTCAGAGAGTAATTTTCCAGTATCCTTTCTTCTGCTAACAATCCTGAGTCCTCCTCCCCACTATCTAAGGAGATTAGACATCTGTGGAGCAGGCACTATGTTAACAGTGGGATATGCATATACACAATGCTCCAGCAACCACAACTGTAAGGGAAAGACAGGCTTGACCACCTGGCCTTTTTTATTAGCTTAGATTTCCTACAGTATGGAAACAGGTCCTTTGGAGGGTTGGTGCAGACTTGTTGGGCTGAAGAGCAACCCACCCAGACCTATTCTTCTACATTTACTCCTGACTAATGTACCTAACATGGCCAATTCACCTAACCTGCACATCTTTGGATTGTGGGAGGAAACTGGAGCATCCAGAGGAAACACACGCAAACACTGGGAGAATGCGCAAACTCCACAAAGACAGTCATCCGAGGTGGGAATTGAACCCGGGTCTCTGGCGCTGTGAGGCAGTAGTGCTAACCACTGAGCCACCGTGCCACCCTGGTGCAGTAGTTTTGTGTGCTCATCTGCAGTGTAGCAAGCTCAGTGAATGCCCAAATGGTGGTTACTACCTTTAAAGAAGCTGCTTAGGGAATACGTAGAGGCAGGCTTGGAAATAGTCGGCTGTGCTGCATCAGAAAAAGACCTGGTAGGAGTGGAGTCTCGGATGTCACCTGCCCGAATTCCTGTTGTGCTTTCTTTGATTGACCAGGAGATACCTGAGGACAAAGAAATATATAATTCAGAAGTGCATCAGGTACTGATATAGGGGTGCCAAGATCGCCTTCACCTCAGTTGCATTTGAGACACTTTAAATACATTGTCGCCAATTTCCAATGCAACATTCAGATCATTTCCTAGTGCAATCAGAATTTGAATCCCTTCACATTCGGGATTTTTCTCTGCTTTCTATATTGGTAACAGTAATTTCACACTTGTAAAATGTTAGAACATATTGAAGTCTTGAAAGGCAATGCCAAAAAGTCTTTTCTTGATGCATTCTTGACATGGGGATTTGAAAGGCAGGGCAAAGGGTGAATGGGGATGATGTGGGAGAAAGAGGTCAGGGGAACGGGAAAGGATGAATGTGAGGGAGGGGAGACTGTTCGAGTCGGGGGAGAGGAAGAGTAATCAGGTTGGGGAAAGGAAGCAAACGGTGGGCAGTTGAGCGCATGGGGATGGGTGGGGAGAGAATAAAGAGCACAGGGGAGGGAGCACAGAGGGATTAGAGAAAAACTGAGAGGGAGAAAAAGTGACAGAGGAGGGGAGAAGCCACAGATGTCGAGAGCACAAAAAAAGACCCTTCATGCCATCAAGTTTGCACTGATCAAAAAACAAATACCTAAATGTTTTAATCCCGAGGACCATACCATTGTATGACTTAGCACCGTAAGTGCACATTTGAGAAGTATTTAGTGGTTTCTGCCCCACTACTCTTACAGGCAAGTTCCAGATGCCCATCAGCCTTGGTGAAAGAAAGTTTCCTCGCATCTTTAAACTTTCTTTACCTTAAATCTATGCCATCTGGTCAGTGAACCTTCCATTAAGGGGAAAAATTCCTTCCTGTTTACCCAATCCATGCCCATTAATAACTTTATACATCTCAATCATGTCCCTTCTCAGACTCCTTTGCTCCAAGGAAAACAACCTCAGTCTGTCCAATCTCCAAACTTACATTCTATCTGATACTTCATTGCCCACTCACTTAATCTGCCAACAATATATCTCTTTGCAGCTTCTTTATATCCTCTTCACAACAAGGATCCCCAACAAATTTTGCATTGTCAATAGAATTAAATGCAACATTGTCTCAAATCTAGCCATCTGGAAACTAGACATTTTTATCAGGTGTCATTAAGGTTGATTCTTTTTAAATGAGTAAAATAACTGACCTTGTGCAACTCGATACTGCACTGGCACTGACTAGTTATCAACTTTATATCCCCATCTTTTCCCACTGTAGGGTGATCCCTGACCTCTCTAAACCGGCTCTGTCTGACTCAAAATTTGATGGGTTCGAGAGATCAGCGTGCAATTTGTCTCCCAAAGTTTCTGGTTTTTAATTTATTTATCCAAGTCATTGAATGTAAATAGCTCAGGCCCCAATACTTGTTGGTACCCACCAGTTTGAAAATGCCCTGCTTAAGTTTTACTTTCTGCTTCCTGTCTGAGCTAAAATATTATCCCTCACTCCATATTTTACTATATTGACTGGTCATATGGCACCTTATGAAACGTCTGTCAGAAAAGCAACTGTGCCCAGTTTCAAGTACTACCTGCTCCAGAGGTATTTTATTAACATCTTTCTGAACAGACTAATTAGAAAATGAAAATAAATACCCCATCTACTGATTTGTTTTCATGTACTCGTTGTAAAATTCTCAAAATTTGGCATACACATTTACTCTTTCCACAAAATAGGGCAAAATAATGCACATCATTAAGAACTCTTTAAATGAATTATTTTATAAAATATGGCAGTCCTTCTTGAATTACATAAATGCAGATGTTTCGGCCATCCTAACAAGGGCTTTTATTTAATGGAGATTACAAACCTGGCTGCTCGGGGGCCCCTGAGGAGAGGAATCCCGCACGAATATGGGTTTTATTACATTTGATGTTAATACATTCCGAGCATGTAAGAGACTTAAGTATACACTCTGGTTAGTTGTAGGTTAGATTAGTAGAAAGTTGAGTTTTGTTATTTTCCTATTTCGGTATTTTCTTTTCCTTTGTTAAATTTTGACTATTGTATATTTGATTTAATTGTATATCAATGTTTGTATTTGAGAGTTTTGTTTATTTTTGTAAACTTGTAAAAATGTTAAATTTCTAATAAAAATATCTTAAAAAAAAGAACTCTTTAAAATAAGTTTCAACATTTCCCTGATGACTGAAAGCAGGTACGCTTGTTTACACTATCCCTATGTTTTAAAGTATCATAGAGAACTACAGCACTGAGAAAAGCC
Source organism: Hemiscyllium ocellatum (assembly GCF_020745735.1). Classification (NCBI taxonomy): domain Eukaryota; kingdom Metazoa; phylum Chordata; class Chondrichthyes; order Orectolobiformes; family Hemiscylliidae; genus Hemiscyllium; species Hemiscyllium ocellatum. The sequence goes on along the minus strand of NC_083408.1, from coordinate 104,190,422 downwards.
CTTTGGCCCACTGTGTCTATGCTAGTCAAAACCTGTCTAATCTAATTTGCCAGCACTTCCCCTATAGCCTTCTATGCCTTGACATCACAAGTGCGTATCTAAATATTTCTTAAACAATTGAGGGTTTCTTCCTCGACCACCCCTTACAGACAGTGAGCTCCAGACTCCCACACTCTAGATGAAAAAAAATTTTCCTCACACCTCTTTGAGACCTTCTGCTCCTTACCTTAAATCTATGCCCCTGGTTACTGACCCTTCCATCAAGGGGAAACATTCCTTCCTGTCAATCTTGTCTATGCCCCTGATAATTTTATATATCTCAATAATGTCCCTTCTCAGTTTTTAAACAATCCCAGCCTGTCTAACCTCTCCTCGTAACTGAAAATCGCTAGTCCAGGCAGCATCCTAGTAAATCTCCACTGCACGCTCTGCAGCGCTATCACAAACCTCCTATAATGTGGATTCCAGAATTGCAAATAATATCAAAGTCCAAGCAGACTATATCAAAAACATTGCCCTCATCTACACACCTGGTCACGTCTTCAAAAAATTCAATCAAGTTGATTTGACCTGACGTCCCTTGACTGCGTTGAATAACAATTTTAACTTCCAATCCATTGCAACAGGTCTAAAATCTAAAGAATTTTGGAAAATGTATTTATGGCTACACCAAAGTAAGAGGAGGGATTAGAGTTGAGGAAGGTGAAATGAGAGTTGTGGGGGGGGGTGGGGAAGAGAGTTGGGAGGGAGAGACAAGAGAGTTGGAGGAACAGACAAGAGAGTGGGGAAGAGTTGAGAAAGAGTTGAGGGTGAGAGGGATGGGGGGGAATAGATGAGAGTGTGGGGGTGGAGAGAGATGAGAGAGTGGAGGGGAAACAAGACAGGGCAGAGAGCAACAACAGGGGGTGGAGCTGGGAAAGATGACGCAGGAACATGGGTAGAGTCGCAAGACTTGGAGGGGTGCAAGACAAGAGAGTACGGGAGGGGAGAAACAGGACAGTGGTGATGGGGGAACAGGACAAGAGAGTTGGAGGGGGTAAAGCTGAGAGATTTAGAGAAGAGATAAGACAATTGTGGGGGAGAAAGTGACAGAGTTGGTGTGTGTCAGAGACAGTGAACAAGAGTCGGGGAGGAAGTATGAATATGGACAGTTAGTGGCAGAATGAGAGGAAAAAAAGGTTTTAGGTTGTAGTAAAGTGAGTGAAACCCCCAATACTTACTTCCCACAGGCTCCCCACTCCAGCTAACCTTCTCCACATCATCATCATCATCATCCACGATACCAGCAAGACTGTTAACTGCTCGCTTGGACTCTTTCAGCTAAAGTGACAATACAAAATGCAAGCTGTCATACAAGATTAACAAGCTCTTTATGAGTTGGTGAGTCAGATTGTACGAAACCGGATATATTCAAATGTCACGTGGTCACTGAATGCTGGTTTCTGATGCAGCGTAACATCAACAGTGTAGTACTGCAATGGCTGAGGTTACCATAAAGGATTCTCCTTCGCAATTTCTCCTTTGCCATTGCCTGAGGCGTGGTGACCCTCAGGTTAAACCACCAACAGTTTTCTCTCTCTTGCCCGCGGTGTGTTGCTGCCTCATCTCCTGAACAGGGAGCGGACTTAACAGAAAACTCCAAGCCCCAGCGGAAAGGCATGATTCAATTAACCGAATAATGAATTATCTGAATGAAATAGTGCCCGCCCATCTCGTTCAGATAATCGAGGTTCCTCTATATAGGTAAGTGCAAAACTGTTCTTTTGGAAGGGAAAACAAAAGAACTGAATATTATTTATATGGAGAGAAATTGCAGAAAGCCTCAAATAAAGGGTGTTGGGTATACATGTGCTTGAAACACAGAAAGCTAGAACGCAGGTGCAGTAGGTACAGGAATGTTGTTGCACAAGGATAGGGAAGCCTTACTACAACTCGACAAGGTGCTGTCAGAACACATCAAGAGTACTGTATGCAGTTTTGGTCCCCCTATTTAAGAAAAAATATCTTTTCATTGGAGGTAGTTCAGTGAAGATTCACTTTGACGATCCCCAGTATGGAGGAATTTCTTAAGAGATTAGACTCGACAGAGTGGAACTCTACTCTTTGGAGATTAACAGAATGAGAGGTGATTTCACTGAAGCGAATTATATGGTAAATTGAAAAGCCCTGGGGAAAATTGATGGACAGAGAGATCTGGGTGTTCAGGTCCATTGTACCCTGAAGGTGGCAACGTGGGTCAATAGATAGGTCATGAAGGCATGCGGCATGCTTTCTTTCATCAGACCGGGTATTGAATACTAGAGGTGGCAGGTCATGTTACAGTTGTATAGGACTTTGGTTTGGCCACAGTTGGAATACCGCACACAGTTCTGTTCGCCACATTACCAAAGGGATGTGGATGCTTTGGAGAGGGTGCAGAGGAGGTTCATCAGGATGCTGCATGGAACAGAAGGTGTGAGCTATGAAGAGACATGGAGTAGATTAGGATTTTTTCATTTGAAAGACTGAGGCTGAGGGGGCACCTGATTGAGGGCTACAAAATCATGGAAGGTATAGACAGGGTGGATAGCAAGAAGCTTTTCCCAGAGTGGGGGACTCAATTACAAAGGATCACGAGTTCAAGGTGAGAGAGGACAAGTTTAAGGGAGATATGTGGAAAGTTCTTTACACAGAGGGTGGCATTGCCAGCGAAGGTGATAGAAGCAGGCATGATAGCATTTAAGATGTATCTAACGGATCCATGAATGGGCAGGGAGCAAAGGGATACAGATCCTTAGAAAATAGGTGACAGGTTTAGATAGAGGATCAGGATAGGCTTGGAGTGGCTTGTTCCTGTGCGGTAATTTTCTTTGTTCTTCCTAGAACCATACACGATTCTGAAGGGGTTTGACAGGGTAAATGCTGGGAGAATGTTTCCCCTTATGGGAGTATCTAGAACCAGAGAGCATTATCTCAAGATAGTTGTGGGATCCTGCTACACAAAGGTTGGTATCCTAGTTGTCTACAGAGATTGGGCGGCACGGTGGCGCAGTGGTTAGCACTGCTGCCTCACAGCGCCTGAGACCCGGGTTCATTTCCCGACTCAGGCGACTGACTGTGTGGAGTTTGCACGTTCTCCCCGTGTCTGCGTGGGTTTCCTCCGGGTGCTCCGGTTTCCTCCCACAGTCCAAAGATGTGCGGGTCAGGTGAATTGGCCATGCTAAATTGCCCGTAGTGTTAGGTAAGGGGTGTATGTAGGGGTATGGGTGGGTTGCGCTTCGGCGGGTCGGTGTGGACTTGTTGGGCCGAAGGGCCTGTTTCCACACTGTAAGTAATCTAATCTAATTAATTCAATGGTTGCAAGGAGTTTGGAATGTCCTGAGGCCTGAGAAGATATGACAAGAATCACGCCCCGACCGACAAAAAGAGGATTGTAAGCAAAGAGTACCTTCAAAGCAACTTACAAAAACTTAATTTGCAAATTTAAATGCATGCAAGGTACTCACCTCTGTAAATTCATCATCATCGTCAAATACAAAAGCTTTGCATTTAGTACTGTTCCAATAATCTTCTTCATCATTTTTAGTTCTGTTCATCTGCAAATATGATAGAAAAACTGAAAAAGTTGCATTTACAACTTATATTTGCATAGTGCATGTAATGAAACCACTCAAGGTAGTTCACAGAAGCATTATAAAGTAGGACACCTGACATATAAGAAGATAATAGATCAGCTGACTAAAAGCCTTGTCAAAGAGCTAGCTTTTTCAAATTATGTTAAAGGAAGAAAGCAAGAGTGATGGCCACATTTCAGGAGAGTATTTCAGAGCCTGGGATGTAGACAACTGCAGATCCAGCCACCAATGGTGGATATTTTAGAACTGTGAGTGCAAAAGGAGCTTAAATTAGATGCATGCAGATGTTTCAGAGGGCTGTGGGAATCTCAGAAGCCCTGCAGTGGGGAAGCAGGCCATTTGGCCCATTGAGTGTACATCAATCTTCGCAAGAGCAGCATCTACCCTGACCCATCGAATCTAGATACATGGTGCTGTGAGGCAACAGTGCTACCCTCTGTGCTGCCCGAAATGGAGGAGATTGCAGGAGATGGTAAGGGTTGGGCCATACAAGGATTTGAAAACAAAGATGAAAATAAATCACAATGTTTATGCAATACAGGAATGGTCCCCAAGTTTAACGATATTGAGGTTTCTGCTGTTCTTTGCAAAGTCTCTTGCCCGAGTTCACTGGTGACTTTTAAGGGATGCACTAACCAGCCTGGTTAGCTCATTGTAAGCAAGGCAGCAATGGAAACACAACAAAGAACAATGTCATTGATCATGACATCGCCTACCTGCCACCACTTCTGGCAGACCAGAATCCACACTTCTGCCAGAAAAGGGCACTACCTGACACGTTCTCCCTTGAGAAAAGATCTGCAAGAATGTTGCCAGGGTTGGAGGGTTTGCGCTACAGGGGGAGGCTGAATAGGCTGGGGCTTTTTTCCCCTGAAGCTTCAGAGGCTGAGGGATGACCTTATAGAGGTTTATAAAATCATGAGGGGCATGGATAGGGTAAATAGACAAAGTCTTTTCCCTGGGGTGAGGGAGTCCAGAACTGGAAGGCATAGGTTTAGGGTGAGAAGGGAAAGATTTAAAAGAGACCTAAGGGACAACTTTTTCACAAAAAGGGTGGTATATGTATGGAATGAGGTGCCAGAGAAGGCTGGTAGAATTACAACATTTAAAAGGCACATGAATAGGGATATGAATAGGAAGGGCTTAGAGGGTTACGAGCCAAGTGCTGGCAAATGGGACTAGATTCATTTAGGATATCTGATCAGCATGGATGAGTTGGACCAAAGAGTCTGTTTCTGTGCTGTATAGGAAAGGTTTAGAGGGATATGGGCCAAGTGCTGGCAAATGGGACTAGATTAATTTAGGATATCTGATCTGCATGGACGAGTTGGACCATTTGTTTGTGCTGTAAATCTCCACAACAATAACTTGGGACATGACATCAGCAGGCAAGTTGCAGGACTGCAGTCCAATGTTGGGGGTGGGGGGGAGGTTGGTTTCTGGGGGAAGAAAGCTGAAAATCGGTTGGATAGAAACTGGTACGTTTTGAATGAGGGAGAGGAAGTAAACTGGGACCTGATTTCATGCAAATTACACAACGTCAGCAGAGAACACTTGCTCACATAAAACAATGCCAGTTGAATATTGGAAGATGACCCTCTGGAGGGCCTTAGCTGCCCTACTGTGTTCCTGATGGTCAACAGCAAATCTCAGGACACAGACTGACAGCTGGTCACTCAGGCTCACACACTTGGTGGAGGTCTGGGGCTAACAGCTCAAACAGAGACCCCACTTTCTGTTTTACACCACCAGGTACACATGTTTTGTTTGTTCCCTTACACCAGTGCTTACCTAAAGTAAATGAATGCACTAACCCCCCCCTCACTCACCCCTGAACTCACTCACTTCCCAGCATCAGCCCCTCAGGAACTGGCAGTATCTTCGACAGCTATGCGCATGCACCGACACTCGAGGGGCGCCGGGAACTGTAGTTTCCAACAGGATCCGTGGACTACAACCCCCGTCAGCCCTTGCGAGGACATGGGTTTCCGGCGCAGTGAGAACTCGGTCGCCACTATCCAGGAACATGAGAAGAAAGTGAAAGGTCGCATTTAAACAGCAACAACGAAACCTGGATTTTGTTTTCTTTCTCTCTCTTTATTATTGTTTTTCCATGACGGGATCGTTGGCAGAGTTTCACTTCAGGGATATATTGTGTTGTTGTACAATAGGTGCGTCGATGAATTGATCCCGTGTAGCATCGGTGACTTTTACTTCAAGGCCGCTTGTGCTCCTGATCAGACACATCTTTCCAACCAAACTACGGATTTTCAAGTTTTTTTTATTTCACGTCTCTACCGTTTATTAAAAAATAACGCATCTGTTTTCCATTTCTCCTTCACCGACCCAATCCTCAAACTGCAGAAACACATCAGTTGTAATAATAACCTAAGAACTAGGAGCAGGAAAAGGCCATCTGGCCCATCGAGCCTGCTCCACCATTCAATAAAATCAGGGCTGGTCTTTTTCGTGGCCTCAGCTTCACTTACCCACCCTCTCACCATAACACTTAATTCCTTTACTGTTCAAAGGCCAATCTATCTTAGCTTTAAAAACATTTACTGAAGTAGCATCAACTACTTCACTGGGCAGGGAATTCCACATTCTGGATTAGTGGTGCTGGAAGAACACAGCAGTTCAGGCAGCATCCAAAGTGCAGCGAAATCGACGTTTCGGGCAAAAGCCCTTCATCAGGCTTTTGCCTGAAACGTTGATTTCGCTGTACTTTGGATGCTGCTTGAACTGCTGTGCTCTTCCAGCACCACTAATCCAGAATCTGGTTCCCAGCATCTGCAGTCATTGTTTTTACCTCGAGGGAATTCCACAGATTCACAATCCTCTGGGTGAGGAAGTTCCTTCTCAATTCAGTCCTAACTGTGTTCCCCTTATTTTGAGGCAATGTTTTCTTTTCCAACTGCCAGTGGAAACATCCTCTCTATGTCTATCATCAATTTCCTTCATAGTTTTATGTAGAGCCATAGAGATGTACAACATGGAAACAGACTCTTTGGTCAAACCTGTTCATGCCTACCAGATATCCCAACCCAATCTAGTCCCACCTGACAGCACCCAGCCCATATACCTCCAAACGCTTCCTAGTAATATACCCACCCCAAGTGCCTTTTAAATGTTGCAAATGAAACGCCTCCACCACTTCCTCTCGCAGCTCATTCCATACAATTATCACCCTCAGTGTGAAAAGGTTGCCCCTTAGGTCTGTTTTATATCTTTCCCCTCTCACCCTAAACCTATGCTCTCTAGTTCTGGACACTCTGACCCCAGGGAAAAAACTTTGTCTATTTATCCTGTCCATGCCCCTCATAATTTTGTAAACCTCTATGAGGTCACCCCTCAGCCTCTGACACTCCGGGAAAACAGCCACAGATGTTCAGCCTCTCCCAAAAGCTCAAATCCTCCAATCCTGGCAACATCCTTGTCAATCTTTTCTGAACCCTTTCAAGTTTCACAACATCTTTCTGATAGGAAGGAGACTAGAATTGCACGCAATATTCCAATAGTGGCCTAACCAATGTCCTGTACAGTCACGTCATGACCTCCCAACTCCTGTACTGAATACTCTGACCAATAAAGGAAAGCATACCAAATGCCTTCTTCACTATCCTGCGACTCCACTTCTAAGGAGCTATGAACCTGCACTCCAAGGTCTCTGTTCAGCAAGACTCCCTAGGACCTTACCATTAGGTGTATAAGTCCTGCTAAGATTTGCTTTCCCAAAATGCAGCACCTTGCATTTATCTGAATTAAACTCCATCTGCCACTTCTCAGCCCATTGGCCCATCGAGTCAAGATCCTGTTGTAATCTGAGGTAACCCTCTTCGCATGTAAAATTTGCGCCCACACCTCCACACTCACTTCCCTCCAAGGCCCCAAGGGACCCTTCCATATCCGCCACAAGTTCACCTGTACCTCCACACACATCATCTATTGCATCCGCTGCACCCGATGTGGCCTCCTCTATATTGGTGAGACAGGCCGCTTACTTGCGGAACGCTTCAGAGAACACCTCCGGGCCGCCCGAACCAACCAACCCAATCACCCCGTGGCTCAACACTTTAACTCTCCCTCCCACTCCACCGAGGACATGCAGGTCCTTGGACTCCTCCACCGGCAGAACACAACTACACGACGGCTGGAGGAGGAGCGCCTCATCTTCCGCCTGGGAACCCTCCAACCACAAGGTATGAATTCAGATTTCTCCAGTTTCCTCATTTCCCCTCCCCCCACCTTGTCTCAGTCGGTTCCCTCAACTCAGCACCGCCCTCCTAACCTGCAATCCTCTTCCTGACCTCTCCGCCCCCACCCCACTCCGGCCTATCACCCTCACCTTGACCTCCTTCCACCTATCCCACCTCCATCGCCCCTCCCCCTAGTCCCTCCTCCCTACCTTTTATCTTAGCCTGCTTGGCTCTCTCTCTCTTGTTCCTGATGAAGGGCTTATGCTCGAAACGTCGAATTCTCTATTCCTGAGATGCTGCCTGGCCTGCTGTGCTTTGACCAGCAACACATTTGCAGCTAACCCTCTTCGCTGCCCACTACACCTCCAATTTTGGTGTCATCTGCAAACTTACTAACTGTACCTCTTACGCTCGCAACCGTATCATTTAGGTAAATGACAAAAAGTAGAGCACCCAGCACCAATCCTTGTGGCACTCCACTGGTCACAGGCCTCCAGTCTGAAAAACAACCCTCCACCACCATCCTCTGTCTTCTGTCTTTGAGCCAGTTCTGTATTCAAATGGCTAGTTCTCCCTGTATTCTGTGAGATCTAACCTTGCTAATCAGTCTCCCATGGGGAACCTTGTCGAACGCCTTACTGAAGTCCATATAGATCACATCTACCGATCTGCCCTCATCAATCCTCTTTGTTACATCCTCCAAAAACTCAACAAGTTTGTGAGACATGATTTCCTATGGTCAAAGCCATGTTGACTATCCCTAATCAGTCCTTACCTTTCTAAATATATGTACGTTCTGTCCCTCAGGATTGCCTCCAACAACTTGCCCACCACCGATGTCAGGCTCACTGGTCTATATTTCCCGACTTGTCCTTACCACCCTTCTTAAACAGTGACACCATGTTAGCAAACTTCCAGTCTTCTGGCACTTCACCTGTTACTATAGATGATACAAATATCTCAGCAAGAGGCCCAGCAATCACTTCTCTAGCTTCCCACAGAGTTCTAGGGTACACCTGTTCAGGTCCTGGGGATTTATCTACCTTTATGCTTTTCAAGACATCCGGTACTTCCTCCTCTGTAATATGAACATCTCTTTCCCTACAGTCTATATCTTCCATATCCTTTTCCGCAGTAAATACTGATACAAAACACTCACTTAGTATCTGCCCCATTTTCTGCAGCTCCACGCAAAAGATCTTTGTGGGGCCCTATTCTCTCCCTAGTTACCCTTTTGTCCTTAATGTATTTGTAAAACTCTTTGGATTCTCCTTAATGCTATTTGCCAAAGCTATCTCATGTTCCCTTTTTGCCCTCCTGATTTCCCTCTTAAGTATACTCCTACTTCCTTTATACTCTAATGATTCACTCAATCTATCCTGTCTATACCTTACATATGCTTCCTTCTTTTTCTTAACCAAACCCTCAATTTCTTTTGTCATCCAGCATTCCCTGTACTTATAGCCTTTCCTTTCACCCTGACAGGAATATACTTTCTCTGGATTCTTGTTATCTCATTTTTGAAGGCTTCCCATTTTTCAGCCGTCCCTTTACCTGTGAACATCTGCCCCCAAACAGCTTTCGAAAGTTCTTGCCTAATACCGTCAAAATTGGCCTTTCTCCAATTTAGAACTTCAACTTTTATATCTGGTCTATCCTTTTCCATTATTATTTTACAATTAATAGAATTATGGTCGCTGGCCCCAAAGTGCTCCCCCCACTGATGCCTCAGTCACTTGCCCTGCCTTATTTCCCAAGAGTAGATCACTTTTGCACCTTCTCTAGTAGGTACATTCTCATTCTGAATCAGAAAATTGTCTTGTACACACTTAAGAAATTCCTCTCCATCTAAACCTTTAACAATATGGCAGTCCCAGTCAATGTTTGGAAAGCGAAAATCCCCTACCATAACTTCCGTATTATTCTTACAGATAGCTGAGATCTCCTTACAAGTTTGTTTCTCAATTTCCCTCTGACTAATAGGGGTCTATAATATAATCCCGATAAGGTTATCATCCCTTTCTTATTTCTCTGTTCTACCTAAATAATTTCCCTGGATGTATTTCCATGAATATCCTCTCTCAGCACAGCTGTAATGCTATCCCTTATCAAAAAGGCCACACCCCCTCCTCTCTTGCCTCCCTTTCTATCCTTCTTGTAGCATTAGTGGCCTACCCAACGGCCTGTACAGCCGCAACATAACCTCCCAACTCCTGTACTCAATACTCTGACTGATAAAAGAAAGCAAACCAAATGCCTTCTTCACTATCCTGGATTAGTGGTGCTGGAAGATCACAGCAGAATCTGGTTTCCAGCATTTGCAGTCATTGTTTTTACCTTCCTCACTATCCTATCTACCTGTGACTCCACTTTCAAGGAACTATGAACCTGCACTCCAAGGTCTCTTTGTTCAGCAACACTCCCAAGGACCTTACCATTAAGTGTATAAGTCCTGCTAAGATTTGCTTTCCCAAAATGTTTGTATCAAAGTCTCCCCTATTCTATATTCCAATGAATCTAATCCCAGTCTACTGTCTCTCATTCGCCAAACCCATCAACACCAGAGTTAACTGAGTGAACCTCTTCTACACCGTCTAGTGCCAGTACATCCTTTCTCAAGCAGACCGAAACTGGATGCAGTCCTCCCAAAAAAAAGAAATAGGTGGTGCGCCCTGGCGACGTATTTTTTCCGCCAGGTGCGTAACCTCAACTACGACACGCAGCTCCTGTTCATCGACTGTGACAGTTTGGAGGTCTCCCTCAAGGTGCTGCCTGTCTTTTACCAGGACCTGATCACTGTCTGGAACATGGTTGAATCGCGCCGGGCCTACCCTCCGGTAGGAGTAGCGGCTGTCGTCAGGGAGCCGTTGCTCAGGAATCCGCACCTCCGTGCTCGCGGGTTCGAGTGGCTGTCGGAGGGGAGGGCCGTGGCGGTGAGGGTGACCAGGGTCGGGGACGTGCTGGGTGCTGGGGGCCTGGGCTGGACATTGCCGCAAGACATAGCGAGCAGAGCAGCGGTAGACGTCCGGTACGTGGCCACCACCATCCGACGCCTTAAAACGGCAGTGCTCGGACCCGACGTAGTGCACCAGTTGGAGGACGCTCAGGTGTGCGGTGGGATCCCATCCGCGCTCACTTCAGCCCGGACGGAATTTCACATTGGCCCCAAGGTCCCGTACTTCCTGCAGGAGCCTGTGCCCCACCACCTGAGCCGCCTCCGAAATTTTAGTTTTGTCCTCTTCAAGGACGTAAAAAGGCGTGCCCTGTATCGACTGCTGCTGCACACCGTTCACCTCTCCTCCCTCATCCACCGCCCGGACACACCCTGGCATGCCCATTTGCCACCGGGCAGTGGGGATCCCCAGTGGAGGGCCCTCTACGCAGGAGTCCTCCCCCTTTCTCTCGGTGATCTGTGGTGGAGGGTGCTGCATGCAGCAGTCTCCTGCAACCGCAGATTGCGGTGGTTCACAGACTCCCAGCCCAACTGTTTGTTCTGTGGTGCTGTGGCGTCCGTGGACCATGTGTATATTGGGTGTGGGCGTTTGCACTCCCTCTTTGATTTCCTCAAGAACCTCCTCCTCTGCTTTTGGTTGCACTTCAGTCCCACGCTCCTGATCTTTGGGCACCCGGTACGGAGGAGGGAGGGCAGGTCTGAAGACCTCCTCGTGGGTCTGCTCCTGGGCCTGGCCAAACTGGCCATGAACAGGTTCAGGCAGTGGGCCATGGAGGGGGTCGTGAGGGCCGACTGCCTGCCCCTCTTCCGCGGTTACGTTAGAGCCTGGGTGTCCTTGGAGAAGGAGCACGCAGTGTCCACCAACACCCTGGAGGAGTTCAGGGAGAGGTGGGCGTCGCAGGGAGTGGAGTGCATCAGTTCCCCCTCCAACTCTATTTTGATTTAATCCCTGCCCTCCCCTTAACTGTTTGATCACACAGCATTGCCCTTTTTGATGTGAAGGGCACTGCTTGTCACTGGCCACTCGGGTGTTTTCCTATTTTCCTGGTGGTGGAAATTGAATAAAGATTTATGCACTTTGTGTCTCTCACTGCGTCTCACACCTGCACACACACACACCATGGGTGCTGGGGAAAAGATAAGCACTACCACAGTTAGGCGGTAGTGTGGGGGTTAAAAAAAGAAAAAAATATATACCCAGGTCTCTCTAAACAGCGCCATTCAAGTAATAGTCCTTTTTAGTGTTATTCCTACCAAAATGGATGACTTTACATTTATTAACATTGTATTCTATCTGCCAAACCTTTGCTCTCTTTTCAGATAAGATATATTGCACAAAGTGTATTTGAAAAGAAAAGAGGAAATAAAAATTGAATTGTTAAATCTAGAGGATCCAATTTTAAAGGCGATGGAAAGGAATTAGGAGAACTAAGGATATTTATACTGTTAAAGGTGGAGTGGAAAATGTGATTACAAAAGCATACACAAACAGAGGAAGAGAACGCAAAAAAGTTATAATGAGGCATTATAAAACATGGCCGCAACTGTAGTATTGACCCCAATTATTTTGTATTAGGCAGCTGGGAACTGTTAATGAGATTAACTGACATCACAAATTCATTCTCACTTTGAAAAATTTATCCATCTTATGTTCTCTTTTTTTTGTGGCTATGTGTACCCATGTGACTCCAGCTGGAGATTTGAAGCGAACAAAAACAAATTTATGAGTGGACAGCATATGGCTCAGTGGTTAGCACTGTTTCCTCCTAGCACCAGGGAGCCAGGTTTGATTGCAGCCTTGGGTGACTGTATAGAGTTTGCATGGGTTTTGCCAGATGCTCTGGCTTCCTCCCACAGTTCAAAGATGTACAGGTTAGGAAGATTGGCCATGCTAACTTGCCCCATAGAGTCTAGGGATGTGCAGGCTAGGTGGATTAGACATGGTAAATGCAGAACTTATAGGGTGCTCTTTGGATGGCTGTTTGAGTTGAATGGCTTCTTTTAGCACTGTGGGAATTCTATGACTTGCCCAGTGGGTCTGCCAACATCTGTGAAAACAAAGCTAACAGTCCCAGTTATACTTGCCTCTTTGAGGGTATTTAGAAAATTCCTTGTTCCAGTCCTGCTTAGGACCCCTGACCACAATGCCTTCATCCAGTACATTGATGACTGCATTGGGGCTGCGAGTACTTCCATTACTTCTCTCACCTTCACCTGGTCCTGCTCTGATAATTCTGTCCCTTCCTTGATTTGTCTGTTTTCATATTGTGGGATAGGCTTTCCACTAATATGCACAACTATCTCACCAACTCAACAGCTACCTTGATCACGCTTCCTCACACTCGGCTTCCAATCCATTCCCCAAGTTTCTCTAACTCAGTCCAGTGATGTCACCTTCCACAGCCACTCAGGTTGACAGGACCCTTAACTGTTTCCAACCCATTTCCACATTTTCGTCCCTCCCAGAACAGCAAAAGAGCTCCCCTTGTCTTCATTTTCTACTCCACCAGCCTTTGCATAGAAAGTATCATCCTCCACCATTGCTGCCACCTCCATCTGTACAAGAAACTGTGGGCTATTCATACCTCACTCCCAATATCTCTTCACTGGTCCATGGCACCTACTCATGAAATGGCAGAATGTGAAGGCAATGGCAGAACCTAACTCTTTACTTCCACCCTTACATTGTCCAAAGCCGCCTTCCAACTGCAGCAACAATTTTCTTACACTTTATTCAATCTGGTCTATCGTAATTGTTGCTCACCATGCAGTCTCCTCTATTCTGGATTAGTGGTGCTGGAAAAGCACAGCAGATCAGGCAGCATCCGAGGAGCAGCAAAATCGACGAATACAGGCAGAGTGCCTGAAGAGTGGAGAGATAAATGAGAGGAGGGTGGGGGTGTAGAGAAAGTAGCATAGAGTACAATAGGTGAGTGGGGGAGGGGATGAAGGTGATAGGTCAGGGAGGATGGTGGAGTGGGTAGGTGGAAAAGAAGATAGGCAGGTAGGACAGGTCAAGGGGACAGTGCTGAGCTGGAAGTTTGGAACTGAGGTGAGGTGGGGGAAGGGAAAATGAGGAAACTGTTGAAGTCCACTTGATGCCCTGGGGTTGAAGTGTTCCGAGGCGGAAGATGAGGCGTTCTTCCTCCAGGCATCGGGTGGTGAGGGAGCGGCGGTGAAGGAGGCCCAGGACCTCCATGTCCTCGGCAGAGTGGGAGGGGGAGTTGAAATGTTGGGCCACAGGGTGGTGTGGTTGATTGGTGCAGGTGTCCCAGAGATGTTCCCTAAAGCGCTTTGCTAGGAGGTGCCCAGTCTCGCCAATGTAGAGGAGACCGCATCTGGAGCAATGGATACAATAAATGATATTGGTGGATGTGCAGGTAAAACGTTGATGGATGTGGAAGACTCCTTTAAGGCCTTGGATGGAGGTGTGGGAGGAGGTGTAGATGCAAGTTTTGCAATTCCTGCGGTGGCAGGGGAAGGTGCCAGGAAGGGAGGGTGGGTTGAAGGAGGGGCGTGGACCTGACCAGGTAGTCAAGGAGGGAATGGTCTTTGCGGAAGGCAGAAAGGGATGGGGAGGGAAATATATCCCTGGTGGTGGGGCCCGTTTGGAGGTGGCGGAAATGTCGGCGGATGATTTGGTTTATGCGAAGGTTGGTAGGGTGGAAGGTCAGCACCAGGGGCATTGTGTCCTTGTTACGGTTGGAGGCGTGGGGTCTGAGGGCAGAGGTGCAGGATGTGGACAAGATGTGTTGGAGGGCATCTTTAACCACGTAGGAAGGGAAATTGCCGTCTCTAAAGAAGGAGGCCATCTGGTGTGTTCTGTGGTGGAACTGGTCCTCCTGGGAGCAGATACGGCGGAGGCAGAGGAATTGTGAATACGGGATGGCATTTTTGCACGAGTAGGGTGGGAAGAGGTGGAATCCAAGTAGCTGTGGGACTTGGTGGGTTTGTAAAAAAATGGCCTCCTTATTGAGTTCTTGGAGAAGGTGACCAAACAGGTAGATGAGAGTAAACCGGTTGATGTGGCGTATATGGATTTCAGCAAGGCATTCGATAAGGTTCCCCACAGTAGGCTATTGGACAAAATGCGGAGGAATGGGATTGTCGGAGATATAGCAGTTTGGATCAGTAATTGGCTTGCTGAAAGAAGACAGAGGGTGTGGTTGATGGGAAATGTTCATCCTGGAGTCCAGTTACTACTGGTGTACCGCAAGGGTCAGTGTTGGGTCCACTGCTGTTCATTTTTATAAACGACCTGGATGAGGGCGTAGAAGGGTGGGTTCGTAAATTTGCAAATGACACTAGGTCGGTGGAGTTGTGGATAGTGACGAAGGATGTTGTAGGTCACAGAGAGACATAGACAAGCTGCAGAGCTGGGCTGAGAGGTGGCAAATGGAGTTTAATGCGGACAAGTGTGAGGTGATTCACTTTGGTCGGAGTAGCCAGAATGCAAAGTAGTGGGCTAATGGTAAGATTCTTGGTAGTGTAAATGAGCGGAGAGATCTCGGTGTCCAGGTACACAGATCCTTGAAAGTTGCCACCTAGGTTGACAGGGTTGTTAAGTGCACCCGATGTGGCCTCCTCTATATTGGTGAGACAGGCCGCTTACTTGCGGAACGCTTCAGAGAACACCTCTGGGCCGCCCAAACCAACCAACCCAATCACCCCGTGGCTCAACACTTTAACTCCCCCTCCCACTCCACCGAGGACATGCAGGTCCTCGGACTCCTCCACCGGCAGAACACAACTACACGACGGCTGGAGGAGGAGCGCCTCATCTTCCGCCTGGGAACCCTCCAACCACAAGGTATGAATTCAGATTTCTCCAGCTTCCTCATTTCCCCTCCCCCCACCTTGTCTCAGTCGGTTCCCTCAACTCAGCACCGCCCTCCTAACCTGCAATCCTCTTCCTGACCTCTCCGCCCCCACCCCACTCCGGCCTATCACCCTCACCTTGACCTCCTTCCACCTATCCCACCTCCATCGCCCCTCCCCCTAGTCCCTCCTCCCTACCTTTTATCTCAGCCTGCTTGGCTCTCTCTCTCTTATTCCTGATGAAGGGCTTATGCTCGAAACGTTGAATTCTCTATTCCTGAGATGCTGCCTAACCTGCTGTGCTTTGACCAGCAACACATTTGCAGCTGTGATCTCCAGCATCTGCAGACCTCATTTTTTACTCGAGGGTTGTTAAGAAGGCATATATGTTTTAACTTTTATTAATAAAGGGATCGAGTTCCAGAACCATGAGGTTATGGTACAGCTGTACAAAACTCTGGTGCGGCCGCACTTGGAGTATTGTGCACAGTTCTGGTCACCGCATTATAAGGAGGATGTGGAAGCTTTGGAAAGGGTGCAGAGGAGATTTACTAGGATGTTGCCTGGTATGGAGGGGAGGTCTTATGAGGAAAGGCTGAGGGACTTGAGGCTGTTTTCGTTAGAGAGAAGAATGTTGAGAGGTGACTTAATAGAGACATACAAGATAATTAGAGGGTTAGACAGGGTGGACAGGGAGAGCCTTTTTCCAAGTATAGTGACGGTAAGCATGAGGGGGCATAGCTTTAAATTGAGGGGTGATAGATATAGGACAGATGTCAGAGGTAGTTTCTTTACTCAGAGAGTAGTAAGGGTATGGAATGCTTTGCCTGCAACGGAAGTAAATTCACCAACTTTAAGTGCATTTAAGTCGTCATTGGACAAACATATGGATGTACATGGAATAGTGTAGGTTAGATGGGCTTCAGATTGGTATGACTTGTCGGTGCAACATCAAGGGCCGAAGGGCCTGAACTGCGCTGTAATGTTCTATGCTCTAACTATGTACAAGTCCTGCCTCTAACATGTCTTTTACTTTCCCTTCTATAATACGAGTCCGATCAAACTCCCAATTAAGATTTACAAAGCAACACTTCTTATCTCAAAACCAGGCAGCTTTCTTCTTCTTCTTAGAGATTCTGCTTCACAGGTTACTGATCAAAAAAGGTACTCTTAAGACAGCTATATTTTATGCAGTTTTTTTTTACCCGCCAGGGCTTAGCAGTTCTCCTGAATTAACAGACTGCTGATCTGCCGTGCAGTATTGGATGGACAGAAATTTGAAGCAATTGTTTTCACACCCTTGTCCAATCATTGCTCCCTCCTTGCCAGCTCTGTTCCTTTTCCTAGAGACTGAGATTAAGCCAGTCTGTTCACAACCTTTTTGTTACATTTGATTGTTATATGAACCTCCAAATTTTTGTCCATGCTGTTGCTAAAATACTTATTTCCTACTCAGTAGCATCATCTGACTTTGCCATTCTTGTCCAAAAATACATAATACTTAGGAGCAATATTTGCTTTATCTTTTATTCTTTCATGACTTCCCTAGCATTGCCAGCATGTGTTATCTCTCCCTAACTGCCCTTGAACTAAATGACTCTGAAATGGCATAGCAAGCCAGTCACATTGTTGTGGGTCTGATGTAACATATAGGCCAGAACAGGTAAGGATGACTGACTTCCATCCCGAAAAGACGTCAGTGATTCAGATTTTGTTTTACAATTATCACCATTGTTTCATGTCATCATGATGCTAACATTTTAGTAGCCACACACTCAGACAACAAGCAACATGAATTCGACTCGGAAAACACGACTATCATAGGGCAAGCCAGACAGAGAACAGCCAGGGAATTCCTAGAGGCATGGCACTCATCCACAAACTCCATCAACAAACACATCGACCTGGACCCAATATACCAACCACTACAGCGGACAGCTGAAACCGACACCCGGAAGCGGCAAGGACAGACCACTATAAATACCGGAAGAAACATCAAAGAAGCGCTTCGCAGGAGGCTCCAGAGCACTGATGATGTCTCCTAGCCAGGGGACGAAACGTTTGCAACAAAAACTTCCAGCTCGGCGAACAGAACCACAACAACATTTTATAGTTCAGATTTTTTGACTGAACTGAAGTTTTGCCAGGTGCTGTAGTGGGATTTGTACTTATGGCCCCAGAGCATTAGCCTCGTCATCTAGGTTTATAATCTAGTGATATTATCAGATGCCACCTGTTAGGCCATTCAGCCAACTCTGGCATTCAGCTGATTTGCTATGCTTTCAATTCAACATTACCACCTAACTCAATAAAATAATGACTCATCTGTCAGTCAAGAATCTATCTACTTCTGCCTTAAAATTATTCAATGATCAGGGCAAGAGAGGTTCAAAGATTCGCAGCCCTCTAAGTGAAAAATATCCTCCCCAAATCAATTTTAAATTGGAGACCATTGATTTCTAAACTGTGCCCCCCTAGTTCTGGTCTCTGTCACAAGGCAAAACATCATTTCATCATCCATCCCATCAAGGCTCCTTATGGCTCACATCAACTCTAGCCCTCCAGCCTGCCTTGATCCCTTCCAATTTGCCTACCGTTACAACAGGTCATACAGTCATAGAGATGTACAGCACAGAAACAGTCCCGTTGCTCTAACTCGTCCATGCTAATCAGATATCCTAATTTAATCTAGTGTCATTTGCCAGCACTGGGCCCATATCCCTCCAAACCCTTTCTATTCATATACTCATCCAGATGCCTTTTAAATGTTGTAATTGTAATAGCCTCCACTCCTCCCTCTATCACATGCACCATCCTCTGTGAAAAAGTCCCTTTTAAATCTTTTCCCTCTCACCTTAAACCTATGCCCTCTTGTTCTGGACTCTGCCACACCAGGGAAAAGGCCTTGTCTATTTACCCAATCCATGCCCCTCATGATTTTATAAATTTCTATAAGGTCACCCCTCAGCTTTCGATGCTTCAGGGAAAACAACCCCAGCCCATTCAGCCTCTCCCTAATAGCTCAAACCCTTCAACCCTGGTAACATCCTTGTAAATCTTCTGAATCCTTTCAAGTTTCACAACATCTTTCCTAAAGGAGACAGTATTCCAAAAGTGGACTAACCAATGTCCTGTACAGCTGCAACATGATGTCCAAAATCCTATACACAATGTACTGACCAATAAAGGAAACCATACCAAATGCCGCCTTCACTATCCTATTGACCTGCAACTCCACTTCCAAGGAACTTGCACTCCAAGGTATCTCTGTTCAGCAACATTCCCCAGGACCTTACCATTAAGTATATAAATCCTGTCCTGATTTGCCTTTCCAAAATGCACATTTACCTAAATTAAACTCCATCTGCCACTCCTCAGCCCTTTGGCCCATCTAATCAAAATTCCATTGTACTCTGAGGTAACCTTCTTTGCTGCCCATTCCACGTCCAATTTTGGTGTCATCTGCAAAGTTACTAACTGTACCTCCTCTGTTCACATCCAAAATCATTTATATAAATGATGAAAAGTACTGGACCCAGCACCGATCCTTGTGGCACACCACTGGTGACAGGCCTGCAGGCTGAATAGCAACCCTTCACCACCACCTTCTATCTTCTACCTTCAAGCTAGTTCTGTATCCAAATGGCTAGTTCTCCCTGTTTTCCATGTGATCTAACTTTGCTCACCAGTTTACCATGGAGAACCTTGTCAAACGCTTACTGAATTCCATGCAGATCACGTCCACTGCTCTGCTCTCATCAATCCTCTTCATTACTTCTTCAAAAAACTCAAATCAAGTTAGTGAGACATGATTTCCCATGTACAAAACCATGTTAACTATCCCTATTCAGTCCTTGCCTTTCTAAGTATATGTACATCCTGTCCCTCAGGATTCCCTCCAACAACTTGCCCACCACCTATGTCAGGTTCACTGGTCTGTGGGTCCCTGGCTTGTCATTACCTCCTTTTTTAAATAGTGGCACCATGTTCTATGGCAGACACCATCTCCCTGGCCCCACACTCATTCATGGAATGTCTGGGTAACAATGATGCCTTGGTCAGGATCCTATTAATTGACTAAAGCTCCACGTTCAACACTATAATTCCAACCAAACGAATCTCCAAACTCTGAGACCTAGGTCTCTGCTCCACCCTCTAACTGGATCCTCGATGTCCTGGCCCACAGACCGCAGTAAGTGAGCATAAGCAACAATATCTCTTCCATGATAATCCTCAACACTGATGCTTCAGAAGGCTGTGTACTCAGCCCTTTGCTATACTTTCTATATACTCATTGACAACAGCATCATTTTAGGCTTGATCTCAAACACTGACAAGATAGAATACAGGATACAAATAGAGTACTTAGTGGCATGGTGTAAAGATAACAATCTCTCCCTCAAACAAAAGAGCTGGTCATTGACTTCAGGAAGCGAGGTGGAGGGCACGTCCCTGTCCCTGAGATTGAGATGGTCGAGAGTGTCAGGTTCCTAGAAATAATGATAACCAACAATCTGTCCTGGTCCACCCACATTGCTGCTACGGTCAAGAAATCACAACAACACCTCTACTTCCTCAGATGGCTAAGGAAATACGTCATTTCCGCAAAGACTCTTACCAATTTTTATAGGTGAACCATAGAAAGCATTCTATTCAGATACATCATGGCTTGGTACAGCAACTGCTCTGTCCAGGACTGAAAGAAACTATAGAGAGTTCATCACAGTCTAGTTCAACACAAAAGCCAAACTTCCATTCATTGACTCCATCTATACTTCTTGATGTCTCAGGAAGGCATCCAACATAGTCAAAGAACCCTTACACCCAAGTTATTATCTCTTCCCACCTCTTCTTTCAGGCAGAATATACAAAAGCTTAAACACACATACCAACAAATTCAAGAACAGCTTCTTCCCCACAGTTATTAGACTTATGAAAGGATATCTCAAATTTTAAATTTAATGTTGATCTCGCTCTTAAGCATCTTTTCTGTATCATAGAATCCCTACAGTGTGGAAAGTCCACACCAACCCTCTAATAGTAACCCACCCAGACCCCATTCTCTTATCCTTATCACTTTACATTTACCCTGACTAATGCACTGAACCTACACATTTCTGAACACAATGGGCAACTTAGCTTGGCCAGTTTGCCTAACCTGCACATCTTTGGACTGTGGTAGGAAACTGGAGCACCTGGAGGAAACCCACGCAAACGTGGCAAGAATGTGCAAACTCCACACAGACAGTTGCCCAAGGCTAGAATCAAACCTAGGTCCCTGCCGTGTGAAGCAGCAGTGCTAACCACTGGGCCACCATGCCTCTGTAGCAATAATATTATACTCTTCGTTCTATCACCTTAATGCACTTTGTGAGGTATGATCTGCCGGGACTGCAGGCAAAGCAAAACTTTTCACTGTAACCAAGTACATGTGACAATAAATGATCAAATCAAATCCTCAGGATCATATGTTTCAAAAAGATCGCCTGTCACTCTTCTAAACTCCAAAGAAAAGATGCCCAGCTTATATCAACTGATCAGATGCTGAAACCTCAAATCACGCCTCTGTTATCTCTAAACATGACAATTCCAATCCTCTCCTGGCTGGTCTCCCACGTTTTAACTGCTAGAAACTTGAATTTGTCCAAAGCTCCACTGCCTGTGGCTTCACTCACACCATGTTGTATTCCCCATTACCTCTATGCTACGCTGACTCCAAATCAAGGAGCATCCTAATTTTGAAGTTCTCAATTTCATTTTCAAATCCCTTTATGGCTCACCCTTCTCTATCTCTGTAATCCCTACCAGCTACATCTAATGTCCTCCAATTCTGATCTCTTGAGCCTTCCTAATGTTAATTACAGTACTATTATCGATTGTGCCTGCAGTTGCCAAGGCCCTAAGCTTTGAAATTTCCTCCCTTTCCATCTTTCCACCTGACATTCTTCCTTTAACATGCTCCTTAACGCCTATCGCTTTGACCATGCTTTTGGTCATCTGACCTAATTATTCCTTAAGTGGCTCAGTGTCATATTTGATTTTATAATGCTACTGTGAATCTCCATATTTGGGACATTCCATTAAAGTTGTTATGTAAATATAAGCTCTTGTTGTTGACATAAGAAAAAACCTTTTGCATGGCAGACTGTTTGGCTCTGGAATGCTAGATAATGTGTTGAGGCAGATTTGTCTGTGACTTTCAAAAAACAATTGATAAGCATCTGAAGAGAAAGTACTTGATGGATATGGGGAAATGGTAATGGGACTTGCAGAGAGTTGGGTGAACTTGACCAAATAGTTGTCTTCCGTGCTGTAAACAATCTATAGCACAATTTTAAATGGGGTTTAGGAACAATGTGCACTATAGATGAAAAACCTTGAAGGAAGCAGGACAACTTTGCTAAAAATGAGTAGAAGTCCCTGCTTTTTGAAATCAAAGCACATAGTACAAAAATAAGAAAGTTATGCTAACACTTTACAATGTACAAATGCAAGAATAAGAATTCAAGAAATAGTTGTTGGTACTAAAAACTACTCCATTATCCAATATGGTCATGCTGATATTTTGCTGCAACTCCATTTTTCTTAATTAAATGACACAAAAAAGATATATTTTTCAGCATTGAACATAAAAGAGCAGTTTAGACTTCAGCAAAGAGGACAAGGGGATTGATTAAGAGAATACGAGTATGAGAGTAAGCTTGAAGTGAACAAACAAACTGAATGTAAAAGCTTCCAGCGATATGTGAAATGGAAAAGATTAGTGAAGACAAAAGTATATCCCTTACAATCAGAAACAGAGAAAATTATAATAGGGAACAAAGTGATGGCATACCAATCAGATACATAATTTGGTTCCGTCCTCACAAAGGATCACACAAATAATGTTATAAAAATGTTGGGGACACATAATTTAGTGAGGGAGATGAACTGAAGAAAACCAGTATTAGTTCGGGAAATGGTGCTGAGGAATTTTTTAGGAATAAAGGCAACAAATCCCCAGAGCCCAACAATTTACATCACAGAGTACTTCAGGAAATGGCTCTAGAAATAGTAGTCATCTGTAGTCTCTCTAGACTCTGGAACACTTCATTTGGTTTGGAGGGCATCCAATGTAACCTCACTGTTTAAAAAGGAGGTAGAAGGGGAACAGGGAATTAAAGACTGGTTACCTGACATCAGTAACAAGGAAAATGCTCAAAGTTCATTATAAAAGATTTAATGGCAAAGCACTTGAAAAACAGTCCATGGATTTATGAAAAGGAAATCATGATTGACAGTTGACTATCGGATGGATGTGATTGACTTGGACTTTCAGAAGGCATCTGATAAGGCCCAATTTAAGAAATAGCATGTAAACTTAAAGCTCATGGGATTGGATTAGTGTACTGACATGGATAGAGAGCTATCTGGCAAATAGGAAACAAAAGGTAAGAATAAAGGAGTCATTTTCTGAGTGGCAGCCAGTGATCAATGATATGCTGCAGGGATCCAGGCCAACTATTCACAACATGTATTAATGATTTAGATGAGAAAACTAAATGTATTATCTCCAAATTTGTAACTGCAGAAAGTTTAGTCGGAGTGTGAGCTGTGGGAAGATGCAAAGATGCTTCAGTGTGATTTGTATAGGTTGATTGAGTGGGCAAATGCAGATGACATATAATGTGGATAAATGTAAGGTTATCCACTTTGGCAGCAAAAAAGGTGAATTATTATCTGAATAGTGATAGATTGGGAAGAAGATGTGCAACAAGACCTCTGTGTCCTTCAATACTAGTCACTGAAAGTAAACATGCAAGTGCAGAAGGCAGTGAAGAAGGCACTTGTCTGTTGGCCTTTAAAATATTTGAGTATAGAAGCAGTGATGTCTTGCTGCAATTGCATAGGACCTTGGTGAGACCACACTTCAGAGTGCAGCTTTGGTCTCCTGAGCTCAAGAGGCCTGTGATATATATAATGAGTGCAATAAATGATTCCTGGGATTGATAGACTGACTTATTGTTGTCATGTGTACTGAGGAACAGTGAAAAATGTTGTTTTGTATGCTGTACAGGCAGATCGTACCAAAGTGCAGCAGGATAGGAAACAGAATGCAGAATAGTATTACAGCCGCAGAGGCAGGAATCAGAATTTACATTTGAGGGTCATTCAAAAGTCTGATAATAGCAGGGAAGCTGTTCTTGAATCACTTTGTACGTGTATTGGAACTTATATATCTTCTGCCCGATGGAAGGGTCTTTTATTACATTAATTACTTTCCCGAGGCAGTAGGAAGTATAGATGGAGTCAATGGATGGAAGGCTGGTTTGTGCGATGGACTGGTCTATGTTTGCAACTCTGTTTCTCTCCACACCTGCCAAGTATCTCCAGCAATTTCGGTTTTGGTTTGTTTCAGAACTCTAGCATTGATTGTACTTTGTTTTATTTTAGTGAAAGTATAACATGTTTTTAACGAACAAGCTTCAAATGACACAACTAAATGATAAGGTTCCCAACACTATATATCGAATATGGAATTCGTTAGACAACTAAATTATTTCTCAATACCAAAGCAATGTAGAAATGCAGACTATTCCCCCCCAAAAAAGCCTGTCTATTCTCATCCAAATGGGATTACAATCCATAGATGTTTGATGTAGTGACGTTCATGACGGGCCTAGCTCCATGCTGTAAAGACTCTTCGAAAAACGGAATACTATGGATTTTCTAAACCACAGCGAATGCCCAATACAGCCACCGGAAAAAAATTCACAAGGAGCTTTTTTCCGGAAACTAACTATCCAGAAAGTTCCACATGATGACGTTCGCTTTTCTAGCATTTTCTAAAACTGGCGACGGCCCACGATCAAAAACAAACACAGCCAGAGATTTTGATCACAGATCAGACAATTTCAAACAAACAAAAGTAAATTTTATATATTATTTCACCTAGCCGATCAAAAGGGCAAATAAAACTCCTCAGTGAGCATTCAATAGAACGACGAAGGTCGAGGGGTACCGGAACGTAGGGCATCTGGGAAGCAGCGGGGCGGAAGTGCTTTAGCGTCGAGCCAATTAAGAGGGGCGGATGGGCAGTGAGTGCGTCAGCGTCATGACGATAGGGGTTGGACAAGCGTGGGAATGCTCATTACCATGTACGTCAGCATAATACAACAGCAGGAGTGTGGTGAAGCGCACTGCGGGGCGGAAGTGATGTCAGGATCATGGGCGAGCAGCGTTACAGTGCGGGTGCAGGGGTGAGTGAGACCCCGCCTACCTAACCGGCGCCGTCGACGTCACGGCTTTCTAGCATGTTCTGACGGCAACCGGATAAAGACTCGAGGAGAGCGGCTCGCGGGACGCTGTGGGAAGAGGAGTCTCCGCGGGCAGGGTTTGTAACCTGTGGCCTTGCTTATTATAATCCCATTTTTAACGAGCTCCCTCCTTTCCCCCCCCCCAAAAAAAAACACACCAGACGTTCATTCTTATTTCCCCCAGAATCTGGCTGAAATACCATCCGCCGGTCTTCTCCCAGCCGCTGTGTTCCGAGTCCTTGCCGCCGCTGGCGGGTTAATTCATTTGTCTCGTTTGCCACCTTTTCCCCAGCCGCTCCGACTTGTCACTATGGCCAAGTGGGGACAGGGCGACCCGCGTTGGATCGTGGAGGAGCGGGCCGATGCTACTAATGTCAATAACTGGCATTGGTAAGGATGCTGCTAACCCCTGTTCTGTCTGTGTATCTCGCTCTATCTTTGTTCCTCCTTCGCTCCATATCTGTCTCTTGTTCTGCTATTTTTAGTCTTTTCTCCCCCCCCCCACCCTATTTATCCCCCTTTTCTCTCCCTTGCTCCATATTCCTCCCCTGTTCCCTATTCTTCGCCTTTTTCTTTTCCTTGCTCCCTATTCTTTGCTTTTTTTTTCTCCCCTCTTCCCCTGCTCCCTATTCTTTGCGTGTGTATGCATAAAATGTATATATTGGTTTAATTCCTTCAGGTTTCATGTTTTCTCCTTACCAGTAGTAAAACTGTTAGATAAAAAAAGTTTGTCGCAAAATGTTTATTTTGTTTGATTTAACAGTTCTGGTAGTCTGTAGAGGATTGTTTTGGTAACTCATGTTTTCTATATATAAAACCTACTGAGCTCTGTGCTGTGGTTTTGCTTAAATATAACACGAGTGAGGTTGGGATCTAAATTTCTCTCTTCCCGATCCCTTGATTCCACACTCCTCTCCTTCCCCCGCCCCCACCATCTCGTCTGCAAACTTCATCCACAACCCGAGTAAGGGGTTTGTTTTTGCATGGGGTTGTCAAAACTTCAACAAACTTGAGCTTAATATTGGAAAAATGTTTGAATCAAATTAAGGAAGTAATAGTATAACACTTGGGAAATCCTAATGAAGCACAGTCAGTATAACTCCATGAAAGGGAAATTATGTCTGACTAATAGAATTTTTCAAGGAAGACTCAAAGTGGATAGAGGGGAACCAGGAGATGTTATTGGATTTGGAGAAGGTTGACAAGATACTTCACAAAAGGTGAGGTTGTAAAATAATAGCTCAGTGTTGGAAGTAAAATATTGGCATGGATAAAAAAATGTCTAACGTGCAGGAAATAGTGAATGGGCTAAGTGATTTTTATTTGGTTTGGAGATCCGTGATCAGTGGAGTTCTGTAGGGATCAGTGCTGGGATCACATTGTTTGCAATATGAATTGTTACTTAATGGAAAGAAGCAAATGTATTGCAGCCAGGTTTGCTGGTGAGACCAAAAGTAGGTGGAAAGTCAGATTTTGGGCAGACAACAAGAAGTTTAGGAAACCATCCATTAAGTCAGGGGATAAAACATTGACAAATAGAATATAATGTGGGAAATGTGAGTTTTTTCACTTTGAATGGGAGAGCAAGAGAACAGAATATTATTTAAAATGAAGAGAAACTACATAAAACTGCAACATAAAGGGAAGTTGATTTGCAGACATTTCATCCCCCTGTCTAGGTGACATCTTCCAAGCTTTGGAGATTCCTGTGAAACGCTGCTGTACTGATCTTCTGGAATTTATTTGATTCCATTTTTGCTGGTTCTAATCGTTCATCGTAGTGGCCAGTATATTGGATCGAGGTCAATGTGCTTGTAGATAGTCTGTGGGATGGGCGCCATACTTCTTGGAATTCTCTGGCTATCCTCTGTTTAGCTTGTCCTGTGGTCGTTGTGTTGTCCCAGTCGAATTTGTGGTCCCTGTCATCTGTGTGTGGCTACTAGGGACAGCTGGTTGTAGCATTTAGTGACTGTTGGTGTTTGTGGATGCAGATTGTTAGTTGTCTGTCTGTTTGCCCTATACAGTATAACGTTTCATGCAGTCTTTGCATAGAATCTTGTAAATTACATGATCAGTTTTGGGTCTTTTGTCCTCCTAAGTTGTCTGAGCATGGCGATCTATTTACGGGCTGTCATGAACCCCAGTGATTGGAGAATCTTCGCAGGAATTCCGAGGCAACATCAAGAACGTAAACGTAGACAAGGACGAAGCAATGGTTTCATTTGACGTAACAACACTGGTGGTCACTTAATTGACAAAACTCTAGCCAACCTCCTGGACAGGCAGAATAGACAACACGAGGAAATCTATCAACAAGGACTGCATACTGAAACTACTAGACCTGCGCTTGATGACACTTCACATTCAACAAATAAATGTATGAACACACCTACGGGCTCAACCATATCTGGGCTCCGAGCAGAAGCAGTGATGTAAAGATTGGAACAAACAGCCCTACCACCAATCCAAATCAAACTCTGGATCAGATACGTAGATGACACTTTTGTTAACATTAAGAGAATAGAAATCAAGAACACACTGGATCATCAATATCATATTCACAGGGATCATAATTACAGGGGAGGAGGAAAGCAACAATCAACTCCCATTCCTGGATGTGATGGTATGAAGAACACAGAACTGTGGATGTACCACAAAAGTCCAAGAAAGTCCCACACACCAACCAGGTCCTGAATTACAACAGCAACCACCCAAACACGCAAGAAGCTGCAATAGGACTCTGTTTGAAAGGGCTACAACACACTGCAGCACTCCAACTTATGAAGGGAAGAAGAACACCTTCAGAGTATTTGCCAACAATGGCTATCCCTGCAATTTTGTCTGCAGGTGCCGAACAGATAAACAACGTGACAAGGATGTGCTGCAACCTAACTCTCTCTCCATGCTATCTTCTATTAAAAAGCATCTGAGTTGATGGCCAGACTTCTCTGAACACTAGTATTCATGACTGCCCTTAAACTGACAGCCATGCTCAGACAAAACTTACCTGCCAAGTGCAAGACTAAAGTAATTGTCAAGATTCTATTCAAAGACTGCAGAAATCACACAATAGGGCAAACAAGCAGATAACTATCAATCTGCATCCACTAACACCAACGAGCCACTAAATACCATGACCAGCTATCCCTAGTAGCTGTACACAGATGACAAGGACCACAAATTTGACTGGAACAACACAACAGTCATAGGACAGGCTAAGCAGAGGATAGCCAGAGAATTCCTAGAAACATGGCACTCATCCCATGGACTCTAAATCAACAAGTGCAATGACCTGGACCCAATATACTGGCCACCACAATGAGCAACTGGCAGCAGCAGAAACAGAACCAAATAAATTCTAGCAGAGACAGTACAGCAGTGCTTCACAGGAGGCTCCAAAGCACTGGTGATGTCACCTAGAGAAGGATGAAACATCTGTTGATCAGCTTCCCATTCAGCAAACATATCCGCAACCATGATAACAGGCACCCAAACTGCAAATCTTTACACAAACTTTGAACACAAAGGGACTTTAGGATACTTGTACATGAAACAGAAAGGTAGCATAGAAGTGAAGCAGATAATCAGGAAGGCTAAAGAAATAATGGCCTTTTATTTTAAGAGCATGATTGTGAAAGGTTACTGAAAGTGTGCCCATGTTGGTGAAATTGCATGTGGAATACTGTCAGATGTTTTGTCCCTTTTTTTTGTTTAATTAAAGATCATTTTTATTGGAGTTAAGAGAAGGTTGAGTAAGATGATCCCAATGTGAAGGGATTGTCTTTGATCAAAGACTAAACAGGTTGGTACTCTACTCACTGGTGTTTAGAAGAATGAGAGGTGATCTTACTGAAGCATTTTAAGATTCTAAAGGGGTTTGGTAAATAACTGCTGAGTGGATGTTTCCCTGACAGAAAAATCTATGATTACCGTGCATAATCTCAGGGTAAACAGATGCCAATTTCAGACTGAGATAATGAGAAATTTCATAAAGCATGAGTCCTTCTGTAGAGCTATGGAGGCAGAGTCCTTATGTATTTTTCAGGCTGAACTATTAGATTTTGATCAATAGGGGAATTGACAGAAGGAAAGTCAAAAAAAAAAGGCCTGAGGAATTTGATATAAATCAGAATCCTACTGGCCTAGACCTATTTTTCTTTGACTTGTAGATGTCAATGTGACTGGCTGGCCATCATTTATTACCCTTGAAACACTAATGGACTACAGTTCAAGGAGGTGCTCATGTGCTGTAGGTTAGGTATAAACGATGACTCTAGAATGCTGGAAACCAGAGTCTAGATTAGTGGTGCTGAAAAAGCACAGCAGTTCAGGCAGCATCCGAGGAGCAGTAAAATCGATGTTTTGGCCAAAAGCTCTTCATCAGAAGTAGAGGCAGAGAACCTGAAGGGTAGAGAGATAAGTGAAAAGAGGGTGGGGTAGGGAGAAAGTAGCATAGAGTGCACTAGGTGAGTGAGGGAGGGGATGAAGGTGATAGATCGGGGAGGGTGGAGTGGATAAGTGGAAAAGATGATAGGCAGGTAGGACAAGTCATGGACAGTGCTGAGCTGGAAGTTTGGAATTGGGGTGAGGTGGGGGAAGGGGAAATGAGGAAACTGTTGAAGTCCACATTGATGCCCTGGGGTTGAAGTGTTCTGAGGCGGAAGATGAGGCGTTCTTCATCTGGTGGTGAGGGAGCAGCGGTGAAGGAGGCCCAGGACCTCCATGTCCTCGGCAGAGTGGGAGGGGGAGTCGAAATGTTGGGTCACAGGGTGGTGTGGTTGGTTGGTGTGGGTATCCTAGAGATGTTCCCTAAAGCGCTTTGTAGAGGAGACTGCATCCGGAGCAGTGGATACAATAAATGATATTGGTGGATGTGCAGGTAAAACGTTGATGGATGTGGAAGGCTCCTTTTAGGGCCTTGGATGGAGGTGCGGGTGGAGGTGTGGGCACAGGTTTCACAATTCCTGCGGTGGCAGTGGAAGATGCCAGGACGGGAGGGTGGGTTGAAGGGGGGGCGTGGACCTGACCAGGTAGTCAAGGAGGGTATGGTCTCCACGGAAGGCGGAAAGGGATGGGGAGGGAAATATATCCCTGGTGGTGGGGTCTATTTGGAGGTGGCGGAAATGTTCTGTCCTTGTTATGGTTGGAGGGTTGGGGTCTGAGGGTGGAGGTGCAGGATATGGGCGAGATGTGTTGGAGGGCATCTTTAACCACGTGGGAAGGAAAATTGCAGTCTCTAAAGAAGGAGGCCAGCTGGTGTGTTCTGTGGTGGAACTGGTCCTCCTGGGAGCAGATGCGGCGGAGGAATTGGGAATGTGGGATGGCATTTTGCAGGAGGTAGGGCGGGAAGAGGTGTAATCCAGGTAGCTGTGGAAGCCGGGTTTGTGAAAAAAATGTCGGTGTCAAGTTGGTTGTCATTTGAAGAGGTCTAGGAAGGGGAGGGAGGTGTCAGAGATGGTCCAGGTAAATTTTAAGGTCAGGGTGGAATGTGTTGGTGAAGTTGATGATTTTGCTCAACCTCCTTGCGGGAGCGTGAGGTGGTGCCAATGCAGTCATCAATGTAGCGGAGGAAGAGGTGGGGAGTGGTGCCAGTGTAATTATGGAAGATTGACTGTTCTACGTAGCCAACAAAGAGACAGGCATAGCTGGGGCCCATACCGGTGCCCGTGGCTACCCCTTTGGTCTGGAGGAAGTGGGAGGATTCGAAGGAGGAATTGTTAAGGGTGAGGACCAGTTTGGCCAAATGAATGTGTCTGTGGAAGGGTGCTGTTGGGGACGTCGGGAGAGGAAGAAATGGAGGGCTTGGTGGCCCTGGTCATTGGCGGATGGAGGTGTAGAGGGATTGGATATCCATGGTGAAGATGAACCGTTGGGGGCAAAGGAAACGGAAGTCTTGGAGGAGGTGGAGGGCATGGGTGGTGTCTCGAACGTATGTGGGGAATTCCTGGACTGCGGGGAATAGGACAGTGTCAAGGTAGGTAGAAATGAGTTCAGTGGGGCAGGAGCGTGCTGAGACAATGGGTTGGCCAGGGTGGTTAGGCTTGTGGATCTTGGAAGGAGGTAAAACCGAGCAGTGCAGGATGGTGCTGTAGGTTGACCCACTATTCCATTACGGAGGGAATTATCCAATTTTGAGCCTGTGACACTAAAGGACTGCCATTTTGTTCCTTGGAGGGAATTTGCAGATGGTGATGGTGTATCTGCAGTACCAGTCCTTCTGGATGAAAGTGGTTGTGGGCTTGGAAAGTTCTGTCTAAGGCATTTTGGGGAATTTCTGCAATGCAACTTGGAGATGGTGCACACTGCTGCGACTGAATGTCGGTGTAGGGGAATGGATGTTTGTGGATATGGTGCCGATGAGGCAGGCCGCTTTGTCCTGGATGGTATCAGACTATACCCATCCAACCAAGTGGGGCATATGCCATCGCAATACTGATTTGAGCCTTCTAGATATTTGACAGGATGTGGGGAGTCAGGAGGTGAGATACTCCCTGCAGTATTATTAGATTCTGACCTGTTCTTTTATGTTTGTTTATATAACAGCCCCAGCCAATTCAACCTCTCCCAATAGCTCAAATCCTCCAACCCTGACATCCTTTTTGTAAATATTTTCCGAACCCTTTCAAGTTTCACAACATCCTTTCAATAGGAAAGAGACCAGATCTACACTTGTTGCATTATGAATGTGGGCTGCTCTAGTATCTGAGGAATCACAAGTGTTTCTGAACATTTTGCACTTGACGATCATCCCCACTTCTGACCTAATAATAGAGGTAAGGTCATTGTTGAAGCAGCATAAGATGGTTGGGCCTCGGAAACTAGGTATGACTATAGTCAGCCCAAACAGTTTGCCCCCAATATCCATTGATTCCAGTTTTGCTCTGCCACTGTGCCATCATCTCTGCTGGTGGAGCAGGGCATATCTGGTGATCATGGTGTTTGGGTCTGTGTCTGTCTGTGTCTGTCTGTGTCTGTCTGTGTCTGTCTGTGTCTGTCTGTGTCTGTCTGTGTCTGTCTGTGTCTGTCTGTGTCTGTCTGTGTCTGTCTGTCTGTGTCTGTCTGTGTCTGTCTGTGTCTGTCTGTCTGTGTCTGTCTGTCTGTGTCTGTCTGTGTCTGTCTGTGTCTGTCTGTGTCTGTCTGTGTCTGTGTCTGTCTGTCTGTGTCTGTCTGTGTCTGTCTGTCTGATTTTGGCACTATTCCCCTAGATGTTAGGAAGGAGTCCTTTGCAAGGCCAACAGGGCTGCTTCTGTCCTTGTCTTTTTTCAGGTGCCTAAGTTGATGCCAGGTGGTTTATCCAGTTTTATGTCTTTATAGACTCTATAGCAATTGAGTGGCTTGCTCGTCTATATGAAGGCAGAGGAGATCCAACACGTTGCTGTGATTGAGCATGGTGACTTTTTCTAACAAGTGATAATGATTCATGGTCATTGATAGATTCTTAATTGTAGGTATTTTTATTGAATTCAAATTCCGCCATGGTGGGATTCACACCTGGGTCTCCAGAATATAAACTGAGTTTCTAGATTAATAATTTTTATTGTTTTAAATACACAAGAATGTATGCAGAAGAACCAAGTTTGCTATTGTCTCAACCAGTTACTTGTAGGTAGGACAGAGTTGAATGCAGAAATGATAAACTTGGCTGATTCTGAATATACTGGATTTACCTTCACAATAACCTGGAGCTGCTTTCCCAATAGATAGAAATGTTGGAATTGTTTAACAGTTAGTTGACAGTGATGAGATGGTTGTACAATAAAAATAGCATACAGTCCTCTTTTAGATAGAATCAAGGTAGATGCTGAATACTTTCCTCAAGTTTGTTTGTATTGTTCATTTCCTCCTTTTCTGCCCTTTTCTGTGTCACCATTAAATGCGTAGTTTTTGAAATGAACCAGAAATGATGTGAATGAAAATGTATATTGAGCTGATAAACTATGTATATACTCTAGAATACTGTAGTTGTTGGAAATTCACAGCATGGATGGTCACTCTTGATTCAAGATTGAGCAAAACAGATTTTTAAATTAGTGTGAAAATCAAGGATTATGGACAAAGAAGTGGAATTGAGAATTGGCAAATCCGTGAATGATGGTGCAGGCTTAATTGATTGGCCTCTGTATCCCTCCATGCTATTACAGTCTCAAGGTGGCATTGGTGAGGAATGAAAGAAGGTAATGGTTAAGGTCTTTGGTCAGATGTTCCCATGTTGGAGTGTTTCTGGCACCTTTTGATTCTAAACTGCATATTCCTAATAATCCCCTTATGAACTTGGTTTTGTGTATTTTTTGATGGGCACTTATTTGGTTTGGTTAGTGACAGTTCTGAAATTGGATGTGTTTTCTGTCCTTAATGTCTTAAACGGTATTAATTGATAAGGATGCCATTGCCTCACTTCATGATATGAAGAAATTTAGGGGCCCTTAAGTTTGGGAGCAGGGATGTTGGCAGTAAATTACATGGATTAAAGAATCACTGGGAATCTAGTGATTTGAGTGAATCTGTTGGCTTGCTTCTATCAAGTGTGCTTTGACATGCTTGTGTCAGCTTCTTGTGATGAATGGATAAAGCATTAGAACTCATCTCTGAAAAAGACAATGGGAACATTTGAGATGGAGCTAAGCTTACGATGGGAAAGATACATGTTACTGTACCTTTTTTAAAACCGTATATGTCATCTTGTGAGTAAAGGGGACACTTTTTTTTTCTCTAATGAGGGAAAACTAAAGGTGATTGCAGCTTTAGCTCTAAGAAGACCACAAAATTAAACTCTGCTCTTTCTTAGACTTTTCTTGAGCTCAATATAATGCCTTGCCCTCTACTCAGCCTTCATCAGTTTGTTAAACATAACTGTTATAAAAAAGATATAATTATAGCATACTAACTATGTACAGTTTGTGTTGATAAGTGTGGTGCTGGAAAAGCACAAGTCAGGCAGCATCCGAGGAGCAGGTGAATCTGTTTCGGACATAAGCCCTGGAGCATGAATTTACAGTTTTGCTTGAGTACAGAACATGAATATTGCTGGTGAGGTACATAACGATTTCATCTAGCATTTGTCAAGATAAATTTACCAAGTTTCAAATGATCATAAAGTTTGTACGTTGATGCTGGTTTGCCAATGTATTGCCATAACAGGGTGAAGATTAGGCGTCTCGGTTCCGTAATCGCTCAATAAACACTCGTGATCGATCTGGTCCTTTAACACTCTTATGACCAGGCACAGATCGTACAGAAATAGAGGTTATTCGCTTCCGTGTTCCTCAGAGGAGCTGCACACTTGGCTTAAAATAAAGACCTTTTTATACTTAAAGGTACAGACGATGATCGCATAGTACATTCAATTACCAGTCAGTACACAATATTGCTTTATTTGGCAGGTAATTGGTCCAGTGGTATTTCCTGGAAACCAACTTTGTTTTCCAATACTTAGGCCACTCTTATCTCACTAACTGAGCCATTGTACCTACATTTGAAGGTCAGTTAGGATGGCCAGTAATGTCTTGTCTAGTTATTTCTATGCTGTAAAGGGAGCATTGTCTGCTAATCTCTATTGAAGCAGACTGTGGTTAGTCAGTTATGCAGCCATATCAAAATTAAAAGCCATT
Organism: Hemiscyllium ocellatum; assembly: GCF_020745735.1. Lineage (NCBI taxonomy): Eukaryota > Metazoa > Chordata > Chondrichthyes > Orectolobiformes > Hemiscylliidae > Hemiscyllium > Hemiscyllium ocellatum. Next base: position 104,155,937 of record NC_083408.1, on the reverse strand, counting down.
TTATGCAGCTTTTTTCTTTTTTATTCAAATTTTCACGACCAGGAAGAAAGGAAACACCCGAGTGGCCAGTGACAAGTAGTGCCCTTCACATCAAAGGGCAGTGCTGTGTGATCAGTGAAGTTAAGAAAAGTATAAAAATGTCTTTATTTTAAGCTATGTGTGCAGCTCCTCTGAGGAACAGAGAAGCGAATAACCTCTATTTCTGGACCTGGTCATAAGTGTTAAAGGACCAGACCGATCAGAGTGTTTATTGAGCGATTAAATCAAAATAGAATTGGACAGGGAAATAATGCACTCCACTTCCTGCGGCGCCCACCTCTCCCTGAACAGCTTCAGGGTGTTGGTGGAGACCGCATACTCCTTCTCCAAGGACACCCGGGCTCTAATGTAACCGCAGAAGAGGGGCAGGCAGTCGGCCCTGACGACCCCCTCTGCAGCCAGCTGCCTGTACCTGTTTTTGGCCAGGTCCAGGAGCAGACCCATGAGGAGTCTTCAGACCTGTCCTCCTCAGTACCGGGTGCCCGAAGATCAAGAGTGTGGGACTATCACTATCTGCAATCAAAAGCAGAGGAGGAGGTTTTTGGGAAAATCAAAAAGAGAGTGCAAATGCCTACGCCCAATATACAAGTGGTCTACGGACTCCACGGCGCCACAGAACAAGCAGTTGGGCTGGGAGTCCGTGAACCACCACAACCTGCGGTCGCAGGGGACCGCTGCGTGCAGCACCCTCCACCCCAGATCCCCAAGAGAAAGGGGGGAGGACTCTTGTGTAGAGAGCCCTCCACTGGGGATCCTTACCTCCTGGTGGCAAATGGGCACACCAAGGTGTGTCCGGACGGTGGATGAGGGAGAAGAGGTGGACAGTGTGCAGCAGCAGTCGATACAGGGCCCACCTTTTTACGTTCTTGAAAGGGACAAAGTTAAAATTCCGGAGGCGGCTCAGGTTGTGAGACACAGTCTCCCGCGGGAAGTACGGGACCTTGGGGCCAATGTGAAATTCCGTCTGGGCTGGGGTGAGCGCGGGCAGGATCCCACCGCCTACCGAGCATCCTCCAACTGGTGCACTGTGTCCATTCTGAGCACTGCAGTTTTAAGGCGTCAGATGGGGGTGGCCACGTACCGGACATCTTCTGCTGCCGTGCTCGCTATGTCCTGCGGCAGTGTTCAGCCAAGGCCCCCGGCACCCAGCATGTCCCTGACCATGGTCACCCTCGCCGCCACGGCCCTCTTATGCAGCTTTAAGCAGAATTGTCCATTTGCAGCCTAGAAGCCATTTTGCCGTTCAAAGTTTGTGAGAAGATTTGTAGCTCGGGTGCTCGTTGTGGTTCTGTTCGCCGAGCTGGGAATTTGTGTTGCAGACGTTTCGTCCCCTGTCTAGGTGACATCCTCAGTGCTTGGGAGCCTCCTGTGAAGCGTTTCTGTGATCTTTCCTCCAGCATTTGTAGTGGTTTGAATTTGCTGCTTTCGGTTGTCAGTTTCAGCTGTCTGCTGCAGTGGCCGGTATATTGGGTCCAGGTCGATGTGCCAGGTCGAAAAGACCTTTGCTATTCACCTTAACTATGGCCCTCATGATTTTATAAACCCAAAAGATCACCCCTCAATCTCCTACCCTCTGGGGGAAATGTCCCAGCTCCTTCTTGTAACTCAAACTCACCTAGTCCCAGTAACATCTTTATTAAATTGGAAAAGGTACAGAAATTATTTAATGTCCTTCCTATAGAAGGGGGAATAGAATTATATGCTGTAGGCCAAAAGTGGCCTCTCCAATGTCCTGTACAGCCACATCATGTGTCTCAACTCCCATACTCAATGGTCTGAACAATGAAGGCAAGTGTGCCAAACACCACCTCCGCTCTGTCTACATTGTGACGCCACTTCCAAGGAGCTAAGTGCCTGAACCCCTCGGTGTTGCTGCTTGATAGCACTCATCAGTGCCCTGCCTTAACTGTGTAGGTCCTGCCCTTTATTTATCTAAATTAACTCCATCTACCATTCCTCCACAAGCTGGCCAAGATCGCATTGTACCCTTAATAACCTTGTTCGCTGTCCACTACGCTGCCACCATTTTTGGTGTCATCTGCAAACTTACTAACCATGCTTCCTATATTCTAATCCAAACCATTTATGTAAATGGCATAACAGTGGAACCAGCATCAATCCCTGCGGAACAATACTGGTCACACTCTTCTAGTCCGAAAAGCAACACTCTACCACGACCCTCTGTCTCATACCATCAAGCCAATTTTGTATCCAGGTGGCTAGCTTTCCCTGGATCCATGTCACCTAACTTAGCTAAACAGTCTACCATGATGTTTGCTAGCATAAACTGGTTGAGTATAATCTGAAGGAATGTGCTGTTTGATCTGATTAATGTCAAGTGTACCTGGCATCACATCAGTATATGCACACCATTGCTCAGCTGTGTGCGCTAAGCGGAACATCCTTTGTGATCTGGCAGTAATGAGTTTTTTTTTGTTTCAATTTGAGTTCCTGCCTTTCTAGGGTAATTTTGAGGTGGACCAGGTAGCTTTCAGATCCAAAAGTAGCAGCCTTTTGACCTGTAGATTGATTTGATTTATTGTTGTCACATGTACTAAGAAAAATATTGTTTTGTGCTATCCAGTCAAATCAAACCTTTAAGTACATCAGGGTCATAAAGTGCAGAATATTGTGTTGAAGATTCAGAAAAGTTTAACTCTAATATGAGGCGTTCATTCATAACTCTTAACAGTGGGGAAGAAGCCGTTCTTAAATCTGTGGGTATGTGTTTTAAAACTTTTTTGTATCTTCAGTCTGATGGAACAGGGGTGGGAGGGGTCTCTGATTATGTTAGCTGCCTTCCTGAGGCAGAAGGAAGTGTAGCTGGAGTCAATGGAAGGAAGGCTGGTTTTTTGTGATGGACAGTTTATTCACTCTGCATTGTGCAAAGCCAACAACCTGATCAGGATAGATATTGTCTTTGTGGATAGTTTTATGCTCTATTTCAGTTCAAGCTTGCACGTCATTATCAGCAACCTTTCTTCCTACAGTATGAATTGTTTTCATTAGAAATTTTGCATTCTTACATTAGGCCTGATGAGTGTACTTGACCTGAAGAGCTTTAGTTCTTGTGGCAAGTATGATTCTGATTGAAGTAAGTTGATGCACTGCATGTGAGGATTTTAAGGTCAAGCCAGTTAATCTAGCCTACATTGAAGAAGCAGAAGGAAAAGTTTAAAGAAGGAAGTGGAATCTCCCGTCCTGAATGGATGAAGGTTTACTGAAGTACTAAAAAAAGTTGAGTTAAACAATGCTCTGCTTGTAGCACCACAGAAGTTGCATTTAATTTATAAACATGCTTCCATTTAACTTTTTAAAAAAAAATCATTCATGGCATTTATGTGTCTGGGTATTCATCATTAATTGCACTTAGTACTTAGAGGTTAGTAGTGAACTGTAGCTCTTTGGATGCCGGTACATACACCCACAATGCTTTTAGGTGGGGAGTTCTTCCAGCGACAGCCAAGGAAAGGCAAAACACTGCCAAGTCAGAATTAATACACTTTGGAGTTTTGAATTCGTAGTTAATGGTGTTCCCATGCATCTACTACCTTTTTTGTCTTTCTAGTGGTATAGGTCCTGTGTTTAGAAGGTAAATGTCAAGGGAGCCTTATGGCTGAAGTGCATCTTGGAGAAGGTACACGCTGCTACTGTCAAGAGTTTGGGGTACACCCAATGTAATTGTACATTGAATTGAGAAGTTTCAAGACCTGAAATAGATCTTCTAAATGTTTTCACAAATTTCTTAATCTAAGCTTGCGATAAGTGCAAGTATGTGATACTTCCATAAAATCTGTTCTTTAGTTGATCCGCCTCTGGATACCAGCTTGTAACACTGGTTGCCTGAGTCTGTCTTTTACCTCCTCAGTTGACTGAAGTTCTCCTTTTGAACTATGTTCCTTTCTTGTGCACCAAGCTTCTAAGATTCTCTGCTCGTGAACCTTTGCTTGACATTAATCACTGTGCATGATCAGAAAGATCCTGAACTCTAATTGGCTTAGTAGTGCATGCACTGGATATGAACAGTCTCCGATTAGCTGAATGTTGTATGCCAAATTTATGCTATGTTTCTTTAGAAGTAATGGTCATCTTAAATGACATTACTTCTACACTCTTGTGATTCATTCTGTGATCTGCTAGTCATTTTTTAAATCACCACTTCTGCCATATCAACCTGTTATATTTTGTTGTATCAACTTGTCAATGTTGCTGTTCACTGGCAATTGTGTGGCACCAATGAAGTCATTTATGTTTGGTTAGTATGAAATGTGAACTCCCAGTGTTACTTAATGGTAAGGTCCGAGGGAATGTTGCTGAACAAAGACCTTGGAATGTAGGTTCATAACTCCTTGAAAGTGGAGTCACAGGTAGATAGGATAATGAAAGAGGTGTTTGGTATGCTTTCCTTTATTGGTCAGAGTATTGAGTACAAGAGTTGGGAGGTCATGTTGCGACTGTACAGGATATTGGTTAGGCCACTGTTGGAATATTGCGTCAGTTCTGGTCTCCTTCCTATCGGAAAGATGTTGTGAAACTTGAAAAGGTTCAGAAAAGATTTACAAGGATGTTGCCAGGGTTGGAGGATCTGAGCTATAGGGAAATTCTGAACAGGCTGGGGCTGTTTTCCCTGGAGGCTTTTTATAGAGGTTTACAAAATTGAGGGGCATGGATAGGGTAAATAAACAAAGTGTTTCCCTAAGGTCGGGAAGTCCAGAACTAGAGGTCATAGGTTTAGGGTGAGGGGAAGGATATATAAAAGAGACCTATGGGCAACTTTTTCAGAGGGTGATATGTGTATGGAATGAGCTGCCAGAGGAACTGATGGAGGTGGGTTCAATTGCAACATTTAAGAGGCATTTGGATGGGTATATGAAAAGGAATGGTTTGGAGGGATATGGGCCAGGTACTGGCAGGTGGGACTAGATGGGTTGGGATATCTGGACGGGTTGGACTGAAGGGTCTGTTTCCATGCTGTACATCTCTATTGTTGATGCTATAACGCATTAACTGAAGTTACTTCCCTGAGATCATAGTTTTTTTGGTTTTTCCAGAATTACCTTTTATTATTGGATTGAATGTTAAAACTGATTGCAAAGTACTGATGCAAGATACTGCTAAATGCATAAGTTACAAAATATGTGAAACTCAAAAAAAACACACACAACTAATATACATTGCTTGTTGGAGTCAATTAGTTTGTAATTTAGAGTAATGTCAACTGTGTGGGTTCAAGTCCAGTACCAGCTGAGGTTATCATGACCAGCTTTTCTACTCAACCTCTCCCTCACCTGAGGCATATGACCCTTAACCTCTTTAACGAGAGAGCAACTGTATGGTCTGGTAAGACCACAGTGACTTTTTTAAGTTAATGAAACTAAACCAACTTAAAACACAGCTATATCTTTGACCTAAAGTATTGTGCCACTTTCACATCTGTAAAACTTTCACTGGCTTGAGCTATAGCGCCTATAAAATCATAAACACATGACAGCCCCAAACAAACAATTTGTATAATCTGATAGATTAAGGTTTTCCAGGATGTCAAATGTCCACTTTCTGTACTTGAATTTATGTAGATTAATGTATTGCATTTATTTAGAAAACATTGCACTTGGTTAAAATTGATAGCTTCAAAGCTAGCATGTACTGTTAAAGCTTGTGATCTATTTGAGTCATTCACTTGTTCATAATAAAATTGACATTCAAATTCATCAACAGGACAGAAAGAGATGCCTCGAATTGGTCCATAGATAAGCTTAAGTCACTGTTGCTGGCAGTCAGTGTAGAAAATGATGAGGGAGTATGCAAAGTGACAGAGGTGACCAAGACGGATGGTGAAGCTTCAATTAATAACAGAAAAGGAAAACTGATTTTCTTCTTTGAGTGGAACATCCACATGTCATGGATAGGTGAGTAAAACAAACTTTTTTTACCAAAGCAATTGACCCCATTTATAAAGAGTAATGTGGTAATACAGTTCGGAAAAGTTTTGAGTCTTGCCTGTTAACTAATGTTGTTTGTGGCAATGATGAGAATATTGCATTACCCTTGAAAGGATAGAAAACAGCCAGCATCCATTTCTTATTCACCCATAACTTGATATTCACACCCATTTCTGTTAAATGAAGACACAACTTTATCTATTATGTGATATTATCCATGCCTTAATGTCATTAGATGACCAGAATCTATGGAACAGTATCTTGGCAAAAAGCCTTGTGTAGAGGGATAAATGAATGAATGTTGCAGGCCTATTTCTTCTAGTAAAAACACACGTTATAAGGGACAATTTTAAGCTTGATACTGCCCCTACATGTCCAAAACAGAATTGTTTCCTAGTGCTGGTGCAATGTTTCTTTGATTTTAGTTACTAAATTGTCGTAACAAAAATAGTTGCTGTCTTCTAATAGCTAAAATTGTATCAGAGTTTAAATTATTTTAAAGCTGTATATAAACATTGCCACCGAACATGGTATTGCCTACATTGGGGATGGTCCTACATGTGCTAACGTTTGTAAGCTGACCATTTGACAGCAAAGGCTGTGATTTCAGTGCAGTCTGCCTGTGCAAAAGTACTAATGATGTCTGTTGGATAGCATTCAGTAATAAATGACACTGTTGCTGACAGTTGAGAAAATGAAGAGGGAGTATGCAAAGTGACAGGTGACCAAGACTGATGGTGAAGTTTCAATTAACAACAGATTGCCCTTCAGAAACAAGTCCATGAATAGGAAAAGGTGGCCAGTTCAGTTATACAAAATTTCACTAAAGCAAGATGCATGATGTAAGAGGATGACAAAATGGGTGGCTGGAGAAAATGAATGAGTCAATCTTTGAATTTGAATATTGAGTCAAAATCACCAAAGTACAATGGATTTTAAAATTTCTCTTGAAGATGAGGCTTTCCAGTATAGTTGTTTTATTCAAAAAGTTCAAAAGTATAGTCTTTTTGTGGCCTGTACAGCTATTTCTATACCAGGTTTGCAAGTTACACTTCCAGTTTCTCACTGCACTGAAAGTGGCTTCTGATGTCCATGTTTCTTGTGAGTGTAAACAAGATATTTAGCTAATTACCTTCATTATATTGGAGTTTTTGTTTCAAGAAGTATGAAGCTTATACAGTACGATACTTTGAGGAGAAATAGAAATAATTTCAAATTGGCAAAATGGGAAGGGGGGTGGGGGGTGGTGGTGGTGGTGGTGGTGGTGGTGTTTCACCTTGATACATTTATTGGTATCAAATAATTTAAAACCTGGTTAAGTTTCCTTCACTTTATTTCCCCTCCCCTCACCTGCTGGACTTGATAGTGATACAGGTGGAAATAACATAAACTAAATTTTTTTTATTATAGGAACTTCAAAAACTGGAATTAAGTATAAAGGAACTGTGGAGATACCAAACCTCTCAGATGAAAATGATATTGATGATGTAGATGTAAGTTTTTATATAATTGTTGTTTGTATGCTAGACTAAATTGAACTGTTCTTCAGAGGAAGCATGACTCACAGTCAAATAAGCCATTTTTGTTTTTAGTTTGCTTTGCTTAAATGAGAATTGTTCCAGGCTTCTTCCAGTGCTGCTTTTTTTTTAAAAAAAGTGACTGTCTCCTTTGTACTATTTATTCTTCATCATCTAAACAGGCTGGGACAGTCAAAATTGGAACCCAAGTTGCAAGTTGAACCTGTGTTGTTCAGTGAAGCAAACTGTTACTCATCAAACTAGAGTGAGAAACTCTTAATTGTTTATTTTATTAATAGGTATCTTCTGGGTGCAACCAGTTTTGTCATTGTGTAGTTTACATTTAAAATGACCTACAAATAACATTCAAGATGTACACCAAAAAAATTGAGACTTGAAATATTAATTAATATCTTGAAAAGGATTTATTTCTGCCCTGCAAGTGTACCGCCAAGCTTGTAGAGGCAGATTTGTTGCTTTAATCTTATTTTTCATATTTTGTTTTCAATATCCATCTGTGTTAAGTCAATTAATATGTTGATCTGGATAATGTATTTATAGCTTGCATGACCAAAAGACATTGGAGCAGAAATTAGGCCATTCAGCCCGAGTCTGCTCCGCCATCCAATCGTGGTCGATAGGTTTTTCAACTCCATTTTCCTGCTTTCTCACATAACCCATGATTCCCTTGATACTCAAACTGTCTATCTCCCGTCTTTAAATATTCAGCTGCCTGTGGCACTGAATTCCACAAATTCACCACCTTGGCTAAAAGAAGTTCTCCTTGGACTTTAGTAAGGCTGGTGATAAGTCTGTTATGACAGACTGCTTAAAGTAAGGAAGAGTCACTGGTGTCCAAAGCAAGTGGCACATTTGAAATCAAAATTGGCTGAGGTAGGAAGTGGAGGATGATGGTAAAGGGATGTTTCCGGAATTGGAAATCTGTTTCCAATGGCTATGGCTCAGTGCTGGTGTCCTTGTTTATAGTGTATGTTATTGGTTTGGACTTGACTGTTGGGATTATGGTCAAGAAGTTCGCAACAGACATTAAAATTTGGCAGTGAGTAAAATGAGGATAGCCATAAACTGCAGGAGGATATCATGGGCTAGTCACTTGGGCAGGGCAATGACAAATGGAATTCCCCCCAAAGATGAGGTAATATACTTGCAGAGCTGACAGGGTATGCTACTGCGCTACAAATGGTAGGACCTTGGAAAGTATTAAAGATCAAAGGGACTTTGATATGCCAAGCCACAGAAGCCTGAAGGTAGCAGGGCAATTGATATGGTAGTAAAGTATATGGGATATATGCCTTTAGTTGAGCTGTAGAATTCTATAGCAGGGAGGTTATGCTGAGAATATGTTTAAAACACTGGTTAGGTGACAGGTGGGTCATGTGTGTAGTTCTGGTCACAATAAAAATGTTTGCACTAAAAGGGATGCAAAGGGGACCTGTCAGGATGCTGCAAGGACTGGAGGGAGGGAAGGTGGAGAGATTGGGATTGTTTTATTTGAGAGGAACAAATCACGGTATATAAGATTAAGAAGCGCAGATAGGAAGACACTTGCTCCATTAGTAGAAGGGTCAATAATCAAGTGCATAGATTACTCGAAGCAATGGAAGGCTAAGAGGATGGTTGAGAATGTTTAATCCATTGAGGATGGTGGGGTCTGGAAAATCTTTCCACTTCAATAGTATTTAGTAATTAGCATTGCCATAGCTTCCAACACTGCGTCAATGGCATTAGTACAGTTAGACTTATTAACTGGCTCAGTTGGGTCCAATGATTGCATCTCTGTATATGCGTGAGTCTAGAATTAAAGTTCAAAGATAGACGTTGGCTTCTTTGCTTTGGTCAAATATCTGTTGATTTTAAGATATATCTTTTTCATTTGAATGTCTATATCTGCAGTGTCTTTTCTTTATGTTGCCTGATAGTTATTGGTATCTAGTTTTGTGGAAGAGTAAAATTTGGCCTTTTTTTTGCTCACCTAAAAATAATTTCATGGTGCATTCTTTAATGTTCTCAACTGCATTTCATCAACAGTATATTTATACTGTGACAGATTGAAATTCGTGGTAATAATGCAGGAAAAGGTACTTGCAAGGAGTTGTCACACAATGTGATTCTAAAAGATTTGTCTTTCAATGCTTTTGGACTCCTAGATTAGACTTAGTGTGGAAACAGGCCCTTCGGCCCAACAAGTCCACACCGACCCGCCGAAGCACAACCCAACCATACCCCTGCATATTACCCCTTACCTAACACTACGGGCAATTTAGCTTGGCCAATTCACCTGACCCGCACATCTTTGGACTGTGGGAGGAAACCGGAGCACCCGGAGGAAACCCACGCAGACACGGGGAGAACGTGCAAACTCCACACAGTCAGTCGCCTGAGTCGGGACTTGAACCCGGGTCTACAGGCGCTGTGAGGCAGCAGTGCTAACCACTGTGCCACCGTGCCGTCCTGTTGTTGATCGGAAGACTGAGTGAACATATGTTTGAATTTTGTTTTCCAGGTTACTGTTGGGCTTGCAAAAGATGAGCCTGACACAATACTCTTGGCCTTAATGAAAAATGAAGGCGTGAAGAAGATCAGGGAAGCTCTCCTCAATTACATTGATACACTGAAATTAGGTAAGTGTAGAGTAAACATTGAAAACTTTGATTTATGGTTTTCCTGGTGAGCAATATTCAAATTAACCAAGCCTTGAAGCACACTAAATGTCAACTAAACACTTGCATCCTTAGTTGTCCATTTAAAGCATTTTTGCACGTGAGCTGCTGTCATTGGCTTAATTCTAGAAATTAACTCAAATCTAGGTCTGAGGTGACTTTTTCTTTGCCTTTTATAATTGCTGAGCCTCTTGATACCAGATTCAGAACACCACTGCAAAATATAATCATACTATTTTTAAAGTTGGGGGTGGGTGGAATTGAGGTTGGAAATCGCCACATTCAGCATTATTATAAAGACTTGTATTAATTAACACAGGCAGAAACCTGTAAATCTGTTGTAGAGAAGGGCTGTGGTATTAGGCTTTTAAGTGCAAGGTGATTAGAATAGGTACCTAATCCTTTATTTGAATTCTGAAATTTTCATGTGGAGTGTGGAGCGTCATTTTGGTGTGTGAGCAGGTGACCCAACTGCACACCCACTTGAACCATGTCAGTCAGACTGACTCAGCAGTGTGGCCCAGCACTGACAGGTATCAATTGTGTCTTAGCGGTCTTACTATTCACACATCTGTCTGCTGTTAGGTAATTTTTAAAAATTTCATTGAAAATATTATTTATTCTGAGAAACAACTGACCCTCAGGATTTCGGATGAAGATTGTGTATCTGTAGTGATGAATGCAATGTATAATAAGTCTTCTGTTATGACAGGAGATCCCCAAGAAGACAGTGAAATGCTTTAGTGATGTTGCAGAGACTACACAAACCTCCAAATCACTTACCAAACCTTTCAAGCCCAAGCTACACAACATGTGGAAGAATCTATGCATTTCATTTGGACTTGTTATTCATCTCAATCCATAGAACTGGAGTGAAAAATCTAAGAGGCAGCATAGAGTTAATTTTTGAAAGTACTTCATGGAAGATGGTACCAAATGGTTTAGCAAAAAATTTGAGGACTGAAATAGTAGACGGCTACATAATTGTAGGTCAAGAAGTATAGAATATAAAGATGATTGGAACTGAGTTGTGTGATATGCTTCAGCTCAACAAGTGGTGAGAAGTTAAGCCATTAGTTATTAAAGCTGAGGATTTTTGAGTTACATATTTGGGGGATAGTGTTTCTTTTATTCATTCGTGGGATGTGGGTATCTTTGGCTAGGCCAGCATTTGTTGTTGCATTCCAAATTGCCCTTAGTGATGCCTGAACTCCTGCAGTCCTGTGTCAGTAATTGCAGAATTTTGACCCCACAACTTACGCACAGGAGGTTTCGTGACTTGAAGGGGAACTTGGAGGTGGTGTCCCTGTGCATCTGCTGCCCTTGTTCTTCTATGTGGTAGATGCACATGTTGGAAGGTGCTGTTGAAAGACCTTGAATGGGCTACTAAGGACATTTTGTAGATGGGATATAATGCCACTTTGTCAGTGATTTGTGATAGATGGAGTATCAATTAAGCAGCAGCTTGTCAAGCTGCTTGTTATTGGAGCTCCACTAACCCAAGAATGGTCATGCTAAATTACCCATAGTGTCCATGGATATGTAGGCTTAAGTGGGTTAGTCATGGAAATTGTATGGATGGGGTTGGGAGTGGGAGGTGTGGTCTGGGTGCTATGCTGTTCGGAGAGTTGGTATTAACCTGATGGGCCAAATGGCCTGCTTCCACACTGTAGGAATCTTTGTGCTTCAGGCTCTGGAAAAAATCTCGAGGCTGGCACTAAAGTGCACTACCAAAAATTTACTGTATTGGTGGTTCATCTTTCAGGTGAAATTGAACGAAGGCTCTAAGAGGAGTATCTGTCCTCAGGTGAAAATGTAAAAATCCAATAATGCTTGTTTTGAAGTGTACCAAAGGAATTCTTCTAGTGTTATACCAATGTTTATTTTGTCCTCGACTGTCATCAAATGGATTTTCTGATCATAAAGATCATTGCTTTATGTACGAGTTTGCAAATTAGGCTATCATGTATCCTACTGTCCAATGATTAGGTTTACAATTGAAAGGACTGATGGGCTCTATATAAAAGTCTGTTCTGTTCATACACTAGAATTCACTATTGCTTTTGGATTGTATTTCAGAATTTACTCAGGGAATGATCTTGCCAACGGTTAATGGAGTTCAAAAAGAACCATCAAAATCGAAGCCCAAGGTTGATCTACAGACAAAGGTTAAAAAGTATTTTAAGTGTATTGCTCTTCAAATTGTAGCTCAGTTTTTTTTAGCATTTTTCTGTCTGTCCTAATAGACCATAAAACAGTACAACACAGGAAAAGTGCCTTTGGCCCACTATATCTCTGCCAACCATGATGCCAATCTAAAATAACCCCATCTACCTGCACATGGCCTATATCCCTCTGTTTTCTGCCTGTTTGTCTGTGTAAATGACTATTGAACATTGCAGTCATATCTTGTACCTCCCCTGTCAGTATGTTGCAGGCATACATCACTTCTGTTTTTTGAAGAATAAAGTTTTTCCTTCTCTTAAACTTCCACAAAAATAGAAATTGATGGACCCAAAACATTAACTGATTTCTGTCTGTAGAAGATGCCAAACCTGCTGAATTTTTCCAGTAATTTCTATTTTAATGTTTGATTTTTAAAGAATATTCATGTATGGGGTGAGAGTGGTGTTGGCCAAGTCAACATTTATTGCCCATCCTTAATTGTCCAGAGGGCAGTTAAGGATCAACCACATTGCTGTGGGTCTGGAGTCACATGTAGGGCAGACCAGCTACGGTTAGTAGCTTCCTTCCCTTAAGCACATTAGTGAACCAGTTGTATTTTTCTGACGATCAACAGTAGATTCATGGTCATCATTAGACCCTTAATTTCCGATATTAATTGAATTCAAATTCCACCTTCTGTCATGGCAGGGTTCAAACCTAGGTCCCCAAAACATTATCTGGGTCACTGGATTAACAGTCCAGCAATAATACCACTAAACTCTTGCCTCCCCTGATTTCCAGCATCTGCGATTTATTTTGGTTTTTCCATTTGAACTTTTTCCCTCCCACTTTAAATCTATGCCCCTGATACTCTAGGGGGGGAAATACTGACTTATCCAGCCTATCCGTGCCTTACATAATTTTATGTACTTCTATCGAGTTCCTCTCGCCCTTCAATTCTTCAAGCAAAACCAAACAATTCGGGTTAGGCCAACCTCTCCTTTATAGCTAATACACTGCAACCTAGGTAATATCCTGGTAAATCTCATCTGCACGCTCTCCAAAGCCTCCATGTCCTTCTATAGTGTGGTGACCAGAACTGCCCACTATAGTCCAAATGTTGCCTGATTCAAGTTTTATGCAGCTGCAGCTTGACTTAGCAATTCTTTTTGACTCCATTTTCTGACCAATGAAGGCAAGCATGCCATATATCATTAGCACTTTATCTACTTGTGTTGCCATGTTCGGGGAGCTACTGACTTGTACTCCAAATTCCTTTTGTATATCAGTGCTCCTAAGGGTCCAGCCTATTACTTCATAGTCTTGCATTTGACCTCGAATGCATCATCTCTCGCGTCCAGATTAAACTATCCAAGTGATGTATAGAATGCTTTGGTGTGTTGTTTTTCCAACTAAGTCCCTTATGGTTAATGGATATTTTAGACTTATGGCTTCTGAAACGTTTTCATGTGTTGTGGAATTAAATTCTTGAACATTGTTAAAATAGCATTTAAATCAATTATTCTTCTCCCAACACCCCTATTCCCTTCAAAAAAGGTATGAAACAGCTTAAACTTCTAAATGATACATGAGCACACTTTTAAAATCAAAACTACTTTTCTGATTTGGGTTTGCACTAATCAGTTCTTAGTAAGTTTTCAGCTGTTCACTTGGCAGCAACCTTTTTATTCAGTGCCTACAAACATTAGATGTGCACAATGGAAATCTCCTAAAGGTTGATCTGATGTTGGGTGCTCAAGTATTGAATTTTTGAGTCCGAAGTGTACAGCATGGAAATCTATCCTTTGGTTCAACTCGTCCATGCTGACCAGATATCCTAACCTAACATACTGCCATTTGCCAGCACTCGGTCCATATCCCTCTAAACCCTTACTATTCATTCCACCCATCCTGATGCCTTTTAATGCTGTAATTGTACCAGCCTCCACCACTTCCTCTGACAGTTCATTTGAGACTCGCACCACCCTCTGTGTGGAAAAGGTTGCCTCATAGGTCCCTTTTTGTACCTTTTTCCCTTACACTCTAAACCTATGCCCTCTAGTTCTGGAGCCCCTCCCAGCTCTGACACTCGGTGCTCTGACCAATAAAAGAGAGCACACGAAACACCTTCACTATTCTATCTCCCTCCAACTCCACTTTCAAGGAGCTATGAACCTCCACTCCAAGATCTTTGTTCAGCAGCATTTCCCAGGACCTTTGTAATTGTTGAAGTCCTCCTTTAATTTGCTTTTCCAAAATGCAGCACCTTGCATCTGTCTAAGTTAAACTCCACTTACCATTTAACAGCCCATTGGCCCATCTGATCATGATCCTGTTGTAATCTGAGGTATCCTTCACTGTCCACTACACCTCCAATTTTGGTGTCATCTGCAAACTTACTAACTCTGCCTCTTATGTCAGTGATTTGGATGTGAACGTAAATGATGAAAAGCAGTGGACCCAACAGCGATCCTTGTGGCACGCCACTGATCACAGGCCTGAAGTCTGAAAAGCAATCCTCCACCACCACCACCCTTTGTCTTCTGCCTTTGAGCCAGTTCTGTATCCAAATGGTTAGTTCTCTCTGTATTACATGAGGTCTAACCTTGCTAACCAGCCTCCCATGAGGAACTTGTCGAATGCCTTACTGAAGTCCATGTAGATCACATCTACTGCCCTGCCCTCATCAATCTTCTTTGTTACTTCAGAAAACTCAACCAAGTTCATGAGACATGATTTCCCATGCACAAAGCCATGTTGACTATCCCTAATCAGTCCTTGCCTCTCCAAAAAATATGTACATCCTGTCCCTCAGGATTCCCTCCAACAACTTTCCCACTGCCAGTGTCAGGCTTACTGGTCTGTAGTTTCCTGGCTTTTCCTTAACACCTTTCTTAAATCCCACTACTGATATGGCTTTTGACAAAATCTGTCAATAGCAAATAAGCTGTGGCATTTTAAAGCATGTAGTATGGCTCTAATTCACCTAAAGTAGGCAATCGAGCTTAAAAAGTCAAACACTCATTTCCCTTCTAGAGCTGAAAGGCTACACAATTTTTGTCTCATGTTAAAAACCATAGTCCGAGGTTAATGCAATCTCAGGCTGGGTTTGTTTGATCTTCAGTTTGTTGAAGACTTCAATAATGAATTTAGCTGTTCATGTCGACTTCATAATCCACTGTTTCACCTTGCTCTTGGAAGCTTGTACTACTTCCTCTGTCATTGTGCTCTACTTTACATGAATTACTTTCTTTTCAGGTTGCTGTGGGGCACTTACCCAGTCAGGTTACATCAGTTGGGGTTAAGATTCCAACCTGTAAGTTTAACTTAAAGGACTACTTTATGACATCACCAGAAGAATTATACAGAATCTTCATTACGCAAGAGGCAAGTGTGAAACAGTGTTTGTTGCTGTAGTACACCTTGTAGTGGAGAAGTATGTCAAGATTTAGGAGCTGCTGTCTTGTCTCTTTGGCAGAAGAATCAAAAAACACAATGCAACAAAGAGATCATTGAGTTATCCCCAATTTTTTTTAACTTCGAAAAATCAATCATGTTGATCTTGATGCTCTTTATTTTCTCCTTTCAAATATCTTTTTGGAAGGCTGTTACTGTGTAAAAGTGGATTCTAAATTCTAATGACTCATTGCATGAAGTGCTTTTCTGATGTCAGAACTGATTTTTTTTTTAGTTCTGAGCTCCTTTAAATTTGTTGTGGTTCTGTTCGCCGAGCTGGGAATTTGTGTTGCAGACGTTTCGTCCCCTGTCTAGGTGACATCCTCAGTGCTTGGGAGCCTCCTGTGAAGCGCTTCTGTGATCTTTACTCCGGCATTTATAGTGGTTTGTCTCTGCCGCTATACTCCGACTATAAATGCCGGAGAACAGATCACAGGAGGCTCCCAAGCACTGAGGATGTCACCAAGACGGGACGAAACGTCTGCGGCACAAATTCCCAGCTCGGCAAACAGAACCACAACGAGCACCCAAGCTACCAATCTTCTTTCAAACTCTGAACTCCCTTAAATTTGTTTGCTGGTCGCCAACTCTTAAACTATTGGAAATTGGTTTATCTTTGCTGTAGCTAATCTGCTCTTGATTTTAAACACCTGTCAAGTCTTTCTGGGCTTTCAAGCTACCAAGGAAACCAGCCACTTGCATGTAATTAATTTCTCAATTGGAATCATTCTCTACTTCTTAACCTCACATCTTTTGTATCTTTAACTGGTAGTGGTCAAAATGGATACTAGTGTTTTATGGCTGTTTAGCACAGGTATTTTGCTTTTGCCTCTTGAAATAACTTTAAATTCTGTATATTCTCAATTGTTTTCTTAATCTCTCCTTTCACCTTCAAAGATTTGTGCCAAATGCTCTCTGGTCTCGATTTGTTTTTGTTAAAATGGTACAATATTAAAAGCAGATGTATTGTTGCTGCATCCCCCGTCCCCTTTACTTTTTTTTTGAATTTCATTTGTCAGTGTCATTCATTTCATCAGCCTGTTGGACAACTTTGCAATAGTAAGCCTTTCTTACAGTTTACTATACAACTTCCATGTCCTCTACAAAACTCGCCATTATATCTGACTGTAGTGGTGCTAGTGGTGAACAATGCAGATTTCCAGATATCCCCTACTCCTAGTCAAGAAAGGAGTACAATTTATCATCTTTGCTAATCCTTGGCCAGTGTTATACCCAATAAGTTTGTTTTGCTAAAGTCTTTTGCAAATGTTTTTATCATACTTTAAAAATCATTGTATAGTAATCAACTATACGGCCCTTCGTTACCTCACCAAAAAAGTCCAGTTAATTAAACATAATTTACCCTTCAATCTATACTGGCTCTCCTCTATTTGTGCTTGTCTAACTGGCTGTTCATTTTCTCTCAACAAAGTTTTAAATGTGTTCAAATATTTGGAGTGAGCCTGGAACCTACAGCTTTCCAAAACGCAGGTGAGAGCACCACACCAAGCTTGATTTGATTGTAAAAGCTTGATTAGTTGTAGACTACCAATCACCATCATGGAAATAGTTTTTATGTAATTCACCTGTGGGATGTGGGCATTGCTGGCTGGCCAGCATTTGTTACCTGTCCCTAAGTGCCCATGAGAAACTGGTTGTGTACTGGTGGAGGATGGCTCATAGTTAGCAATGCTGCCTCATAGCACCAGGGTTCATGTCCACCCTTGGGTGACTGGAATTTACATATTTTCCCCATTTCTGCATACGTTTCCTCTGGGTGCTCTTATTTCCTCCCACAGTCCAAAGATGAGCAGCTTAGGTGGAAAAACCATAGGAAATGCAGGGATGGGATACGGTAGGGGATGGGTCAGGGTGGGATGCTGTTCAGAGGGTCAGTGTGGACTTGATGGGCTTGCGTGGTCTGCTTCCACGCTGTAGGGATTATCTGCAGTCCACATGATATAGCTTAATGCAGAATGCCATTTGGGTCTAGCAACAGTGAAGGAAGGGAAAGATATTTTCAAGTCAGGATGGTGAGTGGCTTGGAGGAGAACTTGCAGGTAGTGGTGTTCCCATATATCTGCTACCCTTGCCTCTTAGATGGAAGTGATCATGGGTTTGGAAAGTCCAGTCTAAGGATCTTTGAATATCTGCAGTGCATCTTGTAGATAGCAACAGTGTGTACTGAGGGTTGGGTGGTGGCAGGAGTAGATGCTTGTGGACATGGTGCCAACCAAACAACTGCTTTGCCTTGGATGGTATCAAGCTCCTTGCCTGGATGGGGGCAGCTCAACACTCAAGTGCGGAGTATTCTATTGCAATCTTGACTTGTGCCTTTTAGGTGGTCAACAGGCTTTTAGGAGTTAAATGAGTTACTTGTCACTATTCCTAGTCTTTCACCTGCTCTTGGAGCCATTGCATTTATGTAGTGAGTCCAGTAGTGTTTCTGGTCAGTGGTAACCCCACCCCCGATGTTGTTTTTTGGATAATTCAGTGATGGTAACCCCATTGAATGTCAATAGGTGGTGATTAGATGGTCATTGCCTGGTGTTTGTGTGGCATGAATGGTCCATGCCACTTATCAACATGAACCTGGACATTGTCCAGATTCAAACATGGACTGCTTCAGTATCTGAGGAGTCCCAAATGTTGCTGAACATTGTGCAATTATCAATGAAGATCCCCACTTCAGACTTGATGACTGAGGGAACGTCACTGATGAAACAGCTGAAGATGTTTGTGTCTAGGACAGTACCCTGAGGAACTGCTTCAGTTGTCTGGAGCTGAGGTAACTTACCTCCAACACCCAAAACCCATCTTCCAAAGTGCCACATACTACACCAACCAGTGGAGAATTTGTCCTTGGTATACAATGACTTTTTTTCTGGCTTCTTCAAAACTGGCTTTGATGTTGAGAGCTCACACTGCCACTTCACCTCTACAGTTCACCTCTTCTGATCATTTTTTGAACCAAGGCTGTATTTGGGTCAGGACCTGAGTGGCCCTGGCAGAACCCAAACTGTGTTGCTGAGCAAATGCTGCTTGAAAGCTGCTTGATGACATCAAGCAGGTTGGATTTGTCCTGCTGTTTTGTGAACAGGATGCACCTCAACAACGTTTACAATGTTAGGTAAATGCCATGTTGTGACAGCTGGAACAGCTTGATTAGCGGAGTGGCATGTTCTGGATCATGTCCTCAGTACTATTGCTCGAATGTTGTCAGGGCCTGTAACCTTTGAAATATCCACTGCCTCCCATTTCTTGATACCAAATTAAAATTGATCAAATTGGCTGAAGATTAGTATCTGTGATGCTGGGGACCACTGGAGAAGGCTGAGATGGATGATCCACTTGGTACTTTGGTTGAAAATTGTTGTAAGTGCTGCAGACATATCTTTATGATGTGTTGCACTGTTATTAGGATAAGAATATCTGTGGTGTCGTCTCTAGTGAGTTGTTTAAATGTCTACCACCATTCATGACTTGATGTGCAGGACTACAGGCTTAGATTTGATCTCCTGGCTGTGGGATCACTTACCCTCTGCCTGTTACTTCCTGCTTATGCAGTTTGGCATGCAAGAAGTCTATTAAGTAGCTTCACCAGATTGACCTGAAAAGTTGGTGTCATAGATATGCCTGAAGCTGCTTCTAGCATGCCCTCCTGAACTATTCATTTGAGCCTGGCTTGATGGTTGTAGTTGAGTTGGTATATACAAGGACGTGAAGTTACAGATTGCACTAGAGTACAATTCTGTTGATGGCCAACAGTGTCTCATGAATGCCCAGTCTTGAATTGCTACATTTGTTTGAAGTCTCCTGTTTTTGCCATGGTGATAGTGCCACACCAAACGGGGTGTGTTTTTTAATATAAAGGCGGGACTTCATCTCCACAAGGACTGTACTGTGGTCACTCTTAATGATACAGATGCATCTGCAGCTGGTAGACAGGTAAGGATGAGGTGAAATGTTTTTTTTAATCTTGGTTCTTTCACCACCTGCCACAGAGCCCATCCAGCAGCAATGTCCTTTTGGAGCCATGGTGGATAGTGACTTCTCCTCCTCTTTCTCTCTCCTCCTCCTCCTCTTTGCACTCTTTTCCCTCTCTTCTTTCTCCCCCCTATATATATATATACACACACACACACACACACACACACACACACACACACACACACACACACACACCCACCCCCCTCAGTGCTTCCTTCAAGTGGTGTTTAACACAGAGTACTGATTCTTCCGCTGGAGGAGAAGAGTAATCAGCAGTATGTTTCCTTGCCTGTGTTTAACCTGAAGCCATGAGACTTTGTGGGTTCTAAAGTCAGTGCTGAGGAATCTCCGGGCAAGTCCCTCCTGACTATCCAGCTCTGTGCTGCCACCACTGGGTTGGTTTTAAGGCAAGTATAGTCTTCTCTTTGGGTAAAGAAGACCAAAACTCTGGATATCAAAGGTCTCTAACAATTGTAAAACTTCCTTAATCTTGTACTCAATCACCTTGCATATAATTTGCCTTCCTAATAGCTTGCTTGACCTCTGAAAACCAATCACATAACATCCCAATGTTTTTAGCTATCATAATTTTATTATTTTGTTTCTATGGTGATATGAATTTATTCTTCAAGACGATAAAATATTTCTCCATTTCTACATCTACACTGTCCTGTCCACAAACTCCTCTGTATCCCTGTGCAAATTGTCATCTTCACAGCCTACTTTTAAATCTGGTATTGTTTATCATTTATGGGTGGCACAGTGGTTAGCACTGCTGCCTCACAGCGCCTGAGACCCGGGTTCAATTCCCGACTCAGGCGACACTGTGTGGAGTTTGCACGTTCTCCCCGTGTCTGCGTGGGTTTCCTCGGGGTGCTCCAGTTTCCTCCCACAGTCCAAAGATGTGCGGGTCAGGTGAATTGGCCATGCTAAATTGCCCATAGTGTTAGGTAATGGGGTAAATATAGGGGTATGGGTGGGTTGCGCTTCGGCGGGTCGGTGTGGACTTGTTGGGCCGAAGGGCCTGTTTCCACACTGTAAGTCTAATCTAATCTTGGCAAACTTGGATATGCTGTGGTTGGTGCCTTTTTTATCTCCATAATTAAAGTAGATTTCAGTTGATGCTCATGCTGGTCTTTGCAGCATCCCAGCAGTAACTTTATTTGATATGCTCTAATTTCTTCTGTCAAACCAAGCCTCTACCCCAATCTCATGAGTCTTTATCTTGCACAGCAATCTTTAACTTTATAGAATTCCTCTTAAAAATCCAAATATCGAGCATCCATTGATTTCTCAGTCACATGTGCTGTTATTATACTGGTTAGAGTTATCAAACTAATTTTAATTTTCATCAAACTGTTGACTGCCTATTTAAACTGACTTTCTTGATACTTTGGAAACAATCCATTAAAACATGAACAATGACTCCAGCTAGCTGACCTATAATCAATATTTTTCTAAGCTGTGAAATATGTAGCAACCCATAACACACCATGCAAGGAATAAACAGCTACACATGACCTATATTAAAATGGTTGCATGGCACAAATTTGAAAGTTCATTGTAGTTGTTTGATTTCCCTCCTTCCTTGTTACATTTGACCACTCCAGAATCCTTTTAGGCAGAGTTGAATTGAACTAAAATTAAATTTGAAATGCACAAAATATTTAGTTCAACCTTCTGGTAGGTAATTGTCATATTAAAAGATTTGGTTATCTCACTTCTCTGGTATTGTAATTAATTCTGTTTCAGAACTTGTTTCATTTTAATAAAACAGTTGAGTCGTAGTTTATTAATGGAGTTGAGGGGAGAGAGAGAAACCCTTGTTATATGTTTCATTGTTCTAAAGCTGACGTGATACTGTTCATCTTTTAGCTTATTCAGGCTTTCACACATGCACCAGCAGTTGTTGAGGCTACAAAAGGAGGGAAGTTCCGACTTCTAGATGGGAATGTCAGTGGAGAATTCTTGGAATTGGTGAGTGTGAGAGATTTTAAAATCTTGCATTACAAGTTTGGGACTTTTAAAAATCTTTTTGGGGCCTAGAATTGAAGTAAACTTTCCATGCCTCTTGATGTTTAAATCTAAGGTACATTTATCCATGTGGGAGCATATGGTAGTGATTTGATTTAAAAAAAATAATGCTATCTAATTGTGTTCAGAAATTAATATAAGAACCCATATGGTAGTGTTGAATGGGTATACTTAGAGGCAGTTTAATTTCTGGGATCACACTCCATAAATTGATTGGGGGCGGGGGTAGTGATACGGGAAGAATTGTTAAATCCAAACTTTATTTGATTTGCTTTTCCCCACACTTATCCAAAAAATTTTGGTTCCTGATGTTTACAAGTGAAAAGCCTTCCAAAGCTTGTTACTTCTCCAGTTTTTGGAGAAAACCACATGCGATGTGAATCTGTAGTAAAATTTGCAGTGCTGAAGTCTCTTAACTAAGGCTAATTTTAGTGTAGTGACTTTGTAATTTTTGTTTTTTCTTTGCTCTATGTGAAGGATGTTAGAGTAAGTTCTGACTTAGAGGGGAATGACTGGGGGAGTAGTGCTTGCTGTTAGTGTTTATGTGAAAACATCACCATTATCAACATACTGATGACCTAATTTTATTGACCAGGTTTCCGAGCAACGGATTATCATGAAATGGAGGTACAAGTCATGGCCAACTGGTATGTTTTTGTCCCTGTAGAGTTAATTGTTAAATATAACTGTGCCCTACAGTGCAAGGATTTGACTAAACTTTATATTGGCTAAAGTTCTCAATACATTTAATGAGTAGTGCCGTACAATGTATGCACTTGATTCTAGCCCAGCCAAGTTGTTTCAGTACAGTTACAACATTGACATCTACCTAACTACATAGCAAATTATTCAAGTACGTCTTGTACACAAGCAACAGGACAAATTTAAACCTGGCCAATTACTATCCTCTCAGTCTCCTCTATTGTCAGTGATGGAGGGGAGTCTTTTGATAGTACCACTTGATAACACCTGTAAAAGAATAACCTGATCTCTGACAGTTCAGATTGGAATAAGACAGCCATTCAGCTCCCTCCTCATTTAACTTGATCCAACCACGGACAAAGAGTCGAACTTGGTGGAATGAGGGTAGTTACCATAAAGTAGCATTTGACAGTATGGCATCAAAAGCTTCAAGAAAACTGGAGTCAATGGGAATCATTGGGGGATATGGGATCTCTGCTAGTTGGAGTCCTACCTGACAAAGTAAGTTAGTCATAGAGATGTACAGCACACAAAAAGACCCTTCAGTCTGACTCATCCATGCTGACCAGATATCCTAAATTAATCTAGTCCCATTTCCTCCAACTCTGGCAACATCTTTTGTAAATCTTGTCTGATCCTTTCCCAGTTTCACAACATTTTCCCTGTAGGAGGCAGACCAAAATTGTGTTCACCATTTCAAAAGTAGCCTAACCATTGTCCTGTACAGCTGCAACATGATCTCCTAACTCCTATACTCAATGTTCTGACCAATAAAGGAAAGCACAGTAAACACCATCTTCACTATCCTATGTACCTGAGACTCCACTTCCCAGGACTGTGACCCTGCAGTCCAAGGTCCCTTTGTTCAGCAACACTCCCCAGGATCATACTGTTAAGGGTATAAGTCCTGCTTTGATTTGTCTTTCCAAAATACAGCACCTCACATTTATCTAAATTCAGATCCATCTGCCACTTCTCAGTCCATCTGGTCAAGATCCCGTTGTAAGAGGTAACCTTCACTGTCCACTACACCTCCAACTTTGGTGTCATCTACAAACTTATTATCTGTACCTCCCTTAATCACATTCAAATCCATTATATAATGGCAGAATGTAGTGGACCCAGTACCAATCCTTGTGACACACCACTGGTCACAGGCTTGTAGTCTGAAAAGCAACCCTCCACCACCACCTTCTGTCTTCTACCTTTTGAGCCAGTTCTGTATAGAGATGGTTAGTTCTCCTGTATTCCATGTGATCTAACCTTGCTAGTCAGTCTACCATGAGGAACCTTGTTGAATGCCTTACTGAAGTCCATATAGATCACATTCTCCACTCTGCCCTCATCAACCCACTTCTCTATTTCAAAAAACTCAAATCGAGTCTGTGAGGCATGATTTCCTAAGCACAAAGCCATGTTGACTATTCCTAATCAGTGTTTGCCCATCCAAATACATGTAAATCTTGTCCCTCAGGATTCCTTCCAACAACTTATCCAGCACTGATGTCAGGCTCACCAGTCTATTGTTTCCCAGCTTTTCCTTACTAGCTTTTCTTAAATAGTGGCACTACGTTAGCTGACTTCTGGCATCTTACCTGTTACTGTTGATGCTCCAAATATCCAGCAAGGGGCCCAACAATCATTTCCCTACTTCCCATAGAGTTCTAGATGCACCTGATCAGGTCCTGGGGAGTTATGCACATTCATGCCTTTTAAGACATCCAGCACCATCATCTCTGTAATATGGATATTGTTCAAGAGGTCACCACCTATTTCCTCACATTTGTATCTTCCATGTCCTTCACCACAGTAGACCTAATCAAAATACTAGTTTAGCATCTTCCATCCCCTACGGTTCCACACATGGGCAGCCTTGGTGATCTTTGAGGGGTCCTGTTCTTGCCCTAGTTGCCCTATTGTCCTTAATGTATTTGTAAAAGCCCTTGGATTCTCCTTAATTCTATTTGCCAAAGCTAACTTATGTCCCCTTTTTGCTCTCCTGATTTCCCTATTAAGTACACTTCTACTGCCTTTTATACTGTAAGGATTGACTCGATCTGTGCTGTCTATAGCTGACATATGCTTCCTCCTTTTCTTAACTAAAACGTCAATTTCTGTAGTCATCCAGCATCTCCTAACAGCCATGCCTTTCACCCTAACAGGAACATACTGTTTCTTGACTCTCATTATCTGACTTTTGAAGGCTTCCCATTTTCCAGCTGTCTCCTTACCTGTGAACATTCGCCCCGATCAACTCTTAGAAGTTCTTACCTAATAACGTCAAAATTAGCCTTCCTCCAGTTTAGAACTTCAACTTTTAAATCCAGTCTATCCTTTTCCATCACCTATTTAAAACTAATAGAATTATGGTCACTGGTCCCAAAGTGCTTTCCCACTGACACCTCAGTCACCTGCCCTGCCTTATTTCCCAAGAGTAGATAGTTTTGCACCTTCACTAGTAGATAGATCCACATACTGATTCAGAAGGTTTTCTTGTACTCAGCTAACAAATTCCTCTCCATCTAAATCCTTAGACTGGGCCTGCCAGTGTTTGTTTGGAAAGCTAAAATCCCCTACCTAAACCACCCTATTATTCTTACAGATACTGAGATCTTACAAATTTGTTTCTTAATTTCCTGCTAACTGTTGGGCTGGGGGTCTATAGTATAATCCCACTAAGGTAATCATCCCTTTCTTATTTCTCTGTTCCACCCAAATAACTTCCCTGTAAATATTCCTGGGAATATCCTCCCTAAGTACAGTCATAATGCTATCCCTTATCAAAAATGCCACTCCACCTAGTGTCTTGGGGGGCCCCCTCCCCTATCCTTGCTACAGCATTTGTATCCTGGAATATGAGGCTGCCAATCCTGTCCATCCCTGAACCATGCCTCTAATTGCTCTGACACTTCAGTCCCATGTTCCTAACCATGCCCTGAGTCCATCTGCCTTCCCTGTTAAGCTGCTTGCATTGAAATAAATGCAGTTTAATTTACCTAATTCTTTGTTCCTGCCTGCATTGACATTTGTTTGTTTGACTTGTTCCTGTTTCCACTGAACCATTCTCAGATAATCTTTTTCCTCAGTTTCCCCCCACCTTAATAGTTTAAAACCTCCTGAGCAGCTTTCACAAATGTCACCTTCCAGTTCAAGTGCAATCTAATCTTATACAGGTCACTTTAACCCCAGAAGAGATTCCAATGATCCAAAAAATGTGAACCCTTCTCCCCTGCACCAGCTCCTTAGCCACTCATTCATCTGCTCTATCCTATCCCTGCACTCACTAATAGCACTGGGAGTAATCCAGATATTACTGCCCTTGAGGACCTCCTTTTTAAATTCCTGCCTAACTTTCCTATATTCTCCCTTCAGAATCTCATCCTTTTTTTTGTTCCTGTGTCATTATTTCCAATGTGCACAATGGCTTCCTGCTGTTCCCACTCACCTTTTTTGAGAATATTCTGTACACACACAGATATTCTTGATCTTGGCCCAGGGAAGCAACACACCATTCTGATCTCTGTCAGCCACAGAAACATCTGTCTGTCTGCTTCTGACTAGAGTTCCCTATCACAGTTGATCACTTGGAACCTGACCTATCCCTCCATTACATTAGAGCTGGTCTCGGTATTAGAAACTTGGCTGTTCGTGCTACATTCCCCTGAGTCCATCACCCTGTATGTTTTCCAAAACTGCTTACTTGGGGGAAAAAATGCTGGAGAAACTCAGCAGGACTGGCATTCTGTGGAGGGAAAGCACTTTCGGATTCAGTGACCTTTATTCCCAAAGTATGTGCTGAGGACCATGAGTTAGGCTTGAGTAAAAGAAAAGCTGATGATGGAGGCCATAAATTGGTGGGAAACAATTGCCTGTTCTGAAAGCAGCCTGTATTGTTACAGATGTGGGGTGTGTAAGGGACTAAGAGAAAGTATTGAACATGATGTTGAAGTTCAGTGAGATGCTATTTTGCCAGCTTATACTGACCTTTGTTCCATGGCAAGTGTTTCCATCTCAGGGCTACTGCAGTGCTTGAGCAATGTGTTGAAGTGACAGGTAACTGAAAGCTTGACATGATTTTTGCGTTCGGTTGCCCAATCTTCATTTCGTCTTCTTTTCCTCATCTAGAGGAAACCATTCTGTCAACGGTGAATACAGTGGACTAGATTGAGCGATGCACGTAAATTGCTGTTTAATCTGGAAGATGTATGGAGCCAACACTTCTGCTGTAGCCACAGAAGGTGTAACACCCACTGTTTAATTCCATGCTCCTCACTATTTAAGGCTCCAGACGAATGGTAGAATTAAACAGACGGATGTTACACCTTCTATGACTGCAGCAGAAGTGTTGGGCCCTGGACATCTTTCAGGTTAAGCAGCAATTTACCAGCACTTCACTCAATCTAGTCTGTATTTACTGCTCAGTGTGATCTCTACATTTGGGAGACAAAACACAGATTGGACGACCACTTTGTGGAATACCTACATTCTGTTTGGAAAAATGACCCTAAGCTACCAGTTGCTTCCCTTATTAGCAGTGTTCCATGACCAATGTTTCTATCTTTGGCCTGCTGCAGTGCTTCGGTAAAACTTAGCACAAGCGGGAGGAAACAGCTTCTTGTTTTCCACTTAAACCCTGAAGGCTGCAGGGCCTGTAGAGTTCAATAATTTTAGCACCTGAATGCCATTTTTATTTGTACACTTATCCACCCCCCCACACTCTTGTCCCATTTCAGCACAACCAGCATATTTTCATCTACTTGTGGTCCCTATTTCCAGCTGTACATTCTCCTGTACTACTACCCTCCTTAGCGCATATGCCACTTTTCCCTACTGCTAATAACTCTGAAGAAGGGTCACTTTACCTGAAACATTGTTTATTACTTTGTGCACAGATGCTGCCAGACTTGCTCAGTTTCTCCAGCAATTTGTTTTGCTCTCATTTCCAACATTGTTTTATTTTATTAAAGATGGTTATGGTGGTTTTGATAGTCGATCACTCACTGTAGGAGTTTCTCAGTTATGAATTCATTGAAGTGGACCACTTACAAACATTAAATTATGAATGTCCATCAAAGCTACTACTTGCAAAACTGTGAAACTTGTTTTCATTCCATAATAGGCAATACTGCATCTTTCAAAGGAACTGCAAGGGAGTAAATATTCTAATTTTAGGGTAGTGCCTTTAGTTGCTTCCTTAATGATTTTCATTCCATCACAACGTCAGAGTGTGGATGCACACTGCACTGTATTCAGCATCATTCACAACTCCTCCAATACTGAAGCAATCTGTGTACCTCTGCACCAAGACCTGGCCTGTGTCCACACTTAGTGGCAAGAAACATTACCTTGCGCTGGTGGTGACAGTGACCATCTCTGACAAGAGAGAATTGAACCATTGCCTCCTGACATTGAATTGCATTCCAAGCAACATCCTGGGGATCACCATTTGACTAGAAACTGAATTGGACGAGCATATGAATACTTTGGCTACAAGAACAGATCATATGTTTTGTAATCATGCAGCAGGCAATTCCACACCTAATTCCCTAACCCTATCCATCTGCAGGGCACAAGTCAACAGTGTGATGGAGTACACTCTACTTGCCCGGATAAGTGCAACTTCAAGACTAAAGAAGTTTGCCATCCTTCAGAGTAAAGCAGCCTACTTAATTGGTCCAGCAGCTATTACTGTCAACACTGACTACTTTCACCACCACAATAGAAAGAATGTGTATGATTTGCAGGTTGCACTGCAGTAACACATTTTGAGGTGCCACCAACAGCCTCTAAACACTCATTCTATTACCTCAAGATAAGGGCTGCAGAAACATGGAAGCACCATCTGCAAATTTCCCACCAAGCCATACTAGTCTTTCTTCACTGGGTCAAAATCCTGGAACTTAGTCTTTGTGCACTGTTGCTGTCTCCATATCCTAAGGACTGCAGTGTTTTTTTTTAAAAAGGCAGCTCTCTGCTCCCAACCAGCGCAACTGCTGCCACATCTACTTCAGGCCTTTTTGTTTTGCACCCTAAAACTCTCCACTCTAATTCTAGACCGAGGTCTTCAGGTTATTCCAGGTTAAAATTCCATATTTTTTAATTAGTTTCCTTTCCTAAGGAAGGTCCTCATTTAAATTTGACACTGAGCTTTAGGGCATGTACTTTTGGTCTTAGACACACAGCATGAAAACAGACCCTTCAGTCCAGCTTATCCATGCTGACCACATATCCTAAATTAATTTAGTCCCATTTGCCAGCAACACTTCCTATTGATATGTCCATCCAGATGCTTTTTAAATCTTGTAATTGTACCAGCCTCCTCCACTACCTCTGATAGCTCATACCATACATGCACCACCATCTGCATTAAAAAGTTGCCCCTTGGGTCTCTTTATATTTTTCCCCTCTCACTTTAAACCTATGCCATCTAGTTGTGGACTCACCCAGCCCAGGGAAAAGACCTTGTCCATTTACCCTATCTACGTCCCTCATGACTTTATAAATCTCTAAGGTCCTTCGTCAGCCATTGATCCAGGAAAAACAGCCCCAGCATATTTAACGTCTCCCTACAGCTCCCACTCCAACCCCAGCAATATCCTTAAATCCTTTCTGAACCATTTCCCGTTTCACAACATCCTTCCTATTGGAAGAAAACCAAAATTGCACATGGTTAGGCCACTTGTGGAATACTAATGTCTTGTACAGCCGCAACATGACCTTCCAACTCAGTACTCGATGCACTGACCAATAAAAGAAAGCATACCAAACACTGCTTTCACTATCTTATCTATCTGCCACTCTACTTTCCAGGAACTGTAAACCTGCATTCCAAGGTCTCTTTGTTCAGCAACATTCCCCAGAACCTTATCATTAAGTGTATATGTCCTGCCCTGATTGCCTTTCCAAATTGCAGAACCTAGAATTTAATTTAGATAAATGCAATCTGCCTTTGTCAGGTTTTTGTTTGGTTTGCATTTGCAAAGTGTATTGGGTTTTTTCAATGTAAAGTTGTGTACCACAAGCTAAATTATTGCATGTTTAAAATGCATTATGTAATTATGGTTTACTTCATTCATTTGATTTTGACGTTCAAATCTGAAGTTTAATTTTGCCTGATGTTGAAAAACTTGATAATTGTGATTACCTTTATTTTCAGAACATTATGCAACTATAAAACTAAGTTTCTGCAGCAAGGATGATGGAACAGAGCTTCAAGTGGAGTGCAAAGGTGTCCCAGTGGGGGAGGAGGAGCAGACGAAATCAGGGTGGCAGCGTTACTACTTTGAAGGCATTAAGCAGACTTTTGGATACAATGTACGATTGTTTTGAAGGGATGATCTATCTGAAAACTCCTAGCTAACTTATGAATACCGAAAAGCTTTAGACCTTTGTTCATTTCACTGTTCTGTTCATTCTGTTCAGTTAACCCGCAACTATGACAGTGGATACTTTCAAAAGAATGTCTGTCTTTTTTTATTCCAGCAACCAAAAACCTCCATTCAGTTAAGTACAGCCTTAGAATGGGAAAGAATGAGAGTCAATTGTGTCAATTGTGAAATTGAGATCTGAGAATTTTCCACTATATTGTAGAGATGTGTAAAAGACTAGATCTAATCACCAGTAGTAACTGCAACGTACTTGCAGTTTTCATGTTTGTATGGATTGAGTACATGAAGAGCAAATGAGAGATTAAAGAAGTTTCTTGCCTCCCCTTGTTTACTTCAGCTTTCTGCCCCTCCCGCCCCCCCCTTCTTTGTCTTCCCCCCCCCCCCGTCTTCCCCTGCCCTCTGTCTTCCCCCCCCTCTCTTCCCCCCCCCCCCCCCCACCCATCACCACACTAACTCACCTACAAACCATAAATCTCTTATTCCCTTTTACTCCATGTGCAGTATTTGCCTTCAACTGCAGTATTTGCCTACTCCCAAAATCTGAAAAGGGCACCTTTTACCTTTTTGCAGCTATTCAGGAAAAGCAGATTTCAATCCAACCATCTGTTTGCATCTGATGCTTGTTCACTGATGATAAACTCAGTATAGCAATGTGACAGTGACAGGATCAAATAAAAGCTAGGAGTGGAAGAAAAACTTTACTCATGGTTTGTTTTTGTCAAATGTAATTACTTTAAATGACTGGTGGATTAGGTGCATTTCAAGTATGTTCTAATGTAATTGCTGTCACTAGCAAAAACTTTTCAGGTGGGTTTCAGTTATGAGTTCATTGAAGTGGACCACTTACAAACATTAAATCATATGAAAGTCCATCAAAGCTACTATTTGCAAAACTGTGAAACTTGTTTTGTTTTCATTCCATAACAGGCAATACTGCATCTTTCAAAGGAACTGCAAGGGAGTAAATATTCAGATTTCCTAATTTATCACTTTCCCTCTCAAAAGTCAGCTTGGAATGAGTTTTTTTTAAATGAGCACATTGAATAGGTATCCTTGATACTGGCATTGGAAATTGCTAGAGCAGAGCATTGTGCATGTTTTTTTTTAAATTTACCCTTCAAATTAGAATTTTACACGGTTTGCTGGAAGTATGAGCTAATAATGACAGGCTGAAGAAAGTACAGCATTTGAAAATCTCCGGAGTACTGAGGTTCAAGATTTGAAAAAAACAGAAACCACTGAAAATAAACCTGAGTTAAATAGGAACACAAAGCAAGAGGAATTGAGTTAGAGTGGAGGTGAGTGGAAAGAGAAAACCGAAGTGAAACTCAGGAAAGAATTGCATTTTAAAATCAACTAGAAATGTCCTAGGGAAATTTGATTTCGGTGTTAAATTGTTCCCTCTCTGTACTAGTTAATTTTTGACATTGAAGGAACATAATTTACTGTCAAGTGCTAGCCCACACTTCCTCTGAAAAGTTTATTGGCAATGATTGCACAAGAATTGGATCTGTGAAGGAAGAACGAGGTGCTACAAATATAAGGTACTCAACAATGAAATTCAGAAAATTTGTGAAATCTGTGGCATTTGAAGCAAGTAGCATGAATTCATTTTAAGGAAATCTAGGTAAATATTAGAAAACAAAAATCCGGCAATACACAGCAGGTCTGACAGCATGTGGAGAGGAAACAAAAGTTTAAAATCAACTGGGGGAAGAAAAGTTGGATATATAATAGTTTAATCAAGTAGAGGATGAGTAGCAGGTGAGCTAAGGAACAATTGCCTATGGGTTGTGGTTGGGAGAGATTAAGTGACAGCAGGGGTTATAGTGCAAAGTGATTGTACACTTGACAGTTTTCTGCACTTGGAATTTGAGTTCAGCAATTTCAGATCTACATGTTTTTAGTTCTTGATGGCAGTTAGTAATAATATTCTGTTCCCTCTCTAATCAGATTTTTTACTAGTATGGAGGGTAAAAAGTAACTCCTTTTTATGTCTTGCCAAAATTATTCCTTTTTGTAATTTCATCTTGATTTCCGTAGCAACCTTTTTTTGAAAAAAGGCTGCAGGTGAACAGCCATTTTATTCTAGCTGACAGCAGACTGGGGCAAATTATCAGGAAGTTGATTGCAATTCATAACAAACAAGATATCTCCTGCTCTCCACAAGTTGCTGACTATGTTGTGTGCCTTTCAACTCTTATCAGCGAGAAAGGTTTATTCAGATTGATTGGATCAAACTACAAGATTTAATTCAGGTGACTTGCGCATTGTGCTTTTTGTGGAACTAAAGTTTAAGCCTGATCTCTTGCAGTTGGCAACAGTGGATTGGTAGATATTTGATTAACATGCTGAATTGTCGGAACAGTAGGTGTAGGTTGGTTGTCCATCCCCATGTACATATGACACTGTCACAACTTACTTTATTAAATACAATTTCTACTTAACATTTGTGTGCCTAGATTTCCAGTGTCTTGAATGTGCCAATTAATTGTTTTAAACATATAGTTTTAGTTTTTGGCTACAAATTAGTGTGAAGGGAGAAGGATTCTGATAAAAGATAACATGAGAATAATCAGGAGGCTTGGCTCAAAAGAATGGCATAGATTCAACAACTTGCTGAGAATTTTTTTTCTTACCCTTATTACTTTTGCATATCATTTTACTTCTAAAAGGAAGATGATTTAGATGTCAGAGAACCTTCTCCCTATCAAATTTACCCTCGGGACTGTTCTCCTTGGAGAGAAAGTAGCTAACAACTTCACTGAAATTTTTCATATTTTGGAATCATTCTAGTAAATATTTGTGCTCAACTGTAGACATAGGTTTGCTCACTGAGCTGGAAGGTTCATTGTCGAACATTTGACACCATACAAGGTAATCTTTTCAGGGAACCTCCGGATGAAGCACTGGTGATGTAGCCTCCTTTCTATTTGTTTGGATTTCTGTGGGTTGGTGACATCATTTCCCATGGTGTCATTTCCTGTTTTTCTCAGGGGGATGGTAAATAGGATCCAAGTCAGTGTTTGTTTAGAGTTCCAATTGGAATGTCATGCTTTTAGGAATCTTTCGCGCCTGTTTGGCCTATCCTAGGATTGATGTGATGTCCCGGTTGAAGTGGTGTCCTTCTTCATCGGTATGTAAAGTGAGTGGGTTATGTCTGTAACTAGTTGATAATGTATTCT
This sequence comes from Hemiscyllium ocellatum, assembly GCF_020745735.1. NCBI lineage: Eukaryota > Metazoa > Chordata > Chondrichthyes > Orectolobiformes > Hemiscylliidae > Hemiscyllium > Hemiscyllium ocellatum. The sequence goes on along the minus strand of NC_083408.1, from coordinate 104,122,837 downwards.
AACCACTCTCCCCTCCATCAAAGACCTATCTGAAATGACTGCCAGACTATTCAGACCCCTTGGCATCATGGTAACCCACAAACCCACCATACATTAAAACAGCAGCTGATTAATTTGAAAGACGCTGTGAGAAACGAAGCTCGCTCACTTCAATAATTTCAGTCCGAGACAAGATCTGAAGCAAACAAGGTTTTCATTCTGTTGACTCAGCTCTTGGTTGAAATAATTATATACTGAGTTCATTTACCTTGCATAAGTAATTATGATTGCAGAAGTAACACTACTTCACCTATATCCCACAACTCTAGTTTTGCTTGTTGCCTGTATAATGTCATTGACAAAATACCTTGCAAGCACTGTAACAAACATGACATTGGACAAACAGGCAGAAAACTAGCCATCAGGATACATGAAGATTTCCAATTCAAAGTTTGTGCGAAGATTTGTAGCTCGGGTGCTTGTTGTCGTGGTTTTGTTCGCTGAGCTGGAAGTTTTTGTTGCAAACGTTTCGTCCCCTGGCTAGGAGACATCATCAGTGCTCTGGAGCCTCCTGCGAAGCGCTGCTTTGATGCTTCTTCCGGCATTTATAGTGGTCTGTCCTTGCCGCTTCCGGGTGTCAGTTTCAGCTGTCCGCTGTAGTGATTGGTATATTGGGTTCAGGTCGATGTGTCTGTTGGAGTTTGTGGATGAATGCCATGCCTCTAGAAATTCCCTGGCTGTTCTCTGTCTGGCTTCCCCTATGATAGTAGTGTTTTCCCAGTCGAATTCATGTTGCTTGTTGTCTGTGTGGCTACTAGGGATAGCTGGTCGTGTCATTTCGTGGCTAGTTGGTGTTCATGTATGCGGATTGTTAGCTGTCTTCCTGTTTGTCCTAATAGTGTTTTGTGCAGTCCTTGCATGGTATTTTATAAACTACATTAGTTTTGCTCATGTTGGGTATTGGCTCCTTTGTTCTAGTAAGTTGTTGTCTGAGCGTGGCTGTTGGTTTGTGTGCCGTTATGAGTCCTAGGGGTCGCAGTAGTCTGGCTGTCAGTTCTGAAACGCTCCTGATGTATGGTAGTGTGGCTAGTCCTTTTTGGTTGTGGCATGTCCTCGTTCCGTGGTCTATCTCTTAGGCATCTGTTGATAAAGAAAACACACCCGATTCACGAGAGAAGTAGAAAAGGATAGCCAACTCCCATTCCTAGACGTGATAGTACAGAGAACACCGAACGGAGAATTCACCACAAGGGTACACAGGAAAACAACACACACAGACCAAGTCCTAAACTATGAAAGTAACCACCCCAACACACACAAACGAAGCTGCATCAGGACACTATTCAAAAGCGCTACAACACAATGCAGTACACCAGAACTGCGAAAAGAGGAACACCTATACAAGGTATTCGCCAAAAACGGATACCCGCGCAACTTTATCAACAGATGCCTAAGAGAGAGACCACGGAACGAGGACATGCCACAACCAAAACTAATGAGAACAGCCAGGGAATTCCTAGAGGCATGGCATTCATCCACAAACTCCAACAGACACATCGACCTGGACCCAATATACCAATCACGACAGCGGACAGCTGAAACTGACACCCGGAAGCGGCGAGGACAGACCACTATAAATGCCGGAAGAAACATCAAAGAAGCGCTTCGTAGGAGGCTCCAGAGCACTGATGTCTCCTAGCCAGGGGACGAAACGTTTGCAACAAGATTACAATGTTCTGATAATTCAAATACTGAATGTCCATGTTCAAATGCAAAAGGATCTGGATAACATCCAGAGGCAAGTAATAGTCATGCCACATAAATGACAAGTTGAGACAATCTAACCATTGTCCCTCAACACTTTAATGGTATTATTGTCACTGTCACTGAATTCCTCCACATCCTGCGACTTATTGACCAGAAACTGACTACAAGAACAGTTCAGGCTAGAAATACTGCAGCAAGCAATTCTACAGTCTACATGACAAGTGAGGAGTGATGGAATACACTATGTACAACGCAGGTGAGGTGGTGAGTAACCCCACAGACAAACCTCTCAGCCAAACTGTCTGTTTCCATGTTGCATTACTAATTCCAATAGCTTTGCTTTGTGTTGCATAATTATGCTCTGTTGTGGAAGAACATCAACAGCAGCTGTCACCATAACTTTTTTAAAAAAAGTGATCCATCAAGATAATTCATTGAGACTTGAATTATGACCCATATTCAACTCCAACTCTGCATGTTGCAGCTTCCACACTCACCATGTTCTCTGCTCCGCTGCAAACCCATGATTGCAGCAGTGCATACCTAGCAAAAGGGGCAAAGGCCCAAGGTGAGAGATTCACTGCCCCCATGCACTGAGTGGTGCATGGTGCTGCTAATCAGATAACGTGAACTGTTTCCACCCTCCCTCCCACTGTTGCAATAAGCATGCCTGATAAGTTATTGGGAAGCACTGCTGCTTTTTCTACTGATTTCACCGTACACCTCCTGTCACAGTAGCCTGGTGGGAAATCACTCCGCTGGGAGTTAAGAAAAACAAGACAATCTCATTGAAACAATTGTTCAGAAATATCAACTGGGGTCGTAAATCAAATCTCATGAAACATTTTGATGGATCACAATTTTATTTTTAGTTATGGTGATAGCTGTAAATGTTCTTGAAAGACTGAGCTTAATTATGCAACACAAAGAAAGCAAAGCTCTTGGAGTCATACAGTAAACATGGAAACAGACCATCTGGCCCAACCTGTTTATGCTGACAGGTATCCCAAACTGAACTAGTCCTATTTGCCTGCATTTGGTTCATCACCTTTCCAAATGTCTTTTAAATGTTATTTGCAAAGGACAGGTATAATTGTACCTACCTCTATCATTCCTCTGGCAGCTTCCATACATATACCCCCTGTCACCTTAAACCTATGCCCTCCAGTTCTGGACTCCTGTAGCTTTGGAACAAGACCTTAGCTATTCACCTCCTCATTTTATAAACCTCTGTAAGGTAACCCCTTAGCCTCCAATGCTCAAGGGAAAAAAGTCCAAGCCTGTCCAGCTACTCCTAACCCAAACCTTCCAGTTCAACAACATACTTCCTGTAGCACGTTGACCAGCATTGCATGCAGTATTCTATGTGGCCTTATCAATGTCATGTGTAGCTGTAACATGATGTTCCCAACACCTATACTGTGCTCTTAAGCATGCCAAACACTTCCTTCAGCACCCTGTCTATGACACCACATGCAAGAAACTAAACTTGCAACCCTAGGTCCCTCTATTTAACACCACTCCCCAGGGCCCTACCATTAACAAAGAAGTCTTATCCTGGTTTGTCTTACCAAAATGCAACACCTTACATTTAAATAAATAAAATTCCATTTACTACTGCTTGGCCAATCTGATCTAGATCTCGTCGTACTCTTAGAAAACCACCTTCACTTTCTGCTGCAAAATTTGGTGTAATCTGCAAACTTAGAGACCAAACCTCCTACATTCTCATCCAAATCATTGTTATAAATGGTGAACATGAGTGGACACAGAACACACCTTGCAGCATACGAGTTGCAGGCATCCAGTCTGAATAACAACTCTCTAGTACCATTATGCGTTCTACCATCAAGCCAATTTTGTGTCCAATTAGCTATTATTTATACCACAAGTAGAAAGACATTAACAACAATAGCAAAACAATTTCCCCCTTTTTTTTAAACAGATACTTAATTCCAAAGAAATTTCACTGCTGTCATAACTCACCGACTTGCTATTTAATTTGGGTCATGGAGATTTGAATACAATTCCTTTGAGTACACAGACACGACTCTTTAACAATTTTGGTGGCCTAACACTTGAGGATTCCAAAGTCTCCTTGCGTAAACACTTCAGAAACTAAAACAGTTCAATTCTCATGACCGAGGCCGCTGTCTAAGGATAAGGCATAGGGTATTAGGACTGAGATGAGAAATCTCTTCACCTAGAGAGCGGTGAGCCTGTGATTTCTCTACCACAGAAAGCAGCTGAGGCCAAAACATTGAATATCCTAAAGGAAGAGTTAAATGTAGTTTTTAAGACAAAAGGGAGCAAAATGTTTAGGGAGAAAGCAAGAACAGCATACATTATGATAATGGCTGATTATATGATGGAGCAGGCTCAAAGGCCCAAATGGCCACCTATTTCTCAGTTTCATCAAATTGTCAGATTGTAACTATTCTGAGAATGAGATGGGATTGCCTTAAGTTTACAAGGGGTCGGTGGAGATGCTGGAGTACCAGAGTTGAAGAATGTGGTACTGGAAAAACACAGCAGGCCAGGCAGCATCCGAGGAGCAGGAGAATCGATGTTTCAGGCATAAGCCCTTCTTCACCTCCACAAACAATTCCAACCAGAAAGGCACTAATAAAATGTACAGCTTTCACCAGTTTTGCTTCAGTAGCAACATTTCCTAATAGAAATGATAAATGTTCTTAACTTTCGATTAATTTTTTAAAAATTAACCAAAGGTTTTTGCTTAAAGTTGTGTTCACACTCCCGCTTTGGCACAAGATACTTTTGGTGTTGTGTTCATCCATTCGATGGCTTTCAAGCATCTCTGTTGGATTGTTCATTTTAAACTACAAATGTTCACTTTTCTCGTACTATTGTTTCCCACTGCTTTGAAGGGGAACAATTTCCATTGCCTCCACTTGTTAAATTTGACAATAGTTGCAGTAATAAATTTGATACGGTTGGGAGTGAACTTTGGCTATTGAGGTAATGGCATAATATGGAGCCTAATATGGATATCTTCGAGATTACCTTAGTACCACTGACCATTAAGGGTGAAGGATTAGGGTAAGGAAGATAGAGGGTAAAAAAAAGAAGACACCAGAAGATAGAAACATGATTAGATGAAGACAGTGGGTACAAAGAAAAAGCAGGTTAAAGAGGAGGTTAGTGAGATCAGGACAGTTGGCAGGAGAGAGAATGGCAGATTCAGGAAAATGGAGGTGGTACTAAATTGCTCCAGTGTCACCTCACCAGTCAAAGCAATTAGTATAACTACTTAACATCCATTCAAATGGCTATGTTCACATGCTTGCAATGCATCAAAAAGTAACTAAACCACGATAAGCCGAGATGTTAATGAAGCTTGGTATCTGCCTTTGGCAAGAGTAAAAGCAAAATACTCTAAATCTGCAATGAAAATGCACTGTACCTATTCAACAAGTCTGTGGAAAATCCCTTCATTCTTACAAAACAATATCAGAAATAGGAATAGGCCAGTGGAAACAATCTCCCGGCTACTATTCTAATCATTCCTTTCATAATTTTATTCTTCTAGAAGACTCTCCCTCATTCTTCTATATTCCTATGAAAATAATCCTAGTCTACTCAATCACTCCTCATAAGCCAATCCTCTCAACTCTGAATCAACGTAGTGAACCTCCACTGCACAGCAGCATGCTGCAGTTCTTCACCATTTCAAAAAATAGGCCATTTTGCTGTTATTCCCACCAAAATGGATGACCTCACATTTACCAACATTGTACTCCATCTGCCAAACTCTTGCCCACTTGCTTAACCTAACTGTATACTTTGTAGAATTTCAGTATCCTCTGCACTCTTTGCTCTGGTTTCAGATTTCCTTCCCTAAAATTAAAAAGGAACCAGACGAGGTTTCACATCCATTTACAGTTATGGAGTCAGCATGGAAACAGACCCTTTGGTCCAACCAGTCCATGCTGACCATAATCCCAAACTAATCCAACCTGCTTATGCTTGGCACATATCCCTGCAAACATTTCTTATGAATAAATCACCCAAATGTCTTTTAAATGTTGTAACTGTACCCACATCCACAATTTCTTTGAAGTTCATTCCATAGACAAACCACTCTTTATAAATGTCCCTCATGTCCATTTTAAGTGTTTCTCCTCTCGCCTTAAAAATATGCCCTCTAGTCTTGAAATCTCACCCCAGGGGAAAAAAAAACACCTGCCATTTACCTTATCTATACCCTTTATGATTTTATAAAGTTCTTCATGGTCACCCTTCACTGCAGTGAAAAATGTCCCAGCCTTTCTTTATAACTGAAACCTTGCATACTTGGCAACATCCTTGTAAATCTCTGAGCCCTCTCCAACATCATAATATTCTTCCTATAACTGATGACCTGGCCACCGTATTCCAGAACAGGCCTCACCAGTGTTCTGTACAATCTCACCATGACTTCCTAACTCCTATAATCAAAGGACTTCACATCATTATATTTCACTCGGAGTGAAGGGACGACCCTTTACAACTGAGATGAGCAGTTCTTCAGGCAAAGGGTGGTTAAATTTGTAGAA